>NC_058523.1:529983647-530291247 GCF_904849725.1 Hordeum vulgare subsp. vulgare | reverse complement strand
ATATTTGGGAATTTATAGGCCAAAGACCTAGGTCAGGGGGCAGCCAGGGAGGCCACAAGCCTACCCACCGCCGCCTCCCCCTGGTGGCGGAGTGGGGGCTTGTGGGCTCCCTGGAGCCCACCTGGCTTGGCCCAAAATCCCCCTGGTTTTCTTCCGTTCGGGAAAAAGTCATTTCGGGGTTTTTCTTCCTTTTGGACTCCGTTCCAAAATCAGATCTGAAAAGAGTCAAAAACACGAAAAAAATAGGAACTGGCACTTGGCACTGAATTAATAAGTTAGTCCCAAAAAGATATATAAAAAGATACATAAAACAACCAAAGAAGACAAGATAACAGCGTGAAACCATCAAAAATTATAGATACGTTTGAGACGTATCACATTGCTGCCCCTACTGTCACTGGGAAAGGTCACCACACGGTAAGAACCCAAAACCAAGCACTTCTCCCATTGCAAGAATCATAGATCTAGTTGGCAAAACAAAACCCAAGACTCGGAGAGACTTACAAGGATATCAAATCATGCATATAAGAAATCAGCAAAGACTCAAATATATATCATAGATAATCTGATCACAAATCCACAATTCATCGGATCTCGACAAACACACCGCCAAAGAGGATTACATCGGATAGATCTCCATGAAGATCATGGAGAACTTTGTATTGAAGATCCAAGAGAGAGAGAGGAGAAGCCATCTAGCTACTAACTACGAACCCGTAGGTCTGAAGTGAACTACTCACGAGTCATTGGAGGGGCGATGATGTTGATAAAGAAGCCCTCCAACTCCAAAGTCCCCTCCGGCAGGGCATCGGGAAGGGTCTCCAGATGAGATATCACGGAAACGGAAGCTTGCGGCGGCGGAAAAGTGTTTTCGTGGACGCCCTGATTTTTTCTGGATTTTTAGGGAATTTATAGGCCAAAGACCTAGGGCAGGGAGCGCCAGGGAGGCCACAACCTTGGTTGCCGCGGTCTCCCCCCTGGACGCGGCAACAAGGCTTGTGGGCTCCCTGTGGGCCCACTTGCTTGGCCCTCAAGCCTCCCGATCTTCTTCCGTTCTGGAAAAAATCATTTTGGAGATTTTATTCCGTTTGGACTCCATTCCAAAATCAGATCTGAAAAGAGTCAAAAACACAGAAAAAACAGGAGCTCGCGCTTGGCACTGAGTTAATAAGTTAGTCCCAAAAAAGATATAAAAGGTAAACAAAACATCCAAAGTTGACAAGATAACAGCGTGAAATCATCAAAAATTATAGATACATTTGAGACGTATCAGCACTCCGCCCATGTTCCACCTCCACGAGCAGGTCGATGGCAACCCCAACGGCTTCGTCATCGGCCTCTACGTCACCTTCACCAACCGCTACGACACGTACCACTTCCTCAGCCAGGTGTTTTGGTGTGGATGCGAGTTCATCGCGTTCACCACCTACAACATCTTCACCAACTTACACCACATCTTCCCTGAGCCCAACGGCATGCACGCCCTCCCCTACCAGATGCCGCCCCCGGAGAACGGCGAGTGAGGGGCGCCGGCGAAGGAGGGGCCAAGGAGTCTTCTGCTGGCCGAGGAGTTTTTTTATATTTTTATCTAGTATTTCTATATGTTGTATGCTACTAGGGTACCCGATGCCCCTTTATAGTAATATTTCTATCTAGTTTTATGCATTATATGTTTTATGTTTTATGCATTATGCACTATATTAGGGGCTGTTTGGATTGTGACTATGTTTGCCGGAGAACCATGAGTGAGGAGGGAAGAACATTTTTAACATAAACCTAAACCCTAAACCCTAACAACCTACTCGGAACATATTAATGTTTTATGCATTATGCACTATATTAATGTCTCCCGATAGAAATGACAGAGAACTGCTCGGAAACACCGGTGCACAAACTTTGAAAACACTGGTGCACAAACTTTGAAAACACCATAACAACCTACTCCCCAAATGCGTTTCTTTGACTTCGACATGCAAGTTACACTGCAACCTAGGCACGTAAAAACCGGTGCACATTCTTGTATGCGGACTAAAAAGAAACGGAGGGAGTATCTGACATGCAAGTCTTATTATATGCATTAGGCATATTATTCTTGTATGCGGTCAAATGATACTCCCTCCGTTTCGGTGCATTAGTCATATTAGAAGGTGCACTGCTACCTAGGTACGTAGAGATTGGGTGCACTGCTAGTCAATGCTATTAATTAGAAGACCTCTTCAAACCCAAAAAACATGACGCATAAACTGCAACCTAGGCACTCTCAACTAAGAATATGCTAAATTAATTAGAAGATCTCTTCAAACCCAAAAAACATGACGCATAAACTGCATGCATTGGTCCTTCAATTAATAGATGGGATCTAATTAATATGCATGCAACTACTCCGGATGAAACAAGCGGCAGTACTACTATAATGTGTTACTCCCTCCGTCACAGTTTACAGAACGCACTTTCATTCTCATGCATTTTCATCAACGAAAGGATTTTAGGCATGTCTGGTTTAATACTTAATTAATTAGGATGTGGTAACCGCAATAAAGCCCACAATTTTCTCTACATGCAGATGTGTATGCGGGGGGGGGGGGGGGGGGTGGAATAACTGCATGCAGTTCTGTTCGTCGGGTCTCCACCAGTGCATGCGCGATGATGGTTCGTTTACTTACCGGGAGGTTACCGCATGTTAATTTTTTCAATAATTAGGTATGATGGTATAACCATCAATATTATTTTCAGTCCAATCGCTAATCACCTTGGTCCCAGAGATTGTTGAAGCGCGCCCTGTAAACTGTGACGGAGGGAGTACTATAATCAGCGTTGGTTTCCTATTCGGCTCTGTGCACTTTTTTTTGCACTAGCTACAACTTTTTTATCAATTGGCCTGTATATATCGATGGCAATGACCGTGTGCACTTTTTTTGCACTAGCTACACCTTTTTTATCAATGAGCCTGAATATGTTCTATTCGGCCCTGCCTACCTTCTATATGGGCCTGGCCTTTTCGGGCAATTATCGACGAACCCTTTTTTTTTCCTTTTTCCCCTCTACCATCGAAACTGAAACTGACGACGAACTGCAGAACTGCAAAAACGGGGCAGAGACAGAGTGGAGAAGACGAGAAAACATGCCGAATTCGTACAGCGCAACAGTTTTATTCAAACATCCATATCATTACGATTACAGATGATGCCCAATCTATTCACTAACGACCAATTATCATCACATAAACAAATGCGAGAGCAATTATACAAACATAAAAAATTTCGGCCATCAAATTGCCCTGCTTCTTCAATTCGATTAGTTTCTTCATCTGCTTGTTGAGCTTCTTCAGCTCTGCAGTCCCTGCTGCATCCCCCGCAGTAGCACCAATGGAATTGCCAGATACAGGGGCCCCAGATCCAAACTTCTCCGCCTCTAACGGTAAATCAAGCTCCCGTGATGCACCCTCTAGTTGAATCCACTCTATGTACTCAGCTAGCCACTCAAAATGGGCGCATTGCTTCAATTTCTGAAATCGTAAAGATGAACCCTAAATCCCAAATCTGATGAAAAATATGAAATTGGGGGACAAAAACCAAAATTGGCATATTGAGAAGTAAAATCTCACCTTTCCCTGCTCTTGTTTGCTCTCGCATTTCACGAATTCCCGCCCAAGGTTGCCATTCTTGTCGGTCGTTGTGACTAGCCGCTTGAGGGGTGCGATATATGGACATGCATGGCACCTTGTCATGGGCACTTCGCCATAGCGCGACCATGATCGACGGGAGGATGAAGCGGAGCTCGACATTGCTAGGTCGCGGCCCCGAACGGCGTTGCTGCTCGTCGTCGTCGGAAAAGAAGAACAACAATAGTCGGGGAGTGGGGCGAGGATGGGAAGGTCGCGGTATTGCTCTTGTACCAATGCTGAGCTGGATAAGTTACTGGATCCCACGCTGTGGGTTCCGCTTTGTTACGTAGGGGCTCACCTGATTCGAGTTTTAAACATGTGTCTTTCGATTAGGCATCAGTATCGCACGACAGCTATTTATGCGCTCGGAGATGTCGCATGAGAGCCACTACAACCAACGACGTCGCATGAGAGATAACACACATCAGAAACGTCGCATGGGAGCTATTCGCCCGTTTTAGTGTGGCATATCAAGACTGCAAAGACATTCGATCCATCCGGGATAACTCGAACAGAGAAAGAGTGGGTTTCTTCTTGGTTGAGAATAATGGATATTTGATATATGGCTCTACAAGTTTTGATATATAATGGATATTTGGTAATTCAGAATATACTTGTTGATTGTTTTACAATCAGTTCTCCAAATATTATTGGTGACTAATTGTTTCTTAAATTTGTTTATTTAGGTTGGAGAGAATATACAAGGCTAATGTTTGAGCAGAATGAGAGTGAAAAGATGCAAGAATGATACATCCAACCACTTGATTTGAGTCAAAACTTGGTTTGTTGGTGAGGATTCCACCGTAATTGTCCACACAAATAGTTATTGATATTTAGTCATGATTGTTTTTGTCCATAGTTTAGTGTCTACATCTTTATTCTCCTAATATAGTCATACTGTCCATTTCATAAAGTACAGATGTACTTTGGCCAATTTATTTTAGTAGAGCCTCTATTTATACAGTACGGATGAAAAGGTACATTGAAACATCTTGCAAAAGAAAAAATAGTCTTATGCTGGATGCACTTCTATAATCAGTTTGTTAAACACATCTTGTGTTGAGGGAGGGTTGAACCAGAATAAATACAATCAAAATTATTGCGTCAACGCACAGACATTAAGCTGATAGTGATAGTATGGAAAAACTATCTTGTACGACCCTGGTCGTACACTTTGCTTGGCAAAAACCAATCCATCCAACAGCTCCAAAGATGAGCATTTTTTGGGGGGAAGTTTGGATTTATTAAAGATAAGGTTATTACTGCAGTCCCATAATGTCCACAGTAGAGCACAAACATACGTATATATTTGCGCCTAAAGCTTATTCCCTACATCCATCAACTAGTTCCTAAACATAGCCGCTATGCTAATAGGAGGGGGCAGATTGAAATCTTCATGCATGGTGCTTGGTTCGCCAAATCAGACTTGAAAAGGATAAGAACGGAATAGATGGTATATAGTACGGAAATGCATTTCGGTCAAAAAAAAAGTTTAAAATAAAAAATCAAGACAAAATTTGTTTGTGTACTTAATCACATCCAAATGCTACCTGCAAATTTTAAGGCAAAAAGATTGGTTATGCAAAAAAAAAATTGAACACCAAAAGTTACAACAAACTGTCACCCTAATTTTTTTTACGACGAAACACTGCTGCTACTTATCGTACGAAAATTGTCATGCATGTTTGCGACACTAATATAATCATCTATAAATTTTTCTAAAAATATTTAATATTTTTTTTGCATTACTATTCATCCGGGAGCATAGCCAAAACACCATCCGGGAGTATATAGTCCTCCTAGCAAAAGCAACATTTCTTGCATCAGCCGAGAGATCCAAGTACCATTACAGCTTCCTTCCCTTTTATATATTTTTCTTGAAGGGACGCCTTCCCTTTTATATGTTTTCTGGGAAAATACTATTTAACGCTTTCTCCCTCAAGATGTCAATGTTTCGCACAGGTTTCACCATCGAGCGATGTGATATGGGCCTGTCCGTTAATGTTTGCTTCGATTCCGGTTTTGGAAACCATCTAGATAGTTCATGAACCTTTTTTTCCTTTTTATCAGTTTTTAGTTCCTTTTTCGTTTTTCTGTTTCTTTTCCTTCTTTCTTTTTCCTTTTTTCGTTTTCTGTTTCTTCTTTTTTATTTTTTCCAAGGTAATTGTTTTAAAACTAAATTAATGTTTGAAAAATGTTCTTAAAAATTGATAAATGTTCTTGCTTTTATAAGAATGTTATAAATTTCAAATAACTGCAGTTTTTCAGAAATATTCATAATTTCAAAAACCTGTGATTACATAAGGTGAACAACTCCCTCCTTGTCTTGGCCTCCGCCGGGATGATGAAGATGGCCACCGAAGATGATTCCCCCCTCCAGGAGGGTACTGGAAAGGCTCTAGATGGATTTTTCATCGATACATAAAGTTGCGATGGCGGAGCGGATGTTGTCTATTTATTTCTGAGAGTTTTGATATATATATATATATATATATATATATATATATATATATATATATATATATATATATATAGGAAATTTTGACGTTGGAATCACGATAAACTGAGCCATGTGGGCCCCACAAGGTATTAGGGTGCAGTCAGGGAGGTGGTCGCGTCCTGTTGCCTTGTGGCCCACACGTAGCTCCCCTCTGGTGGTTATTTGCTCCAATATTGCTCATATTTTCCAGAAAAATTCATCAAAAAGTTTCAGACGATTTCGAAAACTTTCATTTTTTGTACAAAAAACAACGCCACGGTAATTCTGTTGAAAACAGCATGAGTCCTTGTTAGTTCTAAATAAATCACAAAAAGTGCATCAAAGCCATATAAAAATATTGTAAACATAGGTGAATATCGCATGATTACTTCATGAATTATCGATACGTTGGCGACGTATCAGTGTGCTTGGGCTCAATCTGGGTGGTGTCCGTGGGCATTGAGGTCCCTTTGCTTGCAGGTACAACAGAATTTGGTGGTGGTTGACGATAGCTATTCTGTTGCGCAGATCGACACTAACGGCCATGTGCATGACGTCGTGCGAGCGCGCTCAGAGACAGCCGTCAGGAGTCTCGGGGTAGTGTATCCCCCGGTCCATCGCCACTTGTTGGAGATGCAGACGTGAGTGCCTCCTACTGTTGAGGCATCGACCCATGCTCCATGGTTGATATCGGGCTAGGAGTGAAAGGAGTTCCCCGTCTATTCCTCCTACCATGGTGGATGTCCCGGGACATGCACGGTTAGTGGAGCCTGGACATGGATGCTGGGGTGGCGGCCCCAGATGGCGGTCCACATGGTTGCCTCTCTGACGAGCACCCTGGCAACGTTGACCGTATTCTCCCTTTGTCATGTGGGCGGTGAAAGGTGGTGCAACGGGTGGCTTGAGCACGTTTTTCATCTCTGACGACGACAGCGCCCCAATCTGTATCTGGAGTTCCCGGCTCGTCGTGCTTGACCTAGAGGCTCGTTTGATGACGCGGGCGAGTTGCCGAGCAAAATATCTACGCTTTTTCGCTGCCATCGCCGATGTTTGTGGGCACCATTATCTTCTTAAAGACGTCATCATGGTGCTCATTTCCGTGTCTGGGTTCCGCATGAAAACCTATATCTGTTCGGGACTCGACAACTACGACGCTTAGCGTCGTTCCCCTTCCTGGGGAGGAGGGGCTTTGTCATGGAACTTAGGTGTTACAAGGCTTAGTGCGATGTTGGTCTTAGTTCCTCCTATATTTTATTTCGGTACTGTTGTCGCGTGTGTGGTGCGTGATCCGGTTAGCTTGGGACCGATATTGTTTGAGGGCTACCCCATCCCCTTGTATCGTTCGGTCATGTATTCTGTTTGGTTCGTGCTTTACATAAAAAGCGGAACGAAAGCCTGTTTCGAGACATGCGTTTTCTATAAAATTTTCACACGCCCGAAATTGTCTTTTTTGCCACGAAATCCTTGATTGCTCTCACTCCACGAAATTTGGCACGGGCATCAGGCATTCGACCATGTTGCACCACATTTTTTTGTATCCTGCATAATCAAATTTTCAGAAAAATTTAGAGCATCAACAAAGGTGCTAAATAAGCCACCCACCTGAAAAAAATGGAATTTTAGCGCGCGCCGCCGAATAGGCAGCTCCAGCGAACGCGCAAAAATCGCGCGAGCGCTAAAAACCACTCCACACGCCGAAAAAAACAGCATTGCACGTTGCTTTTTTCGAGCGTCCTCTACCGCGCGCGACAGAAAGATATCACGCGTGGAGCGAGCAACCGCCGCTAAACTCTCCTCCCGCACCCGCTTTGGCCCCACCCCGCACCGTCGACGGCGACCTCCAGCCATGGATGAGCGCCCCGACATTCCCCTAACCCCTCCATAAAAGCGCACCTCTCCACCGTTGTCATCGTCGCCGCAAACTCTAGCATGGGCTTGACCTCCGTCGGCGCCACCGACACCGCCGCGGCTCTGAAAAGCGACCTCGCGCACGGGTTCTTCATGCAGCCCTGGGCGAGCTCGCGGGGTGGCGTCGCGCCACCGCCTGCCGCGCCATGAAGCTCCGCCTCCAAACGAACCACGACGTATACCATGACTGCGACGGCGATGGGCACTACAAGAAATAAGCTCGTTTATGACAAAAAATATTGACGGCGGTTTTATTGGTCATAGATCTATGACTAAAATCTACAAAAAGGTCACGAGGTGTCTAAGAGGGTCCAAACCGTAGAAATTTTTGACCATGTCTATCAAGAAGGTCATAATCCCATTGCTCAAAAAGGTCACTGGCATGTGTAGCTCTATTTATGCCCGCATTGTAGGTCCTCCATGACAAAATTAAGAAGGTCATAGACTTAAACAGAGGTGACTAGGCAGAAAACTCAACAATTTCGCCTATGTGTCTTGTATAGGTGTCGACAAGGCCACAAATGGAAAATGAATTTTACGTTCAAAGAAAATGAAAACTCCCTTTAGCAACATTGTTTGCCATTCCAAGATGCACCCTTGTGCAAAATCGTTTGACCGATTTCCTTCCGATTCCATCTGATTTCCTTCTGATTCGGCAGAAAACTCTTTAAATGGCAAAAATAGCTTTAGACGTCCGCCACGTGGCTCCAGAGTGTGACCCCCTTCATGAACGGCACCGTCGTATTCACTTGAGGGTGGAAACATTTATGCCTTAGATCGATGACATGCGGCACATCCACCCGATATTCATGTATGGTAGCAGTCGGGCGGGTTCACGTGGTCCTAGACGAGGCCGCCGGATCCTTCACCGATGTGGATGCAGTTAGTACTTGCCCTCCTTCGTCGGTCAAGAGGGTAGAAAAAAATAGAAGAAAAATAAAAAGAAGAACATGCGGTAAAAAATATGCTAAATTCTCAAAAGGAAAAACACACAATTGCATATCCTTAGTTCTCATTGGTGGAGTCATTTGTGCCACGGATTGATGACATGGCGAACATCCTACCATCCATTCCCAGCAATCCCACCATCCACCCATCCATCCATTCATCTAAAGAAGAAAAGGAGAAAAAAGGAGAAGCCCACCGCACCAATCTCTTTGTCTCTCTCATGAAGTTATCCTTCCCAACCCACAATGTCCTCACTGTCGCCGCCACCACCCACGCGGGCCGGTTCCGGCGAGCTCCGGCCACGTGCAACATGACCCCAAGCTCCCCAAGATCTTCCCTTCCCTCCCCTCCATCTAGATCCACACCCCAGGTCCCGCACCCTCACCGGCGGCTAGGGTTTCTTTGCCGAAACCCGCCACAACCGGCGATGGCGAGGCCGGAGCTCGCGGGATGCGTCGCTGGCATTGCCCAGGTACGCCCTTCACATCCTTCCACGCCCAGATCCACCCTTTACTCCTCACCTCACCTTCTCCTCCTCTCCGACCCTTTGTTGTAGGTCACCATGGCGTGGATGCGGCGACGACGGCAGGAGGGCGCCGACCTTGCCCTCCTCGAGGAGGAGGATAAGGGGCGCACCTAGCCGCCGGCCGTGCTCCGCTCGAGGAGGAGGGTCCTGAGCGGTCTCCTCCTAGGGCGACCAATGGATCCTGCCCGAGCTCAAGCATGGACACGACGAACGACTGCAGCTGGTAGAATCTCCGTCGCGCTGTTCCTCCGCTCACTAATTATGCTAAGTTAGGAATATTTGATGCAAATCATGGCTGTGCAAGAATTCAAGAGGTTTTTGTTATCCAAACCATCACTGTATCATTTTTATTCGTACATAGTTTATGCGAATATTAGTCCAGTCCATCTCTTAAAGAGATACTTAGGAATTAAGTCCACATGAAAAACTGCCTTGAGATAAGAAAATTGGAGATATCGACTGTGTTTGACATCAAAGTATTGCAGAAACTATAATATTGATAAACTGCAGTATTTTTGTCCATAGTACTAGAAACAACAGTTTTGACAGATCAAAGTATTTTTTTTGTAGTGCAAGAAATGAAAGTTTTGACATCAAAATATTGATATTTTTCCCTTTAACTTATCTAATCTCACTTGAAACATATCAATCTCACCGCTCAGTAAGGTAATCTCACTTGAAATATGATGTTGAGGCTGAGCGTTTATCCAAACAAGGTCAAGGTCTTGAAAAGGTATGAAGCATCATATCTCTTTTTGGTACTACAGTTCAGTAGTTTTGAATATCACACATATTAAATCTAAGTACAAATTCCTATGCCTTAATCACTGCTTCACCTGATGCTATTTCTTCATCAGGGACATAGTAGAACCAGAGACCTAGATTCCCAGGATCTGTTAGAGCAGTTGCCAGCTTTGCAGCAGTTACTGTATCGGCTTGTTGGATGTCGGGTGATCATCTCTTCACTCTAGGCTAACAAACCTTAGATGCGAAAATCTCTCAGTATCTGCCATTATCATCTCTATACGTAACATGACACCAATTTGTTCTTGATATTTGCAGCCAGAAGGAGCTGTGAATAATAACTACTTGGTGCAGTATGCTCTAGCTTTGGTAAGCTCTAATTATTTCTCTCGTAGATTTGTTTGTGCTCTAGCATCTACTGATCATTTGATTTCACCTGAAGTATGCTTCATAAACTAGCCAATTTGTGCTCTTCAACCTATCTAACTGACATAGGCTCTTCATAAACTAGTAGTGCAGTGCATGTTCACGCCTTCCATAATTCCAGTTGAAAATCTGATTAAATTCCCGGACTGGCAGTGCATGTTAAGTCTGACCGTTCGGACTGGCCTGTAGAAACCGTGTTTGCTCAGGCTAAGGTTCCATCGACGATAGTTCCATTTAACCGTGTTATTACTATACTTGGTCCGCCGTGTGGCCGCCGGCAACGTGGTTGACGATGCACTTGGGGCCCCGTGTTACGCCCGTCCGTTTTTTCTTTGAGAATCGAAAAGGAGAGTTAACCAAGTTCAGTTTAATACCAACTACACTTTGGAGAAAAAAAACAACATTACAGTCAACAAACTTGATTTGTCACAAAATAACTTAGAGGGCAATCTAGACTCCAATATATAGTCCTGGCTCCTTGACCAAATTTACAATTTTCCTTCTCTAGTCTGTTTCTGGAATTTGTCTTGGCAAATAGTAGTGTTACTCTGAAATTACTAAAATACTTCCAAAAGCAATTAAACTTCAAAACAAAAAGATATGTTTGTAAGGTGTTGTCATTAACCAATTGCAATTCGGATCTCGTTTTTCTTTTTCTTTTCGTCGCCTATTAGATTGACCCATTGAGGCGTGTATGGATGTGTTGCCTCATGAATAATTCCATGACTTGGATACTTTGAATGAAATGCTTGTTTTTCGATAAAGAGCATATTATATTAATCCTTTTCTGTCAATGCTTGTTTTTCGATAAAGAGCATATTATATTAATCCTTTTCTATCAATACCATATATTCCTCTTCTGTCAATGCATCCTTTTTAAAAAATAAATAAATTTGCTAACCACATGTCCCATGCGGTAATGCCTTCTTTGTAACAAACCAGTATTCCACATATCTAGTCTGTCACTCTGTACATTAAATCAAACACCCTGTATGTGATCTTGATTGTTTGAAGAAATCAAACTGTCCAATCAACATAATAAATCCTGGCATGCAGTAGTCTCACTTGTTAATACTCCTGGTTAATGCTGAAGCATTTTCTTAAGTGTATGTACTATTCATAACCGTGTTGACTGTAAGACACCTTGTGTGTAGAATTATTCAGTTATGCACGTGTTCTATTTCTTTACTGAGATTATATTTGAATTTAAAAATTATTTATCTTGATTCCTTTCTTGTGTTGCTAGATAATCAAACAAAAATTTGCTGTGTTCTCAACCTCACCACCACTTCTAACATGCTGATTTAACTGATGGGGTGTATGACTAAGGATTTACTCTCTTTTGTAAAGGTGTTAAAAGAGAGTTTCAAAATTTATTGTGCGATCAATGATGGAATTATTAACCTTGTTGATAAGGTAAAAGATCCATAAGGGTCAGTTTTCTTTTCTTTAACTCTTCCTTGTAACTTAAATATTGTGTCTGTTTCCCCATTCTTTGATAAAATTTCAGGCTGTGGGTTTTTTGCCCCACAGTAAGCAGTCAAAAAACACAAACACCCCCCTTATTTCTTTGTGCAGTCCAACCCAGTTAACAGATCTCACACACCTACATTTTATTTTATTGATTCCATAGAACCATTAAACATATTTATGTCTCTGGCCATATAGGTCGATGGTTCATTTGGCTGTGACGAAGAACCTGTAAAATAAGTAGAAACTAGAGCATCAGGGACAATAACATGAGCATCGAAACAAGTAGAGCAACAGTGCGACATCGATCTCTCCTCACTATCTATCTCTCCCACTCTGCAGCAGCATCATGATCAAGCAGCAGTCTAGTGTAGTCTCAGCCAAATGTCAGCTCACCCTCTCTGCTCGCTCTCACCCTCAACACAAGACAAGCACACACATCACCTCGAAGAAGGGGAGAACCAACCTGTAGAGTAGATCCTTCCCGGAGCGACGACGCGCCTGGTTCAATTTGCACAAAGTAGAGACCAAGTTAATTAAGCAGGTTTGTCCTGCTTGCTCAATGTCCTAGTCCCAGGTACTGAAAATTAATGTGCCTGAAAAACAACCGCACATATCATGACTCCAAGATGATATATCCTGACCTGGACGTTGCATAAGAAAAAGGAAATGTAACCACCTTTTTTTTCTTAGCTTATGAGAGAAGACAGTTATAGTAGTAGCATTTAGGTTTCATCAGTGTGCAGTCAAAAAAAGCAGTCACAAGCACATGATGACCCGACATCATATTTCCACCATTTTCTAAAGTAAGAAAACAATTTTCTACTGTTTTATCATTGGTCATCGTCCGTGCAATTTTACTAGTTTTCTTGGTCTGAAAGCCTTACCATCATTTTCTTCTTGCAGGCGGTAATGGCAAGAGCATATTATGCAGAGGAAGAGGATGAGAAGAAACTTGTGGTTCTCATCCAATCTTCATGGAACTCTCTTTATGTGCGATTGTGCACTTGTTTGGTCCTTTTTTCGTGGGCTTGCATTTGTAGAAGTATTATGTTGTGCATATGTAAAATTATTTTGATGTGCCCTTGGTAGACGTTGAAACTTAATGCATGGAGTCGGTGGATGATGTATTGTATTTGATGTGATATGCTACTGAAATGAAATATACATTTTATTTGCAATCTTTTATTCTGTTGTACTTATTTTTAATGGGCCTATTCTGAGATATGCGTGCTTCTAGCAAAAAATGCTTCAACCCAAACAAATCAGACATTTTCAATAGTAAAATAGGTATTGCGCCAGGCCCATGTAGGCTAGATTGGTGGACAGAGATCTGAAATTTATGATGATTCCATTTGGTCACTAGCAATGCCACGTCATCTTGGCCACGTCAGATCCTACGTGGCTCACACAAATGGGTAATGACCAAACCAAAATTTTGGTCGATAGAGAACTATGACCAAAATATTAGAAATGTCAAGTTTGTTCATTCTTGACGGCCAACTGTTGACGTTGTAAATTTGGTCAAAAAAAGGTCAATAAACGACAACAATGACGAATCAATGACCAATATAGGGAGTCATAATTGACCTTATTTCTTGTAGTGGGGGATGACGTCCCAAAAGAAAAGGAAAATAGTGACAAAGAAGAAGGAAGGAGAGAGGCCAGCCGCACCTCCGCCGCCCGAAGCGTCAGAAACCTCGCAATTTGTTGCGTCGGCGGCCGATGCACACATAGTGCTCTATGAAATGCCCACTAGGTATAATTTTTGCTTTTGTTTTGTTGTTGTTGACAAAGCGCACATACGTAGATTTATTTAATTTTCCTTTGCCATATTATTTTGTAGTTTCAATGATGACACATATATATATCGACTATGGGTGTTGGCTCAAACGACTGGTCTCAAACCAATAAAGTTGACGAAGACGAATCTGAAGTGGATGATGAGGGTGAGGGTTTGATGGATGCACCGAAAGGAAGGGCTTCCAACTACACAGTCGACCAAGACAAATTGCTTTGCAACACATGGTTGAATGTGTCTATGGATCCCACTGTTGGAACGAATGCAACTAGAGATACATCTTGGCTTTGGATGAATGAGCTCTTTGACACATACAACAAGAGTGGAATTAAGGGCACCCAAAGATATCTTCGGTCCTGGTGGTCGACAATCAACAAAGATTGTCAAAAGTGGGCGGCGACAATGATGACGGTTGACAAGATAAACCCAAGTGGCACTTATGATAGAAATAGGGTCAGTGTCATTTCCAATGCCTCCCCATGCATCTTGTGTTCACACTTCATATTTTGTGTCTCTAGTGATAACTTGTTATTTTGTTTGTAGCTCAACATTGCACAAAACTTGTTTCGACGAGAAGGGAAGAAGACCGAGAAAGGCAAGTTGAAGAAAGGGAGAGCATTTGTGTTGCCCCATTGCTACGAGGTGTTGAAGGATCAAGAGAAATGGAAAAACCATGAAGACAAAAACAATGCAACTATTGATTTGGATGATGATGACAATGAGGCATCAAGAGGAGGGTGGCGGTCGAGGAGAGGAGTGTGGCATTGGAGGAGAAAAATTGGCCATGAAGAAGCAAGCAAGATTATTGGAATGGGAGAAGTACTTGTTCTTCATGGACACATCCAACTTTGATGAGAGGCAAAAGAACTACATCAAACTTTGTCGTGATCAAATCTTGATGCAAAAAAATAATGATGTGCATAGAAGGCATGGGAGGCATATGGGAACACCCATGGGAGGCATGGGAGCACTCATGGGAGGCATGGGAGCTTTCATGGGAGGCCTTGGAGCTATCATGTGTGGCATGGGAGGCATGAGAGCTTTCATGGGTGCTCCCATAAGGAGACATGAGTTTTGCGTCTTTCATGGGAGGCATGGGAGCACCTACAAAAGGCATGTGTGGCATGGGAGCTTTCGATGTGCCTCACATGCCTTCGCATGATGTCTTTGTTGATAGTGCAAACACCGTCCGACTTTTCAATGAAGAGGATGACAAACAAGAGGATGAAGAATTGGAAGAAGAAACGGACAAATCGAAAGAGGCCAACGAGGAGGAAGAAGATGAGGAATGATTGTTCATGTTCAATTCATTTGTGTAAACTTTTTTGTCATACTTGCTTGTGGTCATCTTGTTTGTGGGAGCTTTGCATATTTTAAATGTTTGAGATCATCTTATATGTGTTGTTTCTGTGGCGGCTAGGCACGCGCTCTCGATTTTACAGCGCGTGCTGAAACGACACGTTGGCACGTTAAAAAATTGCAATGTGTGGTGAAGCAACTGTCTATTCAGATGCAAAAACGGGCATTGCGCGCGCTATGACTTTTTTAGCGCGTCGGGCCTGCGTTCATCTGTTGGAGATGCTCTTAATTTTTGTATTTTATATTCCTGCTGTATCATAATACTTGTTGTTGGGAAGAATTAATCTATTTTTTCCCGCAAGTATTTAACAACAGAGGGAGTACTCTTTTAAATAATTTTACTGTTAACACGTGACAGCATTTAGACCTGGATGCAGAATCGCCGCCGTGGCCTACCTCGGCACCGAGAAAACTTTTTGAAGTTTGTATGGTTGGTGTGGTGCCTTGGTGGTGTATTGAAGCATACGTCTAAAATGCAAATACGAAGCGACGAAACTAGTGAACCTGGCCCTTGAATTATCTAATCATAGTACTAATAACTTGTACGTATTTGCTTTCACACTGCACGCAACGGCACGCCCGCTCGCATTCCTCTGCCTTATAAATGCCCTGCAACTCATTGGCTTCCAAATCAGATCGCACCCCTCATTCGTAGTGCTCTGCTTCTACACACTTCATTCAACTGCCTCTACGCCTCTTCCTCGTGGAGATGGGGGCAACGGGGTGTGACGACGACGACGGGCCGGCGATCGGCATCGACCTCGGGACGACCTGCTCCTGCGTGGCCGTGTGTCGGCAGTCGCACAACCGCGTGGAGGTCATCGCCAACGACCAGGGCAACCTCACCACGCCGTCCTGCGTTGCCTTCGCCGACGCATGGAGGCTCATCGGCGACGCGGCTGTGAACCAGGCCGCCATGAACCCCGTCAACACCATCTTCGGTGAGAAGTGAACACAGAAATCTTACCTTCTAGAATTTCAATTATGTCCATCCTAAACATCTTTCTTTTATTTGGCTACCAAATGCTCAGCCTGCTGTCAGATAACTAACATTTCTTCCATTTTTCTGGTGATGAGGATCCCATCTTCTAGTCCCTCTCTTCATAATATAAGAGGGTTTTTAACACTAGAGTATGGAGGGAGTATATGATTACTTAGTTTCTTCTACCATGAATTGTATGCATATACTTACTTAGTTTCTTCTATCATGAATTGTCTGCATATGATTACTTAATTAGTTTCTTCTACTATCATGAATTGTCTGCATATACGTATATAGTATCTTCTGCCTGGTGCCAAGATGATAATAATACTCTTCCCTTTTGAAAACAAGAAAAAGTCTGGTTTCGAATTTTAGCAATGACGCCGGCTTCTCCATCACCGTATTATTAAATTCCCTTCCAACATCTTATCACTGAATTCCTGGATGCATGCCATAAGTCTGGTTTCGATTTGTTAGCAAGTATTTGTTTGTATCGCACGTTGGAATAAAACGGATGGAGAAGCCAGTGCATGCATCGAAGATTTCTTTGCAGGGGTGGTCTGGGTGTGCAAATTACTTAGGTTTTTTTACCATAATTTTGTCGACAAAACAAAAATAATAATTCTACCATCGTCTCAAATCTAAACCATAATTCGAATGCCTATTCCTGCTACAAAAAATGCACATTACTAAATCCACAATGAATGTATCCTCAATTCAGATGTGAAGCGACTTATCGGCCGGCATTTCAGCGACAAGTCAGTTCAAGGAGATATCAAGACGTGGCCTTTCAAAGTTGCCTCAGGTCCAAGCGACCGGCCGGTGATCGTGGTGCAATACAAGGACGAGGAGAAGCTGTTTGAGGCCGTGGAGATCTCGGCAATGGTTCTCAACAAGATGCGGGAGACCGCCGTGGCCTACCTCGGCACCGAGGTGAAGAATGCGGTCATTACGGTCCCAGTCTACTTCACCGATGCTCAGCGCCAAGCTACCATTGACGCCGGCACAATTGCTGGCCTGAACGTCATGCGCATCATCAGTGAGCCTTCTGCGGCCGCCGTCGCCTATGGGTTCGGCAAGATGACCGACAGTGAGGAAGTGAAGACTGTGCTGGTGTTTGATCTTGGTGGCGGTACCTTGGACGTCTCAATTGTCAACATCGATCCCGGTGTAGACATCGACATGGGCGTGTTTAAGGTAAAGGCTACGGCCGGTGACACCCACCTCGGCGGGGAGGATTTCAACAGCCTCATGGTGAAACACTTCGTGCGGGAGTTTCTTAAGAAGTACAAGACAGATGACATCAGGAACAACCCAAAGGCGCTTCGACGGCTTAGGACGGCATGTGAGAAGGCCAAGAGGATGCTGTCCATCACGAGTCAGGCCACCGTTGAGATTGACTCTCTCCACGACGGCATCGACTTCTACGGGGCCATCAGCCGCGCAAAGTTCGAGCAGCTCAACATGGAGCTCTTCCGCAAGTGCATCCAACACGTCAAGAAATGCCTCGGTGATGCCGATAGGGACAAGTCTCAGATCCACGACGTTGTGCTCGTAGGTGGCTCCAGCCGAATCCCCAAAGTGCGACAGCTGCTCCGGGAGCTCTTCGACGGGAAGGAGCTCTGCACGAGTATCAACCCCGATCAGGCCGTCGCCTACGGTGCCGCGGTACAGGCCTCCATCCTCAACGGCGACGACAATGAAGTTAGGGATGTCCTCCTGCTCGAGGTCACACCGCTCTCACTTGGTGTGAGGACGGAAGGTGGTTTCATGAGCGTGCTGATACCCAGGAACAGCACCATCCCTGTCAAGAAGGAGGATATTTACTCGACCTGCTCCGACAACCAGACTGTAGAAGTTAATCATGTTGCTCATGTAGGATTAGGAAAGAAAGCCAAACCGAGTCCTAGTAGTATTAGGATTCCTAGTCCTAGTCTATTTCCATAGTCCTTGTGGACGTGTATAAAAGACACCCTAGGGGTGTTGATTGTAACACCAGAAAAACGAAAAGCAATACAAAGCAAAGGCTCGACACGGGCCTTTAGCCATCAAATCCATCGATCAGTTTTATTCGTGTCGCTAGTTACGCAAGTTCCGTGAAGTAGCCGTCCGAAGCAAGAATCGCGTAGGCACGCCTGTACAGCTGCATACGCACGTTCAAAAGCCAACAATTGGTATCAGAGCCTCGACGATCTACGATCTACGATGACGGACAGCGACGCTGAGTCGGTCAAGTCCGGCAAAAGCGGTGCCAAGGCGAACAAGAACGGCGACAAGGTGAAGAAGGGCGTCAAGTCAGCAACCAGTGGTGGAGGAACGAGCGGCGCCAACGTCCAGGCGCATCGCAACATCCCCATCCAGTACCCGATGCTCACCGACGCCAACTATGGCGTGTGGGCGGTGAAGATGAAGATTATTCTCCGAACCCTTCGAGTGTGGCAGGCAATCACGGACGACGACGTCGATGACGAGTCCGATGAAGGTGCCATGGCCGCCATAGCCCAGTCCGTGCCGGATTCCGTGCTAATGACATTGGCGGAGTTCGAGACGGCAAGAGAGGCATGGAACGCACTCAAGAAGATGAGGATCGGAGAAGATCGCGTCACCAAGGCTCGGGCACAAGTGCTGAAGCGCCAATTTCACAAGTTGCAGATGGAGGAAACTGAATCGGTGAATGACTACGCCATGCGTCTTACTACGTTGGTGGAAGAGATCCGTGCGCTTGGTGCAAAGCTCGATGAGACCGAGATCGTGGAGAAAATTTTCGGTTCTGTCACTGATAAATTCACGTACATCATCGGCACGCTCGAGCAGCTTTACGACATCGACGACATGACCATAACGGAGGCGATCGGACGATTGCGGACATGGGAAGAGAATGCTCGTGGCTGTCGGAAAGGCAAAGGAGGAGGTAGTGACCAACTCATGTACTCGCGCATAGACTGGGAGGCCCCAAGTAGCAAAGGAAGGCGTGACGGTGGCGAAGGCTCAAGCAACACGAAGGGCGATGGACAAACCGGAAAAGGCAAAGGAAAAGGCAAACCACAAGGTCGTGGTAAGGCGGGCCAATCTAAAGAGCAGAAACCACGGAACTTGGACTTGTCCGAGGTCAAGTGCTATAACTGCAATAAGATGGGTCACTTTGCGAAGGATTGTCCAAAGCCTAACAAGCGGGAGATCAAGGCAAATTTGGCAAAGCAGGAAGACGAAGGTCCAGGTCTTCTGATGGCCGAAGTTTGTGATCTCGCTGAAACGGTGGTTGTAAAACCAAGCCGGAAGGTGCTACTTCATGAGGAAAAAGTGACACCAAAGTTATCCGGTGATCTGAACGTGTCGTGGTATCTCGACACGGGTGCCAGTAACCACATGACGGGGTGCAAGGAGAAATTCCTCGAGCTGGAATACGATGTTGAAGGCTCGGTCAAGTTCGGTGATGGTTCAGCTGTGGAGATTTGCGGGCAAGGATCTGTCCTCTTTGAGGGTCTCACAGGCGAACATCGCATACTCACCGAAGTGTACTACATCCCACGGCTGCGCAACAACATCATCTCTATTGGGAAGCTTGACGAGAATGGATGCAAGGTGAATATAGAGAGCGGAGTGGTGACGATCTTCGACAACCTCCGAAACGTGCTAGCTCGTGTTAATCGCACACGGAATAGGCTCTATATCCTCAACCTTCATCAATCTCAACCGGAGTGTTGGCTTGCCAAGAGTGATGATGATTCGTGGTTATGGCATGCTAGATTTGGACACGTTAACTTCTACGCCTTGAAGAAGATGTCAAAGATGCAGATGGTATCCGGGATGCCAGTTATCGACCATGTTGATCGAGTATGTGACGGGTGCTTGGTTGGAAAACAGCACCGCAGGCCATTCCCTGCTCAGTCTACCTATCGTGCAAGTGATGCACTCGAGCTGCTCCATGGTGATCTATGTGGCCCTATCGCCCCAGCAACTCACGCTGGAAAGAAGTATTTCTTCCTTGTGGTAGACGACTACTCGAGATATATGTGGGTCATTCTCCTACAATCTAAAGATGAGGCGTTTGAAGCGTTCAAGAAATTGAAGGCTGCAACAGAGATGGAACACAAGCTGAAGGTTCGCGCTCTACGGACAGATCGCGGCGGAGAGTTTACCTCGAATGAGTTCAACGACTACTGCGAGAAGATTGGCATAAAGAGGTTCCTCACGGCACCTTACACGCCGCAGCAGAATGGGGTCGTTGAAAGGCGCAATCGAACCGTTGTTGACATGGCAAGGAGTTTACTCAAGAGCAAGAACCTGCCAGGGACTTTTTGGGGAGAAGCTGTCTCGACGGCGGTCTATCTTCTCAACCGGGCTCCAACGAAGGCGGTGATCGGCAAGACTCCGTATGAAGCAATTTACGGACGTAAGCCGAATGTGTCTCATCTACGGACATTCGGGTGCGTGGCACATGTGAAGACGGCGGAGCCGCACCTCTCAAAGCTTGTCGATCGTAGCACCAAGATGGTGTTCATCGGATACGAGAGCAGTTCTGGCACCAAGGCATACCGTTTCTACGATCCACAAACCAAGCGTCTACGGATTTCACGCGACGTCGTGTTTGAAGAAAACCAAGCGTGGAATTGGAGCGCCGCAGCCGACGATGCTCCAAACAGTAACATATTTGCAGTTGAATTTCCAACTGATGATCATGCAGGGGAGGATGTCCAGGTGATTGGCAAGACACCCAACCAAGGTGACCACAATGGTAGTGATCATCATGGTGCCGACACCGACGATGACGCGCATAGGTCGCAAGGAGATAGCGACAACGCCGCGCACGACACAGGCGGAGATCTCGACGACAACATCAACAACGAGGCGCATAGTGACGACGACAATCAAGATGATGGTCACGGTCACGACGACTACGCCGACGACACGGATGTCGATGACACACCAAGGTCTCAGCCGTCTTCCTCAAGTGCATCAACACCGACACAATTTGTGTCGCCTCCTTCGCAAGCCACAACGGACTCCTCAGGGCCTCGTCGCTACAAGACCCTCAAGAAAGTCTACAAGTACACAAAGCCAGTTACGCTCGAGTACTCCGGACTATGTCTGTTCGGAGTTGAGGAGCCGGCGAACTTCGTAGAGGCGAGAAAAAGTCCTAGCTGGACGCACGTCATGGATGAGGAGATGAAGACAATTGAGAGCAATGGCACGTGGACTTTGGTAACCCGACCTCCAAACCAAAAGACGATAGGTTTGAAGTGGGTTTACAAGTTAAAGAAGGACACGGAGGGTGCCATTGTGAAGTACAAGGCAAGACTCGTTGCAAAGGGCCACGTTCAACGTCAAGGAGTTGACTATGATGAGGTGTTTGCACCGGTTGCTCGAATCGAGACGGTGAGAGTGCTCCTAGCTTTGGCAGCACAAGAGGATTGGAAGGTTCATCATATGGATGTTAAATCCGCTTTCCTCAACGGCGATCTCACAGAAGAAGTGTACGTGGAACAACCCCTCGGCTACGAGAAGAAAGGCGAAGAAGGGAAAGTTTACAAGCTCAAGAAGGCACTTTACGGGTTAAAGCAAGCGCCAAGAGCTTGGAACTCAAAGTTAGACCGAAGTCTGGTCTCGCTCGGGTTCAAGAGATGTCCCCTCGAGCACGCAGTCTATACAAAGAACTCCAAAGGCTCAAACCTGCTAGTTGGAGTTTATGTCGACGATCTGATTATCACCGGAGATAGCGTACAAGAAATTGAACGTTTCAAGGCGCAAATGAAGAACAAGTTTAGCATGAGTGATCTGGGATTACTCAGCCATTACTTGGGCATCGAAGTGAAGCAAAGCTCCGGAGAGATTTCCCTATGTCAATCGGCTTACGCGGTCAAGTTATTGGACAAGTGTGGCATGTCAGATTGCTACGCGACACAAGTTCCAATGGACCAACGTCACAAGTTGAGCAAGCGTAGCTCAAATCCGCCGGTGGACACCACAATGTATCGAAGCGTTGTGGGCAGCCTAAGATATTTGGTGCATACCCGACCTGACTTGGCTTATTCAGTCGGGATCGTGAGTCGTTTCATGGAGAATCCGACAACCGAGCACATGAGCGCGGTCAATCAAATCTTGCGCTATGTGAAAGGCACCATTAATCTTGGTTGCACGTACAGAAAGGGAAAGGAAGGATTGATCCTTCGTGGATATTCAGATAGCGACATGGCAGGTGATGTTGATGACCGAAAGAGCACAACGGGCATGGTTTTCTACCTTGGCCCGAATCCGATTAGCTGGAATTCTCAGAAGCAAAAGGTGGTGGCACTGTCTTCATGCGAGGCAGAATACATAGCGGCAAGCACGGCGGCTTGTCAAGCAGTGTGGCTGAGAAGACTCCTAGTCATTCTTGCAAAGCGGGAGGTGCAGAAGGTGTCACTGAAGATCGATAACCAAGCTGCAATCTCGTTGTGCAAAAATCCGGTTCATCACGAAAGGAGCAAGCACATAGATACCCGGTTCCACCATATCCGGGAGTGCATTGAAGAAGGGTTGATCGAGGTTCAACATGTGAACACGAAAGACCAACTTGCCGATATTCTCACCAAGTCCCTCGGTCGACAGAAGTTCATCGAGATGAGGAGAAAAGTCGGAGTGCAAGAAGTGAAGTCAAGCAACAAGATTAAGGAGGTGAATGTAGATGTTAATCATGTTGCTCATGTAGGATTAGGAAAGAAAGCCAAACCGAGTCCTAGTAGTATTAGGATTCCTAGTCCTAGTCTATTTCCATAGTCCCTTGTGGACGTGTATAAAAGACACCCTAGGGGTGTTGATTGTAACACCAGAAAAACGAAAAGCAATACAAAGCAAAGGCTCGACACGGGCCTTTAGCCATCAAATCCATCGATCAGTTTTATTCGTGTCGCTAGTTACGTAAGTTCCGTCAAGTAACCGGCCGAAGCAAGAATCGCGTAGGCACGCCTGTACAGCTGCATACGCACGTTCAAAAGCCAACACAGACCAACGTACTCATTCAGGTGTACCAGGGCGAGGGCGAGGAAACCAAGGACAACATTCTCCTCGGCAAGTTCACTCTCGGTGGCATCCCGCGAGCGCCCAGGGGCAAGCCAAAGATCAACGTCACATTTGAAATCAATGCAGACAGCATTCTGAAGGTAACAGCGGAGGACATGAGTACGCGAAATAACAAAAACATCACCATCACCAGTGACACGGGGCGGCTGACCGCGAAGGAGATCGAGCGGATGGTGCATGATGCCAACAAGTACAACTTAGAGGACGAGGAGGAAATGGAGGAACACGGAGACTCAGAATCGCTTCTAAACGAAAATGCTATGTGCATGAATTCTCTACGCACGCTCCCGGCATGAGCTAGCATATATATGGACAATAATCCTTTATCCTCCTCGCCTAGTTTATGTGCTTTCTGTTTGCTTTTGGAAGCATGGTTTAATCTATTATGTGGCCCTCCTCGCCTAGTTTATGTTATTTTTCAGTGATTTAACAAACAGAGAATGGTGCCAGTTCGATGTTTTTTTTTTGTTTCCTTTTTGTGGAAAATAATGCCTCTCTGCTGATTTCTCTGCTTGAATACTTTTCACCAGCACGTACCTTACATGGATGAGCGTAAGCTCATTGAATATACTAGCAAAAATGCCCGTGCGTTGCAACGGAAGAAAAACTATCAGGTTATGCATGTGTGATAGATATAAAAAAAAATATGAATCCAATGCAATAATGGCATAAGGATTTTTGAAATGTTATTTCACAAAGTATATCTGAGTGATGTCATGATGAGATAAGGCACTTTCAAAATGTAATTTCAAAAAACAAAATATGATGCTTATCATGGCTTGATTTGTTAAGGCGTCACAAAAAAATATTTTATGGCTGAGCAAACTGCAAAACACGAAAACCTTTTTTTATCCGACGCGAGGGGCTAAATAAAATCATAAAACGACCTCTAGAGGTTTCCTAATAAAACCTTTATGTAAGCGACAGTTAGTTTTGTTCATTATTAACATATGTGTTTTAATTTTTGCAAACATTTTCTAAAAGTTGATAGACATGTTATCCAAATTCCTGAATATGCTATGAATATAGGATCATTTTAAAAAATAATGAACATTTTTCTATTTCATGACAATTTATTTGAAATCATGATTTGTTTTATAATTTGTGAGCAATTTTTGAACTCGTGAACATTTTATGACTTGCCGAATATTTTTTAAACACACAAACAGTTTATCATTTTCCTACTACCAAAGAAAGATGAGACGAGACGGACTGTCAAAGGACGCAGCGGGACTACCAGGGGAAAGCCCGCCCCCGCTAACTAACATAGATATCTATTCTCGACGCGCATATTCGAGATTTAGAATCTCTTTCCGACCAGGCCAGGCCGAATCGGGCACCACTTGGGATGGGAATGGCTCAGCCCACATGCATCATTTGATGAAAGCACTCCAGTCCAGTCGCCTCCGATCAGTGGCTTGTCAACCACCGGACCGTAGCTCCTCACCAAATGCCCCTGCGTTGGGGCAACACAGCACATGACTAGTTCGCTCAAGGACCACACCCTCTCGAGAGCAGGATGCCGGCCGAGATGGAGCGCCAACCTAGACTTTCCTTGGGCTTGCCTTGCCCCAACATCTAAATAAAGGGCGAGCGCCGAAAAGGAAGCAGTGACGCCTTTTCGACTTTCAAATTGGTAACTCTTAAATTTTTTGTTCTTTTGAAATCTATAATTAATTTAGAAAAGAAAAAACCAAAACAGGAATAAAAAAATAAAGAAAAAAAATACTAAATAGGGTGCCCTGATCTGCACATGGGCCGGCTCGTGCATAAGAGTGGAAAAAAGGTCGTAAATGTGTTTGAATATCGGATCATTTGAAAAAATAATGAACATTTTTTATTTCATGACAATTTATTTGAAATTGTGATTTGTTTTATAATATGTGAGCAATTTTTGAACTCATGAACATTTTATGACTTGTCGAATATTTTGTAAATACACAAACAGTTTATCATATTTCTAATTTTTTCAAACTGATTTTTTTTTATTTTGAAATCTGCAATTAATTTAGAGAAGAAAAGACCAACACAGGAATAAAAAAATAAAGAAAAAAAAACTAAATAGGGTGCCCTGATCTGCACATGGGCCGGCTCATGCATAAGAGTGGAAAAAAGGTCGTAAAATGTGCTTTGAATATCAGATCATTTGAAAAAATCATGAACATTTTTTATTTCATGACAATTTATTTGAAATCGTGATTTGTTTTATAATATGTGAGCAATTTTTGAACTCATGAACATTTTATGACTTGTCGAATATTTTGTAAATATACAAACAGTTTATCATTTTTCTAATATTTTCAAACTGACAAATTTTTTTTTTTTTGTTCTTTTGAAATCTGGAATTAATTTAGAGAAGAAAAAACCAAAACAGGAATAAGAAAGTAAAGAAAAGAAATACTAAACAGGGTGCCCTGAGCTGCACATGGGCCGGCCCATGCAGAAAGGTGGTAAAAAAGAGGTGAGAACCAGGGATCGAACCCATGGTCTGTGGGTTGGAGGATTGCAGCTGTGTCCATCGCGCTACTCTTCTATTTCTTGTCTTTCTATATATCAGTTATTTGATAACATAACACGCGGCGGCGATTTCTGAAATCCAAAAAATGAGTCGTTTTTATACTTACGGGTGGCATTGGTGGGTAATTTTTACCAACTTTAGGATTAATTTTAATGCCGGACGACAGAAGCAATAGGTGCTTTATTATTAGGGAGAGACTAGAAAAAATGTCCGTATGTATGGTATATGTAATTGCAATGCTTTAAGATCTAAAGTAATACTGAAAATTCTATTATCCATAATATTCTCACGATAGGCATAAGTGATAATTGATTTCCATATTTAACAATTTATTGTCCACAATATTCACACGATAACCAAAATTTTAAAACAAAAGAGCTAGGGTGTTGCAAAAGGTACAAAATATAAATATATGCTTAAAAACTCAGGGGAAATTCTACTCAAAGAACTTTAGAAGTAACAAAAAACCAACGCAGGGCATCATTATTCAAACTATTTTTGTCGCAAAAATATATTTCCAGTTGATGTTTCAAGTTGCATGGTCTCTATCCTCCTCGGTGATGCCCACAAATTTTTGCATTAAGATGAAAATAGCAAAGTATGTTTTATTAACTAATGATAGCATATGCATAAGAGAATTTTTTTTGTATTGCTGATATATGTGTTTGCATTTGTAATCTAACTAAAGTCTTAATTTGGTGGTAGACATATTAGATAGCTCCATCGAAATCAATCAGTTTGTAAGTACATTCATACCAAATGTTCAAGGTTGCGTATCGGCATCAATATTCTTAAAAACATCATTAGCAAAGAAGTTTAAAATAATATGAAAATCAAAGCTAAGCCATTGGCTTATGTAAAGCTTGTATCAGCTAAATTGTACATTTTTCATACATCAAAAACTTTGTTATATACATGTTTAGTATTTTCCAATTTCATGTTCTACATTTTTCTAAATATATTTAGGTTTGACATTATCCAAATACATGATTATTTGATTAACATGTTTGAAAAAATATATATTTTATGTCTACTTCGTTCCATACACATATTATATTTATGTATACGTTTTCTTTTACATTGGAGATATTTTCTATGCATATTTAACATTTTCTATATGGATGATCAATATTTTTTAAAATAAGTGAAAACATATATTATTATTTTTCCATACAAATTGTCCATTTTTTGCATCTAATGAAAACTTTTTCCTATTCAAATTTGACATTTCTTTGATGCATGATTAACATTTTTAAAACTTTGTGTATGAGTGATTTTTATAAATAAAACATTCAAAGTTTATCAAAATAAAGCCAAAAGGAAAAAAAACAAAACGAATGTACAAGAAGTAAAAAAAGTAAGCGCTGAAGGTCGGCCCAATTGGGAAGCTAGTGAGCCTAAGGGAGAAATCGAAGAGAAAAAAGGGAGAATGAGAATCAAACCTGGGTCTATAGGGTGGAAGAGACACCATCCAACCAATTGGGATAGCCAAGCACTTGTGATAAAAGTGAGGACCACGTCTTCTTAATTAGAAGAATCGCGTGACTTAAGAAGCAAATCGTTTTTTTCACTTACCGGTGGCATAGGGGGTAAATTCATGCGAATTTTAGGGGTAATTTCCCTGATGGACGACCAGAAGTTAGCCCTGCTTTATTATTAGGTAGAGATAGTGGGAACCGAACCGGTACTAGAATATGATCAAACTTTTCTTAGTGATCATGTAACCAGCAAATACGAGGATACCATATAGAACCGACCAGTCATAATGCAAAAAGAAAAAAACAGAGAAGAGGGTAAAGAGTGGCATGATACAAGTTGATACAAGTTGGAATTATTCTATTTGTCATTTACCGACATTCTTTTACTCCTACTTTCACTTAATTGCATAATACGCAACAGTCTAGGCACGTTCACATAACCTTTATATTAAGATAGTCCTTAATTTTTTTTACTTAATCACATAATACACAACATTTTAGGCATGTTTACATTTATTTTGTACTTGATCGCTTGATCCACAACATTTTAGGCACATTTACATTCTGATTGATCTTTATCACGACAAGAAATATGTGGACTTGTAACCTTTTCATAGTAACCGTGGGTGAATTGGTTATAAATCTATGACAATTTCGAATCAAATAGCTGTAAGGCGTTTGGGATGGTCCAGACCCAAATAGCCACCCCAAGACTCAAACCACGATCCCTCCCTCCTAGCGAGCTTAACCACCACACCAACACGAAATTGCAGCTACTACAACGCGCCAGTCCTATTTGAGGTGTGGTGTTCAGTGTGCTTAGGCTTCGATGGAACAATGTCATCTCCTTTTTTCTCTTTTAAGATTTCCGTGTCAAGTAGGCCCATCCAGCAATAAAGATAGGATGCCCTCATATTCTACACCCAAATGTATTCCACGCATAATGAAAATAACAAGTATTTCACTATATCTCGGTATTAATCATTTTTTAAAGTTGATTAGGCATTTGCAAAAAGTTGATCACGTATTAGAAAAAGTCAATCAAGCATTTGAAAATTATATTAAACAAGTACTTCAAATACGTTAATCAAGCATTTCAAATATATATTAAACAAGTATTTAAAATATGTTAATTGGGCATTTGAAAATGCTAAAATATGAATAGAAAAAATTATGTTGACCAAGTATTAATAAAAATCAATCCTGTATTTCAAAAATATATAAAAAATATAGAAAAATATTGACTATGTATTCAAAAGATCTTAACCAAGCACTTGAAAAATGTTTAATATGTATAAATAAAATGTATCTCGTGTATACAAAATGTGTATAAAAATATACAACGTGCAGAATGTTGATCATGTATTTAGGAGTATGTTATTTTTTTATTTTTTATAATTCTTATGCCGATTTCAAAATACGGTGAAAACAAAAGGAATAATCACTCTTTGCTAGAGGTTGAATCTTGCTAAACTCTTAGTTACTTTTGTACCTGGAAATTAGTTTTGAAAAAAATCATAAACATACTATGACGCAGCTATAGTTAAAAGTTGACCTACATCCTATTGAATTAGCAGAAATTTGTCAACTTGATGAGAGGTAGATGGAAAGTTTTTCACACGCATTTACTTGGTTAATTTTATATAAAATGTGGTATAATATTTTTAAAATTGTTGTGGTCCAATTTTGCAGCAAATATTTGGTAGGTTCTTAAAATAAAACCCATTTTTGCAATCAAAAAATTGAAAACGTTTTTTTGTGAAAGAAAATGAAAACTTCCTTCGTCAGTCACTCCAAGATGCACACTTGTGGACGATATGAGATCATTTGTACAAATTATGCAATGAATTTGGTCATAACATTGGTCATTTGACTTGTAAGCGATTAATCTTCATACATGTTAGCTCATTTATGCAAACATTTTTTAAAGATATTTCATATGGCGTTGCCGAAATGTGGTCAAAATTTACTGTGTGACCGTTCATACCATGGGCTAAAATGATTCATAACTCTTGTTGGATCTTTGATGAAATGATAACTTTTCACTTCTTGATTTTTTTGAAATACGGACCACCTTTTAAATTATATGACCATTGAAAATAACACTAAACACTTATTCAAAAGACATGAGGAAATTACGTGAACACATAATGAAAATATTTATCCAAATATACCTTCCAGAACATTCTTCTTAAATAAAACAGGATAAAAACAACAACAATCAAAACAATGTGAGTGAGCATCAACTTTTTTTCTGAGAAATTAATACATGCAACCTTATTCAAATACAACAACCATTACAAGTATGATGCATTGGATCAAAGATCTAAGATAGTACAAATGAACTTCTAAGCCCCGGCTCATTAGCACCCGATGAAAAGAAATTTCATAAAAAATAATAAACAAATTTAACAAGTCTGAATTTATGTTCCATGAAAGATAAATTGGTGCGTGAGATGTAGCCTTCTATTTTGTGAACAATTGAACACATAACGTTAAGCGGCACCATACGCACACACCTATAGCCTCCGACTATAATTAGCTATTAAAAACTTTCCAAGGGACCAACCGAAATAACCTTTTGAACTTTGTATGTTTTGTGCCTTCGTGGTGTATAGAAGCATGCCTAAATGCAAATACAAAGCGACAACTATTGGACCTGATCCTCAAGTTATCTATTCCCTCCGTACGAAAATACTTATCGGAGAGAGGGAGGCCGCCGCACCTCTCCGTCGCCCATCGTGCAGGCGGTTGAGGGGACACAACCTTATGTCGTCGGTCCCCCTCATCCTACCCGCTCTCCCCTCCGTCACAGCCGGTGCTCGGCGTCGAGTTAAGCCCGCGCGTGCTGCGATGGCGGCGAAGGCATCGCCCTCTCACTCCGGGCTAGGGATGCGCGGGATCCCCGTTCTCGAGGATGACGCTTCGATCGATGGTGATGGCGTTGATATGGCCCATGGCGGCCTCCATCTGGAGCGCGATGGCATGGAGGCCGATCGGTGACCCAGTGGCGGTCGTGGCGGCAAACTGGCTATGTTCTGCCTGATTTGGGGCGGAGGGTCCTGGATCCAAGGCGACGAACTCTGGGTTGGCCTCCACGTCCAGCGTGGCGGGTCAGGTAGGCTATCGGGGGTTGGATCTGGTGGCCGGTGATCCTTCGGTTGGTTGGTGCGGCGACGTCCGATCTGGAGGGTTCCCCTTTCTCTTGCTGTCTCTCTCATCGTCCTGGTTGTTTACACTTGTAGGCTCCGGTAATGGTGAACCCTAGTGGTGTACCTTGGGTCCGAGGGAAACCTTGGCTGATCTGGTCGGCCTAGTGGCGGCATCGCCCATGAGCGTCGCTTTCCTTCATGAAGGCACAGCTAAGGGCCCAATCTACCCACCCCGATCTCCTACCGGATGAATACCTTCAATCCTCTTTGGATTTGGCGGTTCTATTCGCCTCGTGACCTTCTGGAGGTGTCGTCAGAGGCCTTGGGGCTCGGTGGCGGCGGCGGCCTTTGTGCATGCGCCGGACCGGCGTGTGCCCCATATTCGGCAAGTGGCTTGGTTGGAGTCTCGCGTCTTAGATGTTAGGCTTGAATGTAAGGTATGTTTGGTATTAACCCCAAACTATCAGCATCCCTTCATCAACTAGATAGGAGTAGCAAGACATGTTGCCTAGACGGTGATTTTAAATTTACAACTGTATTTTTTATAAGTTTTTTATGAATAATTAATAAAGTGGTTGCATGCATTGATCAATACAAAATCCGGGATCTTCCTCCTTTTTCCAAAAAATATTTTGCAATTCTAGATATATCCATTTTAATTTATTTCTCCAACAAGTATTTTATGGTAACCCGTTTGCTTTCACACTCGAGGGCTCGAGGCAACGGCATGCCCGCTCGCCTTCCTCTGCGTTATAAATGCCCTCCACCCCCTTGCCTTCCCAATCACATCGCACCCCTCTTTCCCAGCGCTGCTTCTGCACACTCCATTCCCCCTGCCTCTTCCGCTCTACGCCGTGGAGATGCGGGTCACGGAGTGGGACGACGGGCCGGCGATCGGCATCGACCTCGGGACGACCTACTCCTGCGTGGCCGTGTGGCGGCAGTCGCACAACCGCGTGGAGGTCATCGCCAACGACCAGGGCAACCTCACCACGCCGTCCTGCGTTGCCTTCACCGACGCATGGAGGCTCATCGGCGACGCGGCTGTGAACCAGGCCGCCATGAACCCCGTCAACACCATCTTCGGTGAGATTAGGCCGGCATCTTACCCTATGTACTCCTTGATGCATAGCATAACTGCTTCATCTCACGCCAGTGGGGCAGAATTTTAATTATGTTTATGCTAAGAGCTTCTTCTCTTGCGATACCAAATGATTTGTGCGATGCCAGATCTTTTTTTGTGTGTGGGTAATCGCTGCCGCTATCGGCTGCCAGATCTTTGACTATTTTTCGGGAGCGGTTTCTATTTGAATTTTTTGTTTTTCCAGCAATGCTTTGCGCATTGGGATTTATTCAGTTTCGGCTATGGTAAACAATCCCTTCCAACTTCTTATCATTGAATTCATATGGAAGATGCACTTATTGTGTGTTTATGTGATACATGTATACCATAATTGATCTGCAGAGGGAACTACTCATCAACTATTAAAATTTGCATATGTTATATATATGTCCCATAGTCTGCAGAGAAACTAAAAATTGCATGCCCATTTTTTTGCAGGTTTATTTATTATCCTCTTGCTACAAAAAATTTAGACAACGAAATCCTATATATTATTTTCAGATGTGAAGCGACTTATCGGCCGGCCTTTCAGCGACGCATCGGTGCAAGGAGACATCAGGACATGCACGTGGCCATTCAAAGTTGTCTCCGGTCCTAGCGACCGGCCCATGATCGTTGTGCAATACATGGGCGAGGAGAAGCGATTTGAGGCAGAGGAGATTTCGGCCATGGTGCTTGGCAAGATGCGGGACACCGCCGAGGCCTACCTTGGCATGGAGGTGAAGAAAGCGGTCATTACCGTTCCGGTCTACTTCACCGATTCCCAGCGGCAAGCCACCATTGATGCTGGCACCATCGCCGGACTCGATGTCATGCGCATCATCAACGAGCCCTCTGCCGCTGCCCTTGCCTATGGTTTGGGCAAGATGTCACCCAGTGACGATGTCAAGACGGTGCTTGTGTTTGATCTCGGTGGCGGTACCTTGGACGTCTCCATTGTCAAAGTTGATCCGGGTGCCGACATTGACATGGGCGTGTTTGAAGTCATGGCGGCAGCTGGTGACACCCACCTTGGCGGGGAGGATTTTTCGTGAGAGAGTTTCTCAAGAAGTACACGAAGAATGACATCAGGAAGAACGCAAAGGCGCTTCGCCGGCTCAGGACAGCCTGCGAGAAGGCCAAGAGAATGCTCTCCAGTGCATCACAGGCAACCGTTGAGATCGACTCGCTTCACGATGGCATTGACTTCTACGGGGTCATCACGCGGACAAAGTTCGAAGAGCTCAACATGGACCTCTTCCGCAAGTGCATTGGACATGTGGAGAAGTGCCTCAGCGAGGCTAAGATGGACAAGTCTATGATGGACGACGTCGTGCTCGTGGGAGGCTCCTCCCGGATATCAAAAGTGCAAGAGCTTATCCGGGACTTCTTCGACGGGAAAGAGCTCTGCACTAGCATCAACCCGGACGAGGCCGTCGCCTACGGTGCCGCCGTACAGGCGGCGCTCCTCAACGGCGAGGGCTGTAAGGATGTGCGGGACGTCGTCCTGTTCGAGGTCACACCACTCTCTCTTGGGGTGAAGACGAAAGGTGGTTTTATGAGCGTGCTTATCCCGAGGACCACTACCATCCCGGTCAAGAAGGAGGACATCTACACGACTTGCTCCGACAACCAGACCAGTGTGCTCATTCAGGTGTACCAGGGCGAAGGATCGGAAACCAAAGACAATATCCTCCTCGGGAAGTTCACTCTCGGCGGAATCCGCCGAGCACCCAGCGGCGAGCCGAAGATCAATGTCACATTTGAAATAGACGCTGACAGCATTCTGCAGGTAACGGCGAAGGACATGGGTACGGGCAAGGAGAGGAAGATCACTATCACCAGTGACAAGGGACGGCTGAGCGCGGAGGAGATCGAGCGGATGGTGCGTGATGCCAACAAGTACAATTCAGAAGACAAGGAGAAAATTGAGAAAAGCGGAGGCGTATGGCTGGCCCAGGCTCGAGGAGGCCGGGTGCTTGATCCTTGTGTTGCAGAACCAGAATTCATGCTGTCCCTGCTTGGACGTTGGGCACGTGCTCGACATGGGTACGGAACCATGCATGACTTGAGTTTTCTTTTGGATTGAACCTTTGGGCCGATCGTAACTTGCTGTTTATCATTTTCATTCCCTGGCAATGAATTTCGGAGCTGGCAGCTGGGAGCTCCTAATTCAAAAGAACATACCTATTATTATGGTCATTGTGATTTCAAAAACAAATTGGTGGCAGTTCGATGTCTTCTCTCTGCTTCCTGTACTGTCACTCTTCTGTACGATTAACTCAGGATGTAGAAAGCATATACCTCTACATGAAAGAGTCTAAGCTCATCAGGATCTATAGATGTATAATTATATGCAACAACGTGAAACTCATCACGCAACCAGCACTGGAATTAGATCAAACATCTAACAAATCATCATGTAATCATCAGGTCTGATTTGATTGAACATTTCGTTCGATATTTACACAGCTGGTACGTACCACAAAATCTATGTGCGCCCTCTAGATATCTCCCTAAATATTATGGTCTGAAAACAGAGATACCAGTGTCGATGTTACATAGTGACATTTGCCTTTCCAGCCCTAAGCAGTACGCGCAATTTTTGGTTTAAATTTGTACAACGAAAAAGTTACAAACAACAACCTAATTCTTATTTGATAAAAAAAATTGTTTCATGTTGGCCAAACTGAAAGTAGAGTTGCTTGCTCCACTTAGGCATACTAACCGATCCCTTATATTTTAACTCCTCAAGCGTGCTCTACTTCGGTTTCCCTTAGACGCGATAAAGGTCATAACCATGATTGGATCGGATCATGTGCCAGTGTTACTCTCATCTTCGGACGAGTGGCGACGACCGACCCCCTTCTATACATTTGAATCCTTCTGGTTGCAACCCTAGATTCATGGAGGCGGTTAGATCCCACCGGACGGAAGCCAAGGAGGAGCCCCACCGGCTTATGTCGATGATGGATGCCTGGCGTTTTCTGGCCAAACGATCCCGTCAGTTCATGAAGGGGTGGGGTGCCAATGTTGGGAGGGATCTCAAAGTACGGAAAGGTAGTCTACTGTCTGAGATCCGTGTGAGATCTAGGCCCTTGACCTTAGAGCCGATGGGGTGGGCTTCTCTCCGGACGAATGGGCCTTGCGCTACAACCTTGAGGATGAGCTTCTCGAGATCTAGTACAAGTAGGAGGCTACTAGCTTCAACGCGGATCCATGAATTGGATTTTATTTAGGGATGCCAACACGGCATACTTCCAAGCTATAGCCAATGTTCTCAGTGTAGATGCACTGTCCAGCTTCTTTGGGAGGGTGATCGACTGATTCCAGATCCTGATGACATTCGATCTCTAGGCGGTGCTAAGGGGTGGCATCACCCTCGCCGACAAAATTTTCTCGTTTAATCAAAAGGTATCGCTCGAGGAGAATAACCTACTGTTTTCCCCCTTTGCCGAGAAACAGATGGTAGCCATTATCGAAAGCATGAACTCGACTTTGGCCCCTAGACCGGATGGTCTGCTGGTGCACTTCTTCTAGATCTTTTGGTCGACTATCAAGGAGTACGTCCTCGGCCTATTCAACAAGTTCTTTCGGGGCATTTTGGATCTTTCCCGGCTAAATCATGAGACTATCTCACGGATCCCCAAGGTGGTTGGTGCCTCGGACATTTGGCAGTTTCGTCCCATAACAATCATTATTGTTATCTTTCGAATCCTCACAAAGGTGTACGCCAGTAAGGCGGCCCTAATTTCCCATGGGATCACTCGTCCAAACCAGTCCGTTGTAATCAAGGCACCCTTCATTCTTGATGGGATCTTAGTGTTCCATCAAGTTATCAATGAGGTGAAGATAAAGAAGCTCAAAGTTGTATTCCTTAAGATTACCTTCCATAAAGCCTACCATACATTTGACTGGCCTTTCCTCCGAGTGGTACTCCTTAGGAAAGGCTTTGATCCGACTTGGATTGCAAGAGTCTTCAACTAGTTTCCTCGGGCCGCATGGCGGTCAACATTAATGTGCAAATCGGCCCCTACTTGCAGAGCTCTAAAGGAGTTCGCCAGGGGACCCTATGTCCCCTTTCTTGTCTAACCTTGTGGTGGATGCCCTCATAGCCATCCTTGATGCGGTCAAAGCGGCTAGTCATGTTCATCGTATTTTCCCACATCTCCTTGGCAGGGGTGGGATAACCCACCTACACTATGCTCATGACATCATTTTAATGGTGGAGGGCTCGGATGAGGATATCCTGCACTTAAAGTTCCTCCTAGTATGCTTCCAAGAGATGTCCGACCTGACAATCACCTTTTTTAAGAGTGAGGTTATGGTCATGGGTTACTTAGAAGAAGAGAAGCACCGGATTGTGAGCCGGCTCAAGTGTCGATTAGGTTTCTTTCCCATGGCTTATCTTGGTATGTCGATTAGTGATTCATGTATCTTGTAAAAATACCTTCACCAATAGTCACCAAGGTCCAACATGAAGTAGAAACTTGGCAAGGATGATGGCTCTCCAAAGCGGCGAGGTTAGTGCTCAACTACTCTTCCATGACCACCATCTTGATGTATTTGATGGTATTCCATAGTTTACATGAATCCCTTCACCACGATATCGCCATACACCAGTCCCAGTTCTTTTGGGTGGGTAAGGGTGATAAACATAAGTATCATATGGTTAAATGGTCTGAGATCTGTAATCCCAAAGATTAATGAGGATTGGGGGGGGGGGGCATTTCCTTAAAATGCATGAACATCTACCTTCTCTCCAAATGGCTATGGAGGTCGCGGAAGAAGGTGGGATGTGGCTGGATATCCTTCGTGCAAAGTACTTATGAGGCCAGCCTCTCGCATTTGCGCAGCGCTCGAGAGGATCCTAATTATGGCCATATATAACCTGCTCCTCCGCATACTCCGTATTGGCTCCTCCATCATGGTAGGGTCTCGTGTTAGCACCCAATTCTCGCTAGACCGTTGGTCCGGCCTGCGACCGTTCGCCTCGCGCTTCCTGTTTCTATTCAGCATACGCACCACACCTTATATATTAGTGGATGCTGCGCTTTCAACCTCGCCTTCAAATGCACTTTTGGTCTCTTGGAACGGGACCAATGGGTGGAGCTCCTTCAATGTGTAGCTCTACATACACCCTCCCTCGAAAATGACTCCATCTTGTGGCACCTGGAGCTGAATGGTCATTTTCAACTAGATTCTTATATAAGGCCATTGCAGCCAATACCAGATGAGAGGAATTAAATCTCCTTTGGGAGATGAAGTTGCCTACGAAGTTTAGGATACTCCTTCGGCAATTGGTTTGGAGGAGAGGTGCTAAAGCGTAATGGACCTAGTAACAGGACTTTTCCCCTTTGTGAGAATCCAGAAAATTTCAACCACATTTTCTTCACTTGCCCCTGGACGCAGTTTCTATGGAGTCGACTTAGGGAGGTAGTGGGTGGAAGTTGGTGCCAGAAAAACCTCCCGGATATATACCGGAATGTCCTTAGTTTCCACCTCCCTCAGACCTACCCTTTGGCTAATTGTGGGTGCTCTTGTATGGATGATATGGAACATCCATAATAACTTGGTGATTGAACGTGTGACCCGTTGTGTGAGGATGGTGAGCTTTACAAAATGTGTGGTTTCTTACAACTCTCGAGACCGCTTAGCAGGTGGCTGACTTGTGACAACATTGGTTGGATTTTTTTTTGCTCATCCAACTCCACCGTGACCTCCCAATCGAGACTAGATTTTTTGCTCTATGTTCGTAGGGGTGTGTTGTGATCTTCCCCGAGCTAGACTTATTTCTACCTTTTTCCCCCACTTTGGCTTCGATGCCTTTGTTGTTGTTATTTTGAACATAACTGGTTCTCCTGTTTGGTGGCTGCTTTATAATATAAATCGATGGTAACCCTTTTTCATCATACACCATTTATCCTTTAACTCTTCACATTTGCTCCTCTACAAAATAGCGATTCCTAGTCGATCCCTTAAACTAAACGCCCTAAAATATATAGCCAAATTTATATACTTTTGCACCATCGAGTGAAACTACACGAATCAATTCCTTCATTAAAGGATATTTCACATACTTCATAGTACCTCACTAAGATAATTGGTCCAAAGAAAACTACAAGAAAGGAGAAATTTTAACATGGTCCCTCATACCTCCTATTTTTACATGGGAGGTTAGAAGGTAAGAGTTAATCAGATCCAATACTAATTGAAATCAACAAATGAAGTCTATTACACATTTGAAAATAGGAGGTAAGAAGGACCATGTTAAAAATCTCACAAGAAAGGTTATACATTTCAATAGAAGTACGACTTACTTCCATGCTCCTATAAGTCACATCAATACTTTCTCCATCTCCTTATGTTCATTGCCTACATTGTCTCTCTTCTATGTTGACTTCAATAGCATGTAAACTAGATTATTCTTTTCCTTCTTAAACTTGAATATTGCATCCTTTATAGTCTGATATCTAGCAACTAGTGCACTAAACCTAGTAGATTCCCCTTGATCAATAGATGCGAGCATAGATGGGCAGTGGAAGTGACAAAAACAATAAGCTAGTTCTTCGTAGGCATTTCAGCAAACACCTTGTGTGCATGTAGGAATTCTGAACCATATCATGAAATTCACAAGCACCAAGTTATTCAATGTTTACCACATCAATATACTTGCAAGATCGGCTCACTACAACATCAATGTAAGTCATGCCTCCATTGTCAACACAAAGTCATACCAAACTTGAGACATAAGTACCAATAGCAAGCAAGCACTTCAGCAACAACCAATATGACAAGAGAAGCACCAAAACAAGGCGAGACACAAGATTTACATGGAAACCCTCTCTAGGAAAAAAAACCATGGGAGACAGCGAGAAATCTTCACTATAGAGATGAATTTGGTACAAGGTGGAAGCCAACAAGGAGGAGAGGCTCCAAATCCCCAATTTAAGCACTCAAATTTTGGGTGGACTTTGGGATGAATTGGCCTCACTTCTCTCACTAGCCCTAGAGCTCTCTCAAGAACAGAAAATCTCAACTTTCTATTTATTCCCGAGCTAGGTGAGGAGACCTAAATGAATATCTTTTTAGAACCCCCTTGGTCTGGTAACAATGCCAAACAACCCCTATTTTAGCCTACAACATGCCTATCCGTTGTTGTGCATGTTTCAATGGCCAAAATGGCTTCCAAATGGTGAAATAAGTGCTGCACATTATCACAGTTTGCCACACGAATGATGAATGGACCATAGAACAAATACATCAAGGATCTTGATGACAAAAAGCCCAATCTCCTAAGATTCATCTTCATGTGAACAAATCCATAATTGACATACTCACCACCTCCAATGCTCCACATGGGAGCTAGCATGGGCATGCAAGAAAGGCCACTAAGTCCAATCAATGCTCAAACTTGGCATTCAGGACCACCTTGGTTAACATATCAACTTGACTATCCTTTGGGACAATATTATCAATATACAAAGTCTTCTCTCTCACATGATGTCGAATGAAGAAACTATGGAAATCAATATGCTTGGTGAATCATATTTTGATTATCAGAAAACACAACAAGATAAAGTTGCTCAATGCGCAAATCACCAAGAAAACCATGTATCCAAATGGCTTCCTTTCACCACCTTTGTAAGTGACATGAACTCAGCTTTTGTGGATGGCAAAGCAACAACATGTTACAAGGTTTCTCTCTAGCTAACACAAGACCAAAAAGCTGAAATACATAACCGGCAAGAGAACACATCTCATCTTAATCTCCAGCATGATCAGAATCTGAATAACCAACAATTTATCGTGGATTTGTTTCCCTTTCATAAAACGTCAAGCCATATTTACTTGTGTCGCAAAGGTATATGAGGATCTACTATGCATCCTTCTTCTAGGGTGCGTTTGGTTGCAGGGATATCCTCCGAGGGACACGGATATCCCTTCTATGCGAGGGATGCCACCTGTTTGGATCTGAGGCGAGGAAGGACAGGGGCAACCAGATGCCAAGAATATGTTGGGGAACGTCGCATGGGAAACAAAAATTTTCCTACGCGCACGAAGACCTATCATGGTGATGTCCATCTACGAGAGGGGATGAGTGATCTACGTATCCTTGTAGACCGTACAACAAAAGAGTTAGTGAACGCGGTTGATGTAGTGGAACGTCCTCACGTCCCTCGATCCGCCCCGCGAACAATCCCGCGATCAGTCCCACGATCTAATACCGAACGGACGGCACCTCCGCGTTCAGCACACGTACAGCTCGACGATGATCTCGGCCTTCTTGATCCAGCAAGAGAGACGGAGAGGTAGAAGAGTTCTCCGGCAGCATGACGGCGCTCCAGAGGTTGGTGATGACCTTGTCTCAGCTGGGCTCCGCCCGAGCTCCGTAGAAACGCGATCTAGAGGAAAAACCGTGGAGGTATGTGGTCGGGCTGCCGTGGAAAAGTCGTCTCAAATCAGCCCTAAAACCTCCGTATATATAGGTGGGAGAGAGGGGACCTTGCCTTGGGGCTCAAGGAGCCCCAAGGGGGTCGTCCGAGCCAAGGGGGGAAGGTCTCCCCCCAAACCGAGTTGGACTTGGTTTGGTGGGTGGGAGTCCTTCCTTCACTTCCCACCTCCTCTTTTTTTTTTCTTTCTCTTTGATTTTTCTTCCAATGCGCATAGGGCCCTTTTTGGGCTGTCCCACCAGCCCACTAAGGTATGGTGCGCCACCCTCAAGGCTTATGGGCTTCCCCGGGGTGGGTTGCCCCCTCCCGGTGAACTCTCGGAACCCATTCGTCATTCCCGGTACATTCCCGGTAACTCTGAAAACCTTCTGGCAATCAAATGAGGTCATCCTATATATCAATCTTCGTTTCCGGACCATTCCGGAAACCCTCGTGACGTCCGTGATCTCATCCGGGACTCCGAACAACATCCGGTAACCAACCATATAACTCAAATACGCATAAGACAACGTCGAACCTTAAGTGTGCAGACCCTGCGGGTTCGAGAACTATGTAGACATGACCCGAGAGACTCCTCGGTCAATATCCAATAGCGGGACCTGGATGCCCATATTGGATCCTACATATTCTACGAAGAACTTATCGTTTGAACCTCAGTGTCAAGGATTCATATAATCCCGTATGTCATTCCCTTTGTCCTTCGGTATGTTACTTGCCCGAGATTTGATCGTCAGTATCCCCATACCTATTTCAATCTCGTTTACCGGCAAGTCTCTTTACTCATTCCGTAATACAAGATCCCGCAACTTACACTAAGTCACATTGCTTGCAAGGCTTGTGTGTGATGTTGTATTACCGAGTGGGCCCCGAGATACCTCTCCGTCACACGGAGTGACAAATCCCAGTCTTGATCCATACTAACTCAACTAACACCTTCGGAGATACCTGTAGAGCATCTTTATAGTCACCCAGTTACGTTGCGACGTTTGATACACACAAAGTATTCCTCCGATGTCAGTGAGTTATATGATCTCATGGTCATAGGAACAAATACTTGACACGCAGAAAACAGTAGCAACAAAATGACACGATCAACATGCTACGTCTATTAGTTTGGGTCTAGTCCATCACGTGATTCTCCTAATGACGTGATCCAGTTATCAAGCAATAACACCTTGTTCATAATCGGAAGACACTGACTATCTTTGATCAACTGGCTAGCCAACTAGAGGCTTGCTAGGGACAGTGTTTTGTCTATGTATCCACACATGTAAACGAGTCTTCATTCAATACAATTATTGCATGGATAATAAACAATTATCTTGATACAGGAATTATAATAATAACTATATTTATTATTGGCTCTAGGGCATAATTCCAACAGTCTCCCACTTGCACTAGAGTCAATAATCTAGGCCTCACATCATCATGCGAATTTACATTGTAATAAGTCTAACACCCATACAGTTCTGGTGTTGATCATGCTTTGGCCGTGGAAGAGGTTTAGTCAGCGGGTCTGCTACATTTAGATCCGTGTGCACTTTGCATATATTTACGTCCTCTCCTTCGATGTAGTCGCGGATGAGGTTGAAGCGTCGTTTGATGTGTCTGGACTTCTTGTGAAACCGTGGTTCCTTTGCTAAGGCAATGGCACCCGTGTTGTCACATAACAAGGTTATTGGATTCAGTGCGCTTGGCACCACTCCAAGATCCGTCATGAACTGCTTCATCCAGACACCCTCCTTAGCCGCCTCCGAGGCAGCCATGTACTCCGCTTCACATGTAGAATCTGCTACGACGCTTTGCTTGGAACTGCACCAGCTTACCGCACCCCCATTAAGAATAAATACGTATCCGGTTTGCGACTTGGAGTCGTCCGGATCTGTGTCAAAGCTTGCATCGACGTAACCTTTTACGACGAGCTCTTCGTCACCTCCTTTCTTGGACTGTTCCATTTTGAACCTCTTCAAAACTTTATCAAGGTATGTGCTTTGTGAAAGTCCTATCAGGCGTTTTGATCTATCCCTATAGATCTTAATGCCTAGAATGTAAGCAGCTTCTCCTAGGTCCTTCATAGAGAAACTTTTATTCAAGTAATCCTTTATGCTCTCCAAAAACTCTACGTTGTTTCCAATCAGCAATATGTCATCCACATATAATATTAGAAACGCCACAGAGCTCCCACTCATTTTCTTGTAAATACAAGATTCTCCAACCACCTGTTTAAACCCAAATGCTTTGATCACCTCATCAAAGCGGTTGTTCCAACTCCGAGATGCTTGCACCAGTCCATAAATGGATCGCTGGAGCTTGCACACCTTGTTAGCATTCTTAGGATCGACAAAACCTTCGGGTTGCATCATATACAATTCTTCCTTAAGGAAACCGTTAAGGAACGCCGTTTTGACATCCATCTGCCAGATTTCATAATCGAAAAATGCAGCTATTGCTAACATGATTCTGACGGACTTAAGCATCGCTACGGGTGAGAATGTCTCATCGTAGTCAACTCCTTGAACTTGTGAAAAACCCTTTGCCACAAGTCGAGCTTTATAAACGGTTACATTGCCGTCAGCGTCCGTCTTCCTCTTAAAGATCCATTTGTTCTGAATAGCCTTGCGGCCCTCACGCAGTACCTCCAAAGTCCACACTTTTTTCTCATACATGGATCCTATCTCGGACTTCATGGCTTCTAGCCATTTGTTGGAATCCGGGCCCACCATTGCTTCTTCATAATTTGCAGGTTCATTGTTGTCCAACAACATGATAGATAAGACGGGATTACCGTACCACTCTGGAGCAGCACGTGGTCTCGTCGACCTGCGTGGTTCGACAGAAACTTGAACCGGAGTTTCATGATCACCATCATCAACTTCCTCCTCAGCCGGCGTCGCAACGACAGAGGTTTCCCCTTGCCCTGCGCCACCATCCAGAGGGATGAGAGGTTCGACAACCTCGTCAAGTTCTATCTTCCTCCCACTCAATTCTCTCGAGAGAAACTCCTTCTCGAGAAAAGCTCCGTTTTTAGCAACAAACACTTTGCCCTCGGATTTGAGATAGAAGGTGTACCCAACTGTCTCCTTTGGGTAACCTATGAAGACGCACTTTTCCGCTTTGGGTTCCAGCTTTTCAGGCTGAAGCTTTTTGACATAAGCATCACATCCCCAAACTTTAAGAAACGACAACTTTGGCCTTTTGCCATACCATAGTTCATATGGCGTCGTCTCAACGAATTTTGATGGTGCCCTATTTAAAGTGAATGCAACTGTTTCTAATGCATAACCCCAAAACGATAACGGCAAATCTGTAAGAGACATCATAGATCGCACAATCTCTAATAAAGTACGATTACGACGTTCGGACACACCATTACGCTGTGGTGTTCCAGGCGGTGTTAACTGTGAAATAATTCCACATTGTCTTAAGTGAGCACCAAACTCGAAACTCAGATATTCACCCCCACGACCAGAACGTAGGAACTTGATCTTCTTGTTACGATGATTTTCAACTTCACTCTGAAATTGCTTGAACTTTTCAAATGTTTCAGACTTGTGCTTCATCAAGCAGACATAACCATATCTACTCAAATCGTCAGTGAAGGTGAGAAAATAACGATATCCGCCGCGTGCCTCCACGCTCATCGGACCACACACATCGGTATGTATGATTTCCAACAAGTCACTTGCACGCTCCATTGTTCCGGAGAACGGAGTCTTAGTCATCTTGCCCATGAGGCATGGTTCGCACGTGTGAATCAAAGTCAAGTGACTCCAAAAGTCCATCGGCATGGAGTTTCTTCATGCGCTTTACACCAATATGACCTAAGCGGAAGTGCCACAAAAATATGGCGCTATCATTGTTAATTCTAACTCTTTTGGTCTCAATGTTATGTATGTGTGTATCGCTATCAAGATTCAATATGAACAATCCTCTCACATTGGGTGCATTACCATAAAAGACGTTACTCATAGAAATAGAACAACCATTATTCTCTGACATAAAAGAGTAACCGTCTCGCAATAAACAAGATCCAGATATAATGTTCATGCTCAACGCAGGCACTAAATAACAATGATTTAAGTTCATAACTAATCCTGATGGTAACTGAAGTGAAACTGTGCCGACGGCGATTGCATCAACCTTGGAACCATTTCCTACGCGCATCGTCACTTCATCTTTCGCCAGCCTTCGTCTATTCCGCAGTTCCTGTTTCGAGTTGCAAATATGAGCAACAGAACCGGTTTCAAATACCCGGGCACTACTACGAGAGCCGGTTAAGTACACATCAATAACATGTATATCAAATATACCTGATTTTTTCTTTGGCCGCCTTCTTATCTGCCAGATACTTGGGGCAATTGCGCTTCCAGTGACCCATACCCTTGCAATAGTAACACTCTGTTTCAGGCTTAGGTCCAGCTTTGGGTTTCTTCGTCGCATTGGCAACAATCTTGCCGCTCTTCTTTGAATTACCCTTCTTGCCTTTGCCGTTTCTCTTGAAACTAGTGGTCTTATTCACCATCAACACTTGATGCTATTTACGGAGTTCAGACTCTGCGACTTTCAGCATCGCAAACAACTCGCCGGGAGACTTGTTCATCCCTTGCATGTTGTAGTTCAACACAAAGCCTTTATAGCTTGGCGGCAGTGATTGAAGGATTCTATCAGTGATAGCTTCTTGCGGGAGTTCAATCCCCAGCTCGGCTAGACGGTTTGAGTACCCAGACATTTTGAGTACATGTTCACTGACAGACGAGTTTTCCTCCATCTTGCAAGCATAGAATTTATCGGAGGTCTCATATCTCTCGATCCGGGCGTTCTTCTGAAAGATAAACTTCAACTCCTGGAACATCTCAAATGCTCCATGACGCTCAAAGCGACGTTGAAGTCCCGGTTCTAAGCCATACAAGACTGCACATTGAACTACTGAGTAGTCCTCCTTACGTGCTGACCAAGCGTTCTTACAATCCTGATCAGCCGTAGCGGGTTGTTCATCTCCTAGCGCAGCATTAAGGACATAATCCGTCTTCCCAGCTTGTAAGATTAGCTTAAGATTACGAGCCCAGTCTACAAAGTTGCCTCCATCATCTTTCAACTTAGCTTTCTCTAGGAACGTATTAAAATTCAGGGTGACTGTCGCGTGAGCCATGATCTACAACACAAATATATTCAAAGTGGACTTAGACTATGTTCAAGATAATTAGAGTTTAACTTAATCAAAATTATACGCTAAACTCCCACTCAAAAAGTACATCTCTCTAGTCATTTGAGTGGTTCATGATCCACTTACACTAGCTCAAGTCCGATCATCACGTGAGCTGAGTATAGTTTCAGTGGTAAGCATCCATATGCTAATCATATCATCTATATGATTCATGATCGACCTTTCGGTCTCATGTGTTCCGAGGCCATGTCTGCACATGCTTGGCTCGTCAAGCTTAACCCGAGTGTTCCGCGTGCGCAACTGTTTTGCACCCGTTGTATGTGAACGTTGAGTCTATCACACCCGATCATCACGTGGTGTCTCGAAACGACCAACTGTAGCAACGGTGCACAGTCGGGGAGAACACAATTTTGTCTTGAAATTTTAGTGAGAGATCACCTCATAATGCTACCGTCGTTCTAAGCAAAATAAGGTGCATAAAAGGATTAACATCACATGCAATTCATAAGTGACATGATATGGTCATCATCACGTGCTTCTTGATCTCCATCACCAAAGCACCGGCACGATATTCTTGTCACCGGCGCCACACCATGATCTCCATCAACGTGTCGCCATCGGGGTTGTCGTGCTACTCATGCTATTACTACTAAAGCTACATCCTAGCAAAATAGTAAACGCATCTGCAAGCACAAACGTTAGTATAAAGACAACCCTATGGCTCCTGCCGGTTGCCGTACCATCGACGTGCAAGTCGATATTATCTATTACAACATGATCATCTCATACATCCAATATATCACATCACATCGTTGGCCATATCACATCACAAGCATACCCTGCAAAAACAAGTTAGACGTCCTGTAATTTTGTTGTTGCATGTTTTACGTGGTGACCACGGGTATCTAGTAGGATCGCATCTTACTTACGCAAACACCACAATGGAGATATATGAGTTGCTATTTAACCTCATCCAAGGACCTCCTCGGTCAAATCTGATTCAACTAAAGTTGGAGAAACCGACACTTGCCAGTCATCTTTGAGCAACGGGGTTACTCGTAGCGATGAAACCAGTCTCTCGTAAGCGTACGAGTAATGTCGGTCCAAGCCGCTTCAATCCAACAATACCGCGGAATCAAGAAAAGACTAAGGAGGGCAGCAAAACGCACATGACCGCCCACAAAAACTTTTGTGTTCTACTCGAGAAGACATCTACGCATGAACCTAGCTCATGATGTCACTGTTGGGGAACGTCGCACGGGAAACAAAATTTTTCCTACGCACACGAAGACCTATCATGGTGATGTCCATCTACGAGAGGGGATGAGTGATCTACGTACCCTTGTAGATCGTACAGCAGAAGCGTTAGTGAACGCGGTTGATGTAGTGGAACGTCCTCACGTCCCTCGATCCGCCCCGCGAAAAATCCCGCGATCAGTCCCACGATCTAGTACCGAACGGACGGCACCTCCGCGTTCAGCACACGTACAGCTCGACGATGATCTCGGCCTTCTTAATCCAGCAAGAGAGACGGAGAGGTAGAAGAGTTCTCCGGCAGAGTGACGGCGCTCCGGAGGTTGGTGATGACCTTGTCTCAGCAGGGCTCCGCCCGAGCTCCGCAGAAACGCGATCTAGAGGAAAAACCGTGGAGGTATGTGGTCGGGCTGCCATGGAAAAGTCGTCTCAAATCAGCCCTAAAACCTCCGTATATATAGGTGGGAGAGAGGGGACCTTGCCTTGGGGCTCAAGGAGCCCCAAGGGGGTCGGCCGAGCCAAGGGGGGAAGGTCTCCCCCCCAAACCGAGTTGGACGGTGCGAGTCCTTCCTTCCCACCTCGGTAATATGTTTGGTGGGTGGGAGTCCTTCCTTCCCTTCCCACCTCCTCTTTTTTTTTCTCTTTGATTTTTCTTCCAATGCGCATAGGGCCCTTTTTGGGCTGTCCCACCAGCCCACTAACGGCTGGTGCGCCACCCTCAAGGCCTATGGGCTTCCCCGGGGGTGGGTTGCCCCTCCCGGTGAACTCCCGGAACCCATTCGTCATTCCCGGTACATTCCCGGTAACTCCGAAAACCTTCCGGCAATCAAATGAGGTCATCCTATATATCAATCTTCGTTTCCGGACCATTTCGAAAACCCTCGTGACGTCCGTGATCTCATCCGGGACTCCGAACAAGATTCGGTAACCAACCATATAACTCAAATACGCATAAAACAACGTCGAACCTTAAGTGTGCAGACCCTGCGGGTTCGAGAACTATGTAGACATGACCCGAGAGACTCCTCGGTCAATATCCAATAGCGGGACCTGGATGCCTATATTGGATCCTACATATTCTACGAAGAACTTATCGTTTGAACCTCAGTGTCAAGGATTCATATAATCCCGTATGTCATTCCCTTTGTCCTTCGGTATGTTACTTGCCCGAGATTTGATCGTGAGTATCCCCATACCTATTTCAATCTCGTTTACCGGCAAGTCTCTTTACTCGTTCCGTAATACAAGATCCCGCAACTTACACTAAGTCACATTGCTTGCAAGGCTTGTGTGTGATGTTGTATAACCGAGTGGGCCCCGAGATACCTCTCCGTCACACGGAGTGACAAATCCCAGTCTTGATCCATACTAACTCAACTAACACCTTCGGAGATACCTGTAGAGCATCTTTATAGTCACCCAGTTACATTGCGACGTTTGATACACACAAAGTATTCCTCCGGTGTCAGTGAGTTATATGATCTCATGGTCATAGGAACAAATACTTGACACGCAGAAAACAGTAGCAACAAAATGACAAGATCAACATGCTACGTCTATTAGTTTGGGTCTAGTCCATCACGTGATTCTCCTAATGACGTGATCCAGTTATCAAGCAACAACACCTTGTTCATAATCAGAAGACACTGAGTATCTTTGATCAACTGGCTAGCCAACTAGAGGCTTGCTAGGGACAGTGTTTTGTCTATGTATCCACACATGTAAATGACTCTTCATTCAATACAATTATAGCATGGATAATAAACGATTATCTTGATACAGGAATTATAATAATAACTATATTTATTATTGCCTCTAGGGCATAATTCCAACAGAATATTCCCTCAAAACAAGGATGGGGTCAACCGCCCAAAACGGGGGGGGGGGGGGGTCGTGGCATCCACCCTCCGCGTTGTATTCACTGGCCAGCCGCTCCTCTCCTTCCTCTGCGCCGCTGGCCGCTCCTCTCCTTCCTTCATGTCGCCGGCCGCTCCTCTCCTTCCTCCGTGCCGTCGGCCGCTCCTCTCCGCCCTCCGCATTGCCGACCGCTCCTGTTCTTCCGCGCCGCCGGCCGCTCCTCTCCTACCTCCGCGTCGCGGGCCGCTCCTCTCCTTCCTTCGCGTCGTCGGCCACTCCTCTCCTTCCTCCACGCCGCGGGCCGCTCCTCTCCTACCTCCGCGTCGTCGGCCGCTCCTATCCTTCCTCCGTGTCGCGGCTCCTCCCCTCCCTCTATCACCAGCAGGTCGCCTTCCTTCGTGCTGCCGAGGTCGCACCCTTATCCTTCATATATATCCCTCAAACCAAACAAAACATGGGATAACACCACCCTTTCAACCAAACAAAATGGATATCCCTAACCGCGTGGTTGGGGATGCCCTCAACCACCCTAACATGTCCCTACAACCAAACACACACCATGCTAACTGCATGAGCAATATCAGCCTGCGTGCAAACCATAGCAGACATCAAACTCTCTGTAGCACAAGCATAAGGAACTTTAGACATGTAATGTTCCTTGTGTTTACCTGAAGGCTCCGATGAAGTAGACAATTTGAAATGTCTTGTCAAGGGACTAGAAACTAATTTTGCCCGTGACATATGAAAGTGATGTACAATCTTTTAAATATACTCACTTTTTGAGAGATGAAGACATGTCACGATGAATATCCATACCCAATAACCCCTTGGCTGCACCGAAATCCTTCATGTCGAGCTCACTCTTTAGCATGGCCTTCATGTCATTAGTAGCAGAATGACTCTTCCCTGCAATAAGGATGTCATCAACAAAAAGCAAGATGTACACCCTGGAGCCGTCTACAAGTACATGTTGAAACACACAAGCATCATATGAACTTCTCTCAAATCTATGACTACTAACATAAGTGTCAAACATGTGGTACCATTGCCTTGGGGATTGCCTTAAGCCATACAATGACTTATTTAGCAAAAAAACACGACCTTCATTTCCTTCAGCCACATAGCCATCCGGTTGTGCCATAAAGATCTCCTCCTCAAGGTAAGCGTGAAGAAAAGTTATCTTCACACATCCATTTTCTTTAGTTTCATGTCAGGTAGGGCAACTAAAACTAGCAAACTTGAATCAAAGTATGATTCACAACTAGAGAGAACACCTCCTCATATTCTATCGCTTCTTTTTGACTGAAGCCCTTCGCCATGAATTTAGCTCTGTATCTTGAGTACCAACACCAGGATAATATTCTTTGAGTTTAAACACCCATTTGCGACTAACAATTTTCCGCCCTTTAGGCGGCAAAACCAAATCCCAATTATGTTTTTTTGTAGTGATTCCATTTCTTCTCTCATAACCTAGATCCAACTAACTGCCTCAGAAATACTGAATGCCTCACGATAACTACTAGGCTCATCATGAATAATATCCTAAGAAACTGTCAAAGCAAAATCAGACATACCTTTGCCTCTTGCCACTGGTGTGACCAAATCTCCACAGTGATCTGGTTCTTTTCTTGGTCTTTGTGCACAGTTAGATATATGAGAATTTGGAGCCCGAGAAACTCTACCTGAAACTGTATCATTTGATTGACTATGGGCTACAACACCTAAAAGACATAAAAGGTCTTAAAAAAAAGCCTCTAAGAAGAAAACAGTGCACAAACATCATCGTTGCCCAATCCAAGATCTTAGGTTTTCTTCCTGGAGAAAATCGATGGTTTGACAACAATTCTTTTAGTAAGGAAATTACCACACAGAACCAATGAAAGTTAGCCTTAGAATTCACCCTGAAAGTCACGACTCGGCACCCAAGGAGTACTATCAAAAATGAAATCTGCATGTGTTGTCGCCCCCACTTATCACAGCTGGTCCTAAGAGTTATATGACACTTGGCTAACTCTGTTGCCACCAAGGCGCTATTCGTCTAACTGATCCTCTAATCTCGGCCACCATGATCTACTCCACTGTTGTTTACACCATGGAAATAGAGAAGGCGACATGTATCAAGGTGTCGTCAACTAATAGAGCTTCGTGCCACGCCCTCAGAACCTCGTAGACATGTATGGAAATGCACATCCAAAATCTAACAGATCAGATATACTAAGCAAGATCTCAGGCGGCCATCCAAGAACATGTCGATAGCCAGATCGAGGAGGGCCGATCCTGCAGGACATTTTGTAAAGCGAAAAAGAGCACAAGGACTGCCACCATAAGCATCACGATAGAACGCCCCCACACCGCCCTGATCTAGCTCGTCGCAGACTAGCCGGCCGCCTGCACCACCATTGTGCCTAGTAGCATAGTGGTTAAGCATGCACACACAACTCCTGTGACAAACCAGGGCTTGAGATCCCTCAATCCACTACCCTTACCCTTAGGCACCATCATAAGGAACTGCCTCCTGACCGAACATCCCCAATGGAAGGGGCGCCGCCGCCTCCACGTTTAGAGACGCTGCTTTGAGATCCATGTGCCACAGATCAAACGAAACCCTAATCGAGACCGCTATCCCCGCGAAGCCGCCGGAGCAACGCCATGCCGCTGAGAAAATCAGCCTCAATAGAATACACCGCCACTCAATATCTCCTCAAGTGCTGCCCCTCACGCCGCACCACGGTTGTGAGGCGCCAAGGCCCCGTTATCCCCTTCACCGGTGGCGCAAGGGGTTTCCCGATAGCCCACTTCGGGGACGACAAGGGGAGGTGGATGGGAGTAGGGGGTGGCGGGTGGAGTGCAAGGGATCTCTCTCCCGGTCGCCGACGTGAGAGATCCTCTTGTTTTAAATACTTGTTCAACATTTTTTTAAATAATTATTCAACATTATTCAAATACCAGGGCCATGCACATCAGCAGTGCCAGAAGTTGCAGAATAAAACCGATGCTAAGCATCCATTGTAAATCAAAAGCGAAGTGGTTTAAATATTTTCAAAAGCACGTTGTACGCGTAGTTTGAGAGCCTCTTGGCTATACGCGTTCCTTCTTAACTTTCTTTATGTGCTCTTTGTCCTCGGACTTGTACTTGTTGGCATCACGCACCATCCGATCAATCTCTTCCTTGCTCAGCCCACCCTTGTTGCTGGTGATGGTGATGCTGTTCCTGTTTCCGGTCGACCTGTCCTCTGCCACCACCTTCAGGACACCGTTTTCCTTGATTTCGAACGTCACTTTGAGCTTTGGCACGTGCCTCGGCGCTGGAGGGATGCCACTGAGAATGAACTGGCCCAGAAGCCTCCAAACCCCTTCAATTCTGAAGGAACCGAACAAGGCATAACGGGGATGGTAGTGTTCCTGGGTATCACCACAGACATGTCAATATCTCTTACCCCTATCCCGAGCGAGAGCGGCGTGACGTCCAGCAGGAGAAAGTCCTTCACCTTCTTGTCATACTCGCCGTTGATGATGGCGGCCTGAACAGCAGCGCCGTAGGCGACAGCCTCGTCCGGATTGATGCTCTTGCAGAGCTTCTTCCCGTCAAAGAAATCCTGCAGCATCTGCTGCACCTTGGGGATCTTGGTGGAGCCACCCACGAGCACAACGTCGTGGACCTGTGACTTGTCCATCTCAGCATCGCCGAGGCACTTCGCCACATGCATAATACACTTGCCGAAGAGGTCCAAGTTGAGCTCTTCGAACCGGGCACGGGTGATGGTGCCATAGAAGTCAATGCCGTCATGGAGAGAGTCGATCTCAAATTTTGCCTGCGCTGTGGAAGACAGCATCCTCTTGGCCCTCTCGCAGGCCGCCCTGAGCCGCATCAGCGCCTTCGGGTTTCTTCTGAGGTCATTCTTGTGTTTCTTCAAGAAATCCTGCATAAAGTGCTCCACCAACCGGTTGTTGAGATCCTCCCCTCCAAGGTGGGTGTCACCGGACGTGGCCTTGACCGTAAATGTGCGTTCCTCGATGTCGACGACAGAGATATCCAAAGTGCTGTTGGCCCAGACCCAACCTTGACAATGCAATCGTTGAGTACTTTCCAACGATATGTACACTCAAGCTAGCGCGGCCTATTCCTTCGGGCCGGTAAGCACCTTGATTGATTTACCCGAAGTCACGTACGTAGTATGGAACCAAGCAGCTGGATCGATTCCTTCGAGCTAGCTAGCTTGCACTATCCCAGTCTACGTACATATACGCTAGAAGCCGGTAACGATTGACGGATTCTAATCGCCGTCGCCGAAACACAGCAGGCACGCGGGACACCAGACTGGATTGCAACGACGGGAGCGTGTCGCTCCCGTTATTTTCTTTGTATTGATATCTTGCGGCTTGATACAATATTACAGGGGTACTTGTACGTATATATAGTAGCTAACCAAGACAACTACTAATCCTATACCTACACGGTGACGGTTCCAAGTCCAAGCCGGACTAGGACTCGTGGTTAATTCCAACAATCACCCCCCTAAACACGATGTCCTCACTTCACAGCTTGGACGCCGATCCTTCTCCGCATCTCTGTAAACTTCTGTCGTCCCAAAGACTTGGTCAGGATATCTGCAAGCTGGTCGTCGGTGCAAACGTAGTTGACTTCAATCTTGCCTTCTTCCACGCACTGTCGTATGTAGTGATACCTTATATCTATGTGCTTACTCCTGTCATGATGCACTGGATTCTTACACAGGGCAATTGCAGACTTGTTGTCAACATTGAGCACCACTCTTTCAGGTTCTTTATCTGTGAGGTCACCGAGTAGCCTTTCTAGCCACACACCTTGACCCGCTGCGGTTGCAGCTGCTATATACTCTGCTTCGCAGGACGATAATGCGACCACCTTCTGCTTTTGTGATAGCCAAGTTACTATGCTCCTGCCCAAGAAATATGCCAGACCCGAAGTACTTTTACGGTCATCCACATCTCCTGCCAGGTCGCTATCACTGTAGCCAAGTAGCTCCACCATCTCCTTCTTTTTCTCTCTCAAATAGACACAACCGAAGTTTGTTGTCCCTTTGATGTACCTGAGTATATGTTTGACAGCTGCCCAATGTTCAGTCGTGGGTGCTTCCATGAAGCGACTCACTATGCCAACGGAATAGGCCAAGTCCGGTCGTGTATTCACAAGATACCTTAGGCTTCCGACCACACTTCTATAATCCGTTGCATCAACCGCATGGGCTTCACTCCTTTTGCTAAGTTTAAGCCGAGGCTCCATTGGAGCATAAGTTGGTTTGCAATCCTCCATGCTACAACTTTCAAGTATCTTCTTTGCATATGCCTCTTGACATATTGTGATCCCGTTCGGCTTTTGTTGTACCTCGATCCCGAGGTAGTATGTCAAGAGCCCTAGATCACTCATCTTGAATAGCTCCTTCATTTGTAGCTTGAATCTTGCAATCTCCTCTTCGTCTGCTCCAGTTATCAAGAGATCATCAACATAGATGCCCACTAAGAGACGATCCTTGCCTTTACCTCGCTTGTACATAGCATGCTCGAGTGGACTTTTCTCAAAACCAAGAGAAATCAATGTACGGTCAAGCTTGATGTTCCATGCCCGAGGAGCTTGATGTAGCCCGTACAATGCCTTGTGTAGCTTCAACACCTTGTGTTCTTCTCCTTCTTTGATGTACCCCGGTGGTTGCTTCACGTATACTTCTTCTTCCAACTCCCCGTTCAAAAATGCGGATTTTACATCCATGTGATGTAGCCTCCAAGATTCTTGAGCCGCGAGAGCTATAACTAGCCTCACCGATTCCATCCTTGTGACTGGAGCGAACACTTCCTCGAAGTCCACACCTTGCTCTTGCACGAATCCTTTAGCTACGAGCCGAGCTTTATGCTTGACCAAGTTTCCTTCAGCATCCTTCTTGACTTTGTACACCCACTTGAGCCCTATGGATTTGTGACCGTTGGGAAGATCAGCGAGCTCCCATACTTTGTTGTCTCGTATTGATCCCAACTCTTCATCCATAGCACGACGCCAACACTCCTCAGTATTTGCTTCTTCAAATTTCGTCGGTTCCTCGACGCTAAGCAAACATTGTCGTCCTCTTCTTATAACTTTGACAGGATTAATAGTACGAAGTGCTTCCTCCGGATATAAATCCATCACTGGTCGAAGACGAACTGGTGTCGGCGGACGTTCCCTTGTCTCCTGTTCTGTCGAAGACGAGGAATTTTCATCTTGTGGAGTTGCCAAACTCCTGTTTTCTGGCGATTCAGGTTCTCTTCCAGGCGCAGCTCCCAGGCTGCTCCCCTGTGGTACGCAGTCACTTGATCGAGCGCTTCGAGCATTGCTTGGTGTGTTGCACGAGCCATCGCATGCATCGTCTGCCGCGTCCTGCTGCGTGCCTTCGCGCGCCTCTATCCCTGCTTTATCTGGCACGTTCGGCTGTGCTCCGTTGTCCAGAGAATCACTCAGCGTCGTTGTAGTCTCCGGTTGATTATCGGCATGCTCGTATTCGTTGTAAACAACGTGAAAGATTTCATCAGAGATCGGGTATACCGGCTCGGTAGAGTTCCAATTCCATGACCTTGCTTCTTCAAAGACCACGTCACGAGTCACAACCACCTTATTGGTAGAGGGGTTGCACGCACGGTACGCCTTCGAGCCTGCTTCATAGCCAACCAATATCATTGGAGTACTCCGATCCGCCAACTTACTTGTATGCCCGGCCACCGTCTTCACATGCGCCACACACCCGAAAGTACGAAGATGATCAACCGCGGGCTTATGTCCGTACCATGCTTCGTACGGCGTCATCCCAACCACACTCTTGGTTGGAGCCCGGTTCAACAAATAAACGGCCGTATTGACCGCCTCACCCCAAAACTTGCCCGGGACCCCTTTGCTCTTCATCATGCTTCGTGCCATCGCCACCACGGTTTGATTCCTCCGTTCCACAACACCGTTTTGCTGCGGTGAATATGGCGCCGTAAGATACCGCTTGATCCCATGTGCTTCGCAAAATTCTGTGAATTCACGAGACTTGAACTCACCCCCCCGATCGGTACGGAGGGCCTTCAGCTTGGCTTCGGATTCTACCTCGGCCGCCATCTTTACTTTCCTGAAGGCTTGCAAAGCTTGGTCCTTTGTCTTCAACAACACAATCCACATGTATCTGCTGAAGTCGTCGACGATGAGTAAGAAGTATTTGTTCCCAGCTGGGGTAGCCGGTGTAATGGGTCCGCACAAGTCTCCATGGACCAACTCAAGAGCTTTACTTGCTCTAAAGTTTCCCTCTCTCGGGAACGAGGCCCGCCTTTGTTTCCCAACAAGGCAACCGTCGCACACTTGCTCAACATGATCAATGCACGGTAGGCCACGTACCATCTCCTTTTGTCCAAGTTGCCGAAGAGCCTGGAAATTTAGATGACCGTAGCGCGCGTGCCACTTCCATGCCGAGTCCTCCATGCTTGACAAGAGACATACTGGATCCACACGATCCAAGTTGAGGACGTAGAGTCTGTTTGGCGACCTCTGCACCTTCATGATCAGCATCCTCTGACGGTCATACCCCCATAGATAGCCATCTTCGAGCACAATCTTGCAACCACGCTCCTCGAGCTGGCCAAGACTTATGATGTTGCTCTTTAGCTTGGGAATATAGTACACATCTGTGAGTACCTTGTGACCGCCATTCTTCAGCTCAAACAGGACAGTACCTCGCCCTGTGATGTCAACGGTCCGCCCGTCACCGAACCGAACCGTGCCTCCAACCGAGAGATTTAGCTCAGAAAACTGGTCCTTGTCACCGGTCATGTGGTTGCTTGCTCCCGTGTCGAGGTACCACACGTGCCTCGCCGTGTTCACCCTCTTCTTGTCATGAAGGTAAACCTTCTCTTCGTCGAGCGTGACAACCTCGGTAGCCGGTGCCTTCGGAGCTGGACCATCCTCGTCCATAAGCTCGCATACTTCGACCATGAGCATCATATCGCTATCATCGCCTCCCTTGGCCATGAGAGCTTTTTCCTTCGGTGGACTCTTGCAATCAGACTTGAAGTGACCGAGGATTCCACAATTGTGACACCTTACTTTTTTTATGTCAAATTTTCTCCTTGGTTTTCTAGCCTTTTCTTCCTGTCCAGCGAGGTCCTTTTTCGCCGGGCTTTGCTTCTCCTTTGCTTTACTACCGCTTGTGGATCCACCTTGCTTTCCTTTCGACAGGGCCATCCATTGCGCCATTGTAAGCATGAGATGCTCACTCTCCTTCGAATCGCCGAAGCTGAGACGAATTCTCTCGTCGTGGGCCTTGAACCTTCCGACGAGATCCTCGACCGTGAGAGTGTTCAGGTCAAGACATTGCTCGATCGATGTGACGATTTGGATGTAGCGTGCCGGCGCGGCGCGCAAAAATCGTCGGACGATCGCAACTTCTTCTAGAGTTGAACCATAGCCGCGTATGCCGTTGACGAGGGTCTTGAGACGGGAGGCAAACTGATCAACCGTCTCGCTTTCCTCCATCTTCAGGCACTCGTAGCTTCTCATGAGGGACTGAAGGTGTGCTTCCTTGACACGGTCATGACCCTGGTGCAGGATCTTGATGGTCTCCCATGCCTCCTTCGCCGTTTTCTTTCCGACGAGGTGTTGCAGCACATCCTTCGGCATGGCGGAGTAGATCGCCGTTAACGCCTGACGATCCGTCCGGTACTTTGCCGCGCCCTTCGCGTACTCGGCGCCGCCGGGATCGACAGCTTCCCAGAATTCCGCTCCCTCCATCGCGACCTCCATGTTCATCGCCCATAGTGCGTAGTCCTCTCGATCCAGCCGGGGGAATTGCGACCCCCCAACCATCGGCATCGGTGCTCTAGCTCCCGCCACAACGATCTCCTTGCCCGGGTTTGACATGATCCTTCGATTGCTTTCCGAAGATCACGTCAATAAACCAAGCTCTAGATACCAATTGTTGGCCCAGACCCAACCTTGACAATGCAATCGTTGAGTACTTTCCAACGATATGTACACTCAAGCTAGCGCGGCCTATTCCTTCGGGCCGGTAAGCACCTTGATTGATTTACCCGAAGTCACGTACGTAGTATGGAACCAAGCAGCTGGATCGATTCCTTCGAGCTAGCTAGCTTGCACTATCCCAGTCTACGTACATATACGCTAGAAGCCGGTAACGATTGACGGATTCTAATCGCCGTCGCCGAAACACAGCAGGCACGCGGGACACCAGACTGGATTGCAACGACGGGAGCGTGTCGCTCCCGTTATTTTCTTTGTATTGATATCTTGCGGCTTGATACAATATTACAGGGGTACTTGTACGTATATATAGTAGCTAACCAAGACAACTACTAATCCTATACCTACACGGTGACGGTTCCAAGTCCAAGCCGGACTAGGACTCGTGGTTAATTTCAACAAGTGCCACCACCAAAATCAAATATGAGCACCGTCTTCGCTTTGCCGGCCGTATTGTCCAGACCGTATGCGATGGCCGCAGCAGACGGTTCATTGATGATGCGCATGACATTGAGGCCAGAGATAGCGCCGGCATCAAGGGTGGACTGGCGCTGCGAGTCGTTGAAGTAAACTGGGACGGTGATGACAGCATCCTTCACCGTGGTGCCCAGGTAGGCCTCGGCTGTCTCCCTCATCTTGACAAGCACCATGGAGGAAATTTCTTCAGCCGTGAACTGTTTCTCTTCGCCCCTGTACTTCACGACGATCATCGGTCGGTCACTCCGACCTGAAATGACTTTGAAAGGCCACAACTTCATATCTCCTTGCACCGACTCTTCACTGAATCGTCGACCGATCAGACGCTTCGCATCTAGAAAAATTTGATGTTCTCAGCTTCAATAGTATAGTTCACAAAAGTACAGGTATGTAAATAAAATTAGATTCCGAAAGAGTAATTTCATTTCAATGTAAATTACAGACAGAATGCATATTCAAAGATCATTTGACCTGGATACTACTAACAATTTATAGTAACAAAAATACCAGGTTCACAAAACACGTCACGTCAAAATGCAAAGCTAATTGTTTATTGTGTTTTAAATACGACTGATCACTAAGTAATGTGTAATGATGTGGAATTGGCATTTGATTATTTAGTTTTACAATAGGTTGTGCCTTAATATTAAATTTTTTAAACTTGCATTTTGGTGATATAGTTGAAGTAATAAGGCCACCAATGTTACCTAAAGAAAAAAAAATGACTCAACGTTTGTATATCAAAAGTTTATGAACTTTCATAGACAAGTTATGCATGCAGTGTAACTTATTTATAACGTAACTAAGCTATCAAATGATAATTGTTTAGTTCACCTAAAACAATAGCACACACTTAAAATAAGAAAATAACTAGAGTTAGTAGTTACTACATTCAATTTATAAGGCTGAGATTGCTATATTTATGGACTGAATGCATTTCTCAGTTTTTGGAATGCTAAATAATTAGAGTTAATTATTTGTGGCATAGATCCTCTTCCTATGCACATCTACAGCTAGCAAGAGCTTTATCTAGCCGTCACCTAACAAAATATAGAATCGTGACTGGATACAAACTATGGATATATTAATTTCAGATGAAACTGAGCCAAAATTCAAGGGCGTGATTAAATTTAGGCAATACTCCCTCCGTCACGGTTTAAAAGGCACAGTTAAACTTACGTGCGTTTCCAAAATAGACAAGGTTTAAGGCGCGAAAGCAATTACTCCTATTAATTAATACTAGTACTACTCATGCATGCGCCCTCTCACTGCTGCTCACACATTAGTAATAGTATTTTTTCAGTTCATTAGGCGCATTAGCATTTACACCTGCTACATCTCACAATCAATCGATGACTACCTTGGTTCCAGAGATTTTCTAAGCGTGCCTTCTAAACCGTGACAGAGGAAGTAGGAAAAACTGCAAATATATATGTATACACATATTTATAAATATTTGGAATCCAACAACATATTTCTATTTTTTATTTTTCAGCCAAGATTAATCCATTAAAGTTTTGACAATGTTTTCCTGATTGTCAACTGAGGAAACTGCGACAAATATATCTCACACATATATAAGCCCTGCCCGGATATCGTCCATATATATATGCTCTTAGGGCATCTTTGATTGAAAAGATTTTCCATAACATATGTCATAGATCAATATGAAAAAAACTGGAAGAAAAGTACAGTAATCTGAATAGCTGAGTGAGCATTTGACAACTGAAGAGTATAAGAGATGGCAGGGATCTACAGCTTGTCAATACCACTGTGATAAATATATGTATAACACAAGCACAAAACGCCGTGACACAAACCCATGAGCCGGAGAAACGTAGAGTATTTAACTAACAGAAGGACTGCCCTTACCATGCAAAAAGAAAAAGAAAAACTGCCTCCAAAAAATGGAAGTTTAGCATGCATGTGATAGTGAGTTGGCAGTTCTCACCAAAGACGGTGTTGGCGGGGTTCATGGCAGCCTGGTTCATTGCCGCGTCGCCGATGAGACGCCAGATGTCGGTGAAGGCGACGCAGGAAGGCGTGGTGAGGTTGCCCTGGTCGTTGGCGATGACCTCCACGCGTTGGTGCACCGGACGCCACACGGCCACGCAGGAGTAGGTCGTCCCAAGGTCGATGCCGATCGCCGGCCCGCCGCCCTTGGTGCCTGCTGCCATCTCCACGCGACAGAGGCAGAGCAATGGAAAACGAAGAGTTGAGAGTATTCGAGCGAGCGTGAGGATTAGGAACTGCAGGGTTGTATTTATTGGGACGTGCACAAGAAGGCGAGAAGACACCGGCCAGCGGGAAACGTTTATAGTAGTACGAGGCATCAAGTAAAATAATTACGGAGTAGTATACTTCGGAAGCCGAAGAATTTTACACAATCGACATACTCCGTAAAATGAAGGTTTCATTGAATAAAAAGCTCTCAAAGTTTCTCCTGCAAAAAAAAAAGAGAGAGAGATACTCTGTTAAATGAAGGTTGTTGCGGATGTTAAATTGATAGAGACTTTTTTTGAATTTTTTCAAAAAAAGTCTGTAGAGCATTTCAGTCACACCATTGGAGACGGAGGGACAGAGTTAAATTTTGGAGAAAAAACGAGAGCCTTTATTCGCAAGTTGTCTAATTTTTCCAGAGATATTCAGTCACTTTTCTTTTATCACTAAGCAAAAGCAAAAATAAAAAAATAAAAACTATTCTAAGGCAGAATGAATTAACGGCGTTGGTGTCATACCAAGCAAATGGTGACAATGCATATATCAACGGGGAAACGATTCCTGCATTGGTGACAATTCATATCCAAGGTTCTCCACCCCTCAAGCCCCGGGGAGATGATATACCAAAGGGGAGGAGTCTAGGCTTGTCAGATTTGGCTCCGGCGGGGCTTCAGTGAGCCGAGATCGACGTCAGCGAGCCTGGGTGATCAAGTCGATGTTCCTAAGTGAGTTTGGGATTTTGCACATTTTTCATATTACATATATGTTTGGTCGACATGCTACAAGCTCGTGTGGGTTCTATTGCAAACACATGCCAATGTGATGTGTTGCTTTTGTGGTGTTTGCTGCAAAATGTTGGGACATGTTGCAAGTGTTATTTGCACCATTGCAAACACTATTTCCGTAATGCATACACTTTACACGTCTTTCCTGGTGATTTTTGTTGCGATCAATGGAGATTTATTGCATACATACATATTTTTGCTGCAAGAGTTGTTTTGAAATGACATGTCTTTTTTCGTGTGGTCTTTAATCATGAGGAGAAGGATTATTGCATGTGTGTAGAAAAATTGTTGCATGCAAAACTTTGAAGTTGAAAAGATCGGATGGCCCAATTGTCAGTTTGAAATAACATATGACAACTGGATTCCCGGAACTAAAATAATAACGTGTATTTGATTTTCTAAATCAACCATTTACTTTCATTTAGTTCAGTAATATGTGGATTGTGTTACACTAAGTTTGTTACAACTTCAACTCACATTAAAGAAGTACTTTTATATAGTTGTTGTTTATTTACTATCAAAAATTGTTAACTAAAAAGTTAAGAGAAAATTCTACATTTCAACTACAAAATAACTACATGATTTAAAGTTCAAATATGAACTTCAAAACCGGTCGATATACGCCTCGAACTAACTGTGTGGTTCAAAAATCAACCCTGGTCTCCTTTTTGACTCAGTCAAGTGGTTTTGACAACATTAATAGCTGACTGGGTACCCCAAGAATAAACCACTCAGTTTAATTTACAACCCTGAACTTCAAAACCAATATTTAGTTCAGGTTACAAGGAAATAGTAGTGTACTCGGTGCTAGGGACTTGCCTTTGTGAGCATAATGACCACTTGAATGGAGTTGAAATAACGGCATAATCAAACATAATTACTTGTAGAGTCGAAAAGAATTGTACAATTCATTTGAACTACAAAGAGCTCCCTCATGTACCAAATAAGTTCAATAATATGTGGATTATTTACTTCAATCTGTAATGAACTATATGGACTTTTGTTTTTTTAACTGTTGCTAAAATAGTGAAATCTCGTTGCTTGTCAACATGAAACAATACACAAATATACTTTTGACCATTTCATGACCAAGGTCTTTGTTACTTCAATTTTATCTTTGACTCTAGGAAATCAATGTTGTTTGTATTATCGTCCTAATGTGGCACACTTTGGTATGATAAAAAATATGACAATATGTTGGAATTATGCCCTAGAGGCAATAATAAATATATATATTATTATAATTCCTGTATCAAGATAATCGTTTATTATCCATGCTATAATTGTATTGAATGAAGACTCATTTACATGTGTGGATACATAGACAAAACACCGTCCCTAGCAAGCCTCTAGTTGGCTAGCCAGTTGATCAAAGATAGTCAGTGTCTTCTGATTATGAACAAGGTGTTGTTGCTTGATAACTGGATCACGTCATTAGGAGAATCACGTGATGGACTAGACCCAAACTAATAGACGTAGCATGTTGATCGTGTCATTTTGTTGCTACTGTTTTCTGCGTGTCAAGTATTTATTCCTATGACCATGAGATCATATAACTCACTGACACCGGAGGAATGCTTTGTGTGTATCAAACGTCGCAACGTAACTGGGTGAGTATAAAGATGCTCTACAGGTATCTCCGAAGGTGTTAGTTTAGTTAGTATGGATCAAGACTGGGATTTGTCACTCCGTGTGACGGAGAGGTATCTCGGGGCCCACTCGGTAATACAACATCACACACAAGCCTTGCAAGCAATGTAGCTTAGTGTAAGTTACGGGATCTTGTATTACGGAACGAGTAAAGAGACTTCCCGGTAAACGAGATTGAAATAGGTATGCGGATACTAACGGTCGAATCTCGGGCAAGTAACATACCGAAGGACAAAGGGAATGACATACGGGAATATATGAATCCTTGGCACTGAGGTTCAAACGATAAGATCTTCGTAGAATATGTAGGATCCAATATGGTCATCCAGGTCCCGCTATTGGATATTGACCGAGGAGTCTCTCGGGTCATGTCTACATAGTTCTCGAACCCGCAGGGTCTGCACACTTAAGGTTCGACGTTGTTTTATGCGTATTTGAGTTATATGGTTGGTTACCGAATGTTGTTCGGAGTCCCGGATGAGATCACGGACGTCACGAGGGTTTCCGGAATGGTTCGGAAACGAAGATTGATATATAGGATGACCTCATTTGATTACCGGAAGGTTTTCGGAGTTACCGGGAATGTACTGGGAATGACGAATGGGTTCCGGGAGTTCACCGGGGGGGGGGGGGCAACCCACCCCGGGGAAGCCCATAGGCCTTGAGGGTGGCGCACCAGCCCTTAGTGGGCTGGTGGGACAGCCCAAAAGGGCCCTATGCGCCTAGAAAAGAAAATCACAGAGAATAGAAAAAAAAGAGGAGGTGGGAAGGGAAGGAAGGACTCCCACCCACCAAACCAAGTCCAACTCGGTTTGGGGGGGGGGAGCCTTCCCCCCTTGGCTCGGCCGACCCCCTTGGGGCTCCTTGAGCCCCAAGGCAAGGTCCCCTCCCTCCCACCTATATATACGGAGGTTTTAGGGCTGATTTGAGACGACTTTTCCACGGCAGCCCTACCACATACCTCCACGGTTTTTCCTCTAGATCGCGTTTCTGCAGAGCTCGGGCGGAGCCCTGCTGAGACAAGGTCATCACCAACCTCCGGAGCGTCGTCACGCTGCCGGAGAACTCTTCTACCTCTCCGTCTCTCTTGCTGGATCAAGAAGGCCGAGATCATCGTCGAGCTGTACGTGTGCTGAACGCGGAGGTGCCGTCCGTTCGGTACTAGATCGTGGGACTGATCGCGGGATTGTTCGCGGGACGGATCGAGGGACGTGAGGACGTTCCACTACATCAACTGCGTTCCCTAACGCTTCTGCTGTACGATCTACAAGGGTACGTAGATCACTCAACCCCTCTCGTAGATGGACATCACCATGATAGGTCTTCGTGCGCGTAGGAAAATTTTTGTTTCCCATGCGACGTTCCCCAATAGTGGTATCAGAGCTAGGTTCATGCGTAGATGTCTTCTCGAGTAGAACACAAAAGTTTTTGTGGGCGGTGATATGCGTTTTGCTGCCCTCCTTAGTCTTTTCTTGATTCCGCGATATTGTTGGATTGAAGCGGCTTGGACCGACATTACTCGTACGCTTACGAGAGACTGGTTTCATCGCTACGAGTAACCCCGTTGCTCAAAGATGACTGGCAAGTGTCAGTTTCTCCAACTTTAGTTGAATCGGATTTGACCGAGGAGGTCCTTGGATGAGGTTAAATAGCAACTCATATATCTCCGTTGTGGTGTTTGCGTAAGTAAGATGCGATCCTACTAGATACCCTTGGTCACCACGTAAAACATGCAACAACAAAATTAGAGGACGTCTAACTTGTTTTTGCAGGGTATGATTGTGATGTGATATGGCCAGCGATGTGATGTGATATATTGGATGTATGAGATGATCATGTTGTAATAGATGATATCGACTTGCACGTCGATGGTACGGCAACCGGCAGGAGCCATAGGGTTGTCTTTATACTAATGTTTGTGCTTGCAGATGCGTTTACTATTTTGCTAGGATGTAGCTTTAGTAGTAATAGCATGAGTAGCACAACAACCTTGATGGCAACACGTTGATGGAGATCATGGCGTGGCGCCGGTGACAAGAAGATCGTGCCGGTGCTTTGGTGATGGAGATCAAGAAGCACGTGATGATGGCCATATCATGTCACTTATGAATTGCATGTGATGTTAATCCTTTTATGCACCTTATTTTCCTTAGAACGACGGTAGCATTATGAGGTGATCTCTCACTAAAATTTCAAGACAAAATTGTGTTCTTCCCGACTGTGCACCGTTGCTACAGTTCGTCGTTTCGAGACACCACGTGATGATCGGGTGTGATAGATTCAACGTTCACATACAACGGGTGCAAAACAGTTGCGCACGCGGAACGCTCAGGTTAAGCTTGACGAGCCTAGCATGTGCAGACATGGCCTCGGAACACATGAGACCGAAAGGTCGATCATGAATCATATAGATGATATGATTAGCATAGGGATGCTTACCACTGAAACTATACTCAACTCACGTGATGATCGGACTTGAGCTAGTGTAAAGTGGATCATGAACCACTCAAATGACTAAGAGAGATGTACTTTTTGAGTGTGAGTTTAGCGTATAATTTTGATTAAAGTTAAACTCTAATTATCTTGAACATAGTCTAAGTCCACTTTGAATATATTTGTGTTGTAGATCATGGCTCACACGACAGTCACCTTGAATTTTAATACGTTCCTAGAGAAAGCTAAGTTGAAAGATGATGGAAGCAACTTTGTAGACTGGGCTCGTAATCTTAAGCTAATCTTACAAGCTGGGAAGAAGGATTATGTCCTTAATGCTGCGCTAGGAGATGAACCACCCGCTACGGCTGATCAGCATGTTAAGAACGCTTGGTTAGCACGTAAGGAGGACTACTCAGTAGTTTAATGTGCAGTCTTGTATGGCTTAGAACCGGGACTTCAACGTTGCTTTAAGCGTCATGGAGCATTTGAGATGTTCCAGGAGTTGAAGTTTATCTTTCAGAAGAACGCCCGGATCGAGAGGTATGAGACCTCCGATAAGTTCTATGCTTGCAAGATGGAGGAAAACTCGTCTGTCAGTGAACATGTGCTCAAAATGTCTGGGTACTCAAACCGTCTAGCTGAGCTGGGGATTGAACTCCCGCAAGAGGCTATCACTGACAGAATCCTTCAATCACTGCCGCCAAGCTATAAAGGCTTTGTGTTGAACTACAACATGCAAGGGATGAACAAGTCTCCCGGCGAGTTGTTTGTGATGCTGAAAGTCGCAGAGTCTGAACTCCGTAAAGAGCATCAAGTGTTGATGGTGAATAAGACCACTAGTTTCAAGAGAAACGGCAAAGGCAAGAAGGGTAATTCAAAGAAGAGTGGCAAGCCTGTTGCCAATCCGACGAAGAAACCTAAAGCTGGACCTAAGCCTGAAACGGAGTGTTACTATTGCAAGGGTATGGGTCACTGGAAGCGCAATTGCCCCAAGTATCTGGCAGATAAGAAGGCGGCCAAAGAAAAATCAGGTATATTTGATATACAAGTTATTGATGTGTACTTAACCAGCTCTCGTAGTAGTGCCTGGGTATTCGATACCGGTTCTGTTGCTCATATGTGCAACTCGAAACAGGAATTGCGGAATAGACGAAGGCTGGCGAAAGATGAAGTGACGATGCGCGTAGGAAATGGTTCCAAGGTTGATGCAATCGCCGTCGGCACAGTTTCACTTCAGTTACTATCAGGATTAGTGATGAACTCAAAACATTGTTATTTAGTGCCTGCGTTGAGCATAAACATTATATCTGGATCTTGTTTATTGCGAGACGGTTACTCATTTAAGTCAGAGAATAATGGTTATTTTATTTCTATGAGTAACATCTTTTATGGTCATGCACCCAATGTGAGAGGATTGTTCATATTGAATCTTGATAGCAATACACACATACATAACATTAAGACCAAAAGAGTTAGAATTAACAATGATAGCACCATATTTTTTTTGGCACTGCCGCTTAGGTCATATTGGTGTAAAGCGCATGAAGAAACTCCGTGCTGATGGACTTTTGGAGTCAATTGACTTTGATTCACTTGACACGTGCGAACCATGCCTCATGGGCAAGATGACTAAGACTCCGTTCTCCGGAACAATGGAGCGTGCAAGTGACTTGTTGGAAATTATACATACCGATGTGTGTGGTCCGATGAGCGTGGAGGCACGCGGCGGATATCGTTATTTTCTCACCTTCACTGACGATTTGAGTAGATATGGTTATGTCTACTTGATGAAGCACAAGTCTGAAACATTTGAAAAGTTCAAGCAATTTCAGAGTGAAGTTGAAAAACATCGTAACAAGAAGATCAAATTCCTATGGTCTGATCGTGGGGGTGAATATCTGAGTTTCGAGTTTGGTGCTCATTTAAGACAATGTGCAATTGTTTCACAGTTAACACCGCCTGGAACACCACAGCGTAATGGTGTGTCCGAACGTCGTAATCGTACTTTATTAGAGATGGTGCGATCTATGATGTCTGTTACCGATTTGCCGTTATCGTTTTGGGGTTATGCATTAGAAACAGCTGCATTCACTTTAAATAGGGGACTATCAAAATCCGTTGAGACGACACCATACGAACTGTGGTATGGCAAAAGGCCAAAGTTGTCGTTTCTTAAAGTTTGGGGATGTGATGCTTATGTCAAAAAGCTTCAGCCTGAAAAGCTGGAACCCAAAGCGGAAAAGTGCGTCTTCACAGGTTACCCAAAAGAGACAGTTGGGTACACCTTCTATCTCAAATCTGAGGGCAAAGTGTTTGTTGCTAAAAACAGAGCTTTTCTCGAGAAGGAGTTTTGCTCGAGAGAATTGAGTGGGAGGAAGATAGAGCTTGACGAGGTTGTCGAACCTCTCATCCCTCTGGATGGTGGCGCAGGACAAGGGGAAACCTCTGTCGTTGCGACGCCGGTTGAGGAGGAAGCTAATGATGATGATCATGAAACTCCGGTTCAAGTTTCTGTCGAACCACGCAGGTCGACGAGACCACGTGCTGCTCCAGAGTGGTACGGTAATCCCGTCTTGTCAATCATGTTGTTGGACAACAATGAACCTGCAAATTATGAAGAAGCAATGGTGGGCCTGGATTCCAACAAATGGCTAGAAGCCATGAAGTCCGACATAGGATCCATGTATGAGAACAAAGTGTGGACTTTGGAGGTACTGCCTGAGGGCCGCAGGGTAATTCAGAACAAATGGATCTTTAAGAGGAAGACGGATGCTGACGGCAATGTGACCGTTTATAAAGCTCGACTTGTGGCAAAGGGTTTTTCGCAAGTTCAAGGAGTTGACTACGATGAGACATTCTCACCCGTAGCGATGCTTAAGTCCATCAGAATCATGTTAGCAATAGCTGCATTTTTCGATTATGAAATCTGGCAGATGGATGTCAAAACGACGTTCCTTAACGGTTTCCTTAAGGAAGAATTGTATATGATGCAACCCGAAGGTTTTGTCGATCCTAAGAATGCTAACAAGGTGTGCAAGCTCCAGCGATCCATTTATGGACTGGTGCAAGCATCTCGGAGTTGGAACAATCGCTTTGATGAGGTGATCAAAGCATTTGGGTTTATACAAGTGGTTGGAGAATCTTGTATTTACAAGAAAGTGAGTGGGAGCTTTGTGGCGTTTCTAATATTATATGTGGATGACATATTGCTGATTGGAAACAACGTAGAGTTTTTGGAGAGCATAAAGGATTACTTGAATAAAAGTTTCTCTATGAAGGACCTAGGAGAAGCTGCTTACATTCTAGGAATTAAGATCTATAGGGATAGATCAAAACACGTGATAGGACTTTCACAAAGCACATACCTTGATAAAGTTTTGAAGAGGTTCAAAATGGAACAGTCCAAGAAAGGGTTCTTGCCAGTTTTACAAGGTACGAGATTGAGTAAGACTCAGTGCCCAGCAACTGATGAAGATAGAGAGCATATGCGCTCCGTCCCCTATGCTTCAGCCATAGGTTCTATCATGTATGCAATGCTGTGCACTAGACCGGATGTTAGCCTGTCTATAAGTATGGCAGGTAGGTTCCAGAGTAATCCAGGAGTGGATCACTGGACAGCGGTCAAGAATATCCTGAAGTACCTGAAAAGGACTAAGGAGATGTTTCTCGTGTATGGAGGTGACGAAGAGCTCGCCGTAAAAGGTTACGTCGATGCAAGCTTTGACACAGATCCGGACGACTCTAAGTCGCAAACCGGATACGTATTTATTCTTAATGGGGCTGCGGTAAGCTGGCGCAGTTCCAAGCAAAGCGTCGTAGCAGATTCTACATGTGAAGAGGAGTACATGGCTGCCTCGTAGGCGGCTAAGGAGGGTGTCTGGATGAAGCAGTTCATGACGGATCTTGGAGTGGTGCCAAGCGCACTGAATCTAATAACCTTGTTCTGTGACAACACGGGTGCCATTGCCTTAGCAAAGGAACCACGGTTTCACAAGAAGACCAGACACATCAAACGACGCTTCAACCTCATCCGCGACTACGTCGAGGGAGAGGACGTAAATATATGCAAAGTGCACACGGATCTGAATGTAGCAGACCCGCTGACTAAACCTCTTCCACGGCCAAAGCATGATCAACACCAGAACTGTATGGGTGTTAGATTTATTACAATGTAATTCGCATGACGATGTGAGGGCTAGATTATTGACTCTAGTGCAAGTGGGAGACTGTTGGAATTATGCCCTAGAGGCAATAATAAATATATATATATTATTATAATTCCTGTATCAAGATAATCGTTTATTATCCATGCTATAATTGTATTGAATGAAGACTCATTTACATGTGTGGATACATAGACAAAACACCGTCCCTAGCAAGCCTCTAGTTGGCTAGCCAGTTCATCAAAGATAGTCAGTGTCTTCTGATTATGAACAAGGTGTTGTTGCTTGATAACTGGATCACGTCATTAGGAGAATCACGTGATGGACTAGACCCAAACTAATAGACGTAGCATGTTGATCGTGTCATTTTGTTGCTACTGTTTTCTGCGTGTCAAGTATTTATTCCTATGACCATGAGATCATATAACTCACTGACACCGGAGGAATGCTTTATGTGTATCAAACGTCGCAATGTAACTGGGTGACTATAAAGATGCTCTACAGGTATCTCCGAAGGTGTTAGTTGAGTTAGTATGGATCAAGACTGGGATTTGTCACTCCGTGTGACGGAGAGGTATCTCGGGGCCCACTCGGTAATACAACATCACACACAAGCCTTGCAAGCAATGTAGCTTAGTGTAAGTTACGGGATCTTGTATTACGGAACGAGTAAAGAGACTTCCCGGTAAACGAGATTGAAATAGGTATGCGGATACTAACGATCGAATCTCGGGCAAGTAACATACCGAAGAACAAAGGGAATGACATACGGGATTATATGAATCCTTGGCACTGAGGTTCAAACGATAAGATCTTCGTAGAATATGTAGGATCCAATATGGGCATCGAGGTCCCGCTATTGGATATTGACCGAGGAGTCTCTCGGGTCATGTCTACATAGTTCTCGAACCCGCAGGGTCTGCACACTTAAGGTTCGACGTTGTTTTATGCGTATTTGAGTTATATGGTTGGTTACCGAATGTTGTTCGGAGTCCCAGATGAGATCACGGACGTCAAGAGGGTTTCCGGAATGGTCCGGAAACGAAGATTGATATATGGGATGACCTCATATGATTACCGGAAGGTTTTCGGAGTTACCGGGAATGTACCGGGAATGACGAATGGGTTCCGGGAGTTCACCGGGGGGGGGGGGGGCAACCCACCCCGGGGAAGCCCATAGGCCTTGAGGGTGGCGCACCAGCCCTTAGTGGGCTGGTGGGACAGCCCAAAAGGGCCCTATGCGCCTAGAAAAGAAAATCAAAGAGAAAAGAAAAAAAAGAGGTGGGAAGGGAAGGAAGGACTCCCACCCACCAAACCAAGTCCAACTCGGTTTGGGGGGGGGGAGCCTTCCCCCCTTGGCTCGGCCGACCCCCTTGGGGCTCCTCCTTGAGCCCGAAGGCAAGGTCCCCTCCCTCCCACCTATATATACGGAGGTTTTAGGGCTGATTTGAGACGACTTTTCCACGGCAGCCCGACCACATACCTCCACGGTTTTTCCTCTAGATCGCGTTTCTGCGGAGATCGGGCGGAGCCGTGCTGAGACAAGGTCATCACCAACCTCCGGAGCGCCGTCACGCTGCCGGAGAACTCTTCTACCTCTCCGTCTCTCTTGCTGGATCAAGAAGGCCGAGATCATCGTCGAGCTGTACGTGTGCTGAACGCGGAGGTGCCGTCCGTTCGGTACTAGATCGTGGGACTGATCGCGGGATTGTTCGCGGGGCGGATCGAGGGACGTGAGGAAGTTCCACTACATCAACCGCGTTCACTAACGCTTCTGCTGTACGATCTACAAGGGTACGTAGATCACTCATCCCCTCTCGTAGATGGACATCACCATGATAGGTCTTCGTGCGCGTAGGAAAATTTTTGTTTCCCATGCGACGTTCCCCAACACAATATGTATAAATGGATGAACTTAACTTGTGTTCATGCATAAACAACACAATGTATGTTTTTCAAAGGACATATATTAAAACCTTTACTATCAACCATTACATCAGCCACCGCGCGGGGTGGAACACTACTCACAAACAAACCCACCAATCGACTATCAGAACTAAACTTCGCAATGTGATGCACCAACTTTTCTAGAAGGTTAATCTTCACCATCTTCAAAAGTTGAAGAAACTTAGAAATCATGAACGCTTCTCTCTTTCAATCGACAATAGGGGACCTATACAAGTGGTCATTTGCGAGAACAGGATACACAAAATAGCAGTTAGTTTGCAGAACAATGGGCGGGTTCAGAGTAATATCGATGTAGACGCCCAGCAGACAAGCATGAAGCTCGCCTTCTTCCACAGTGTAGCACATACGGAAAAGCCCACGAAGAGCCACCGATCTCACCTAGGGAATTCCAAGCAACACCCAGTCTAGCGGAGCTCGAGCAGCAACTAAACTAGCATCCACATTAATCTTCATACAATCAGGTAGGGGGAGCAACCATACTGTGTTGCAAATATATCTGGCCATGGGCAGCCCGTCCCGGTCGGCCCGTCCCGACCCGGCCCAAAAAAGCTCGACTCGGCCCGGCCCGACCTTGCCCATGGGTCGGGCTCGGGCCTGAATTTTGAGCCGAAAGAGTATTTCGGGTCGGGCTTGGGCTTGCTGTTTTTGCGTTTTAAGGAAGGGGACCAACCCGAGGCCTGAAGCCCGACCAAAATTAGCAGTGATGGGTCGGGCCTAGGCATGAAATCTAGGCCCGACGGTCGTTCCTGGCCAGGCTCGGGCCCAGGTTTTCTACGTCGGGCTTGCTCTGTCCGGCCCGAGAGATGGCCAGATATAATTGCAAACCATGGAAATGTTTGTACATCTAGCATTTTTGCTCTTTCCTCTGGCATCCACCACCAAGAGAGCATGACTATCCGAAAGAGAAGGCGGGTAGCTTTTCAGAAAATTAACATAATCGACAACATATTCCTTTCCCTCACAAAAAATCAAATAACTATAAATATCATGCTTTCCAAAAAATAAATAGCAATTGCGAACAACATGACTTCTCAACTTATAAAGCAAAATAAAGAGTGAATTTCGGTTTTTACCCCATGTTTTGACATTTTTGACAGTAATTACCCCCATTTAGTGGGATTTCATCCATTTTACCCCGTTTAGCAAAAGTTCTGCCACAATTTATCCGGATTAAAATTTTGTGAGCGCTTTAATGGGAAAGTCCCAATTGTTAGGTTCAGCTGGCAAGCCACATCAACGGGTTTTTTCTGCTAATGGATAACTCGGATTTAGAAGGGTGACACATACATGTGATCTTCTAATAAGCATCTTACTTCTCATGAATCAAACGCCTCATCGACCAATGCATGAGACACGGATATTTCACAATATTCAAATTGTGATGTCAGTGATGGTCAAAATCATGTGAAATAGGATACAAATGTGAGGGCTATAGACCCGCCATCAATTGAGCACAACCTGATGAGGTCCAGCTATGCCGCCAAAGTAGAAAGAACAACTGAGTATATCATGATGATGTCGGCAAGCATGACAAAGCCGTCAGATTCCATGGGGTCGTATCTTGCCTTGATGTTGCGGCCATACAACCCTACTCTAGGAGGTATGAAATCGCGCCTATATCGCCGTCGCCGCTGCCTGACAATCCCTAACCCAATGCTCGAGCGAGTCTCATGGGTGTGTGCAGCCAACAATCTGGACGGGCAATGCAATCGATTAGGGACAAGTATGTCGCACGGCCGACTCAGACATTGTACGTTGGACGCAATGCGAGCGACCTCCATCGGGTCGGACCTGATCGGTAGAAATTACGATGACCGGTTCAGCAAAGAGAAAAATAGGAAGGAAAAAAGGTTAATGTGACAGAACGCTCGCAAAGTTTTAAACAGGGTAAATCATGGAAAAACTTCTGCTAAATTGAATAAAACGGATGAAATCTTACTAAATAGGGTAATTAATGTCAAAACTGTCAAAATGGAGGGTAAAAACTAGAATTCACTCCAAGAATAAACAACCACTTGTTCTCCCCCCACGAGGGGATGTCCCAAATATCCTTCATAGACTTAAACAACGTGCAATCTTTTGTGCATGTCACCATGGCATGAAAAGTGTTTTCACTATCAACACCGCAAATGGAACACATACATGCGATGGCTTGGGAGTGAAAAACTGTATTCCTGGACCGCAAGGCTATTGGCATTGCTCGCACGTGAGAACTCTTATTTTCTGAGGCACATCAGCATCCCAATTGACATTACATAATACTCTATCACCATTCTCCCCACTAATGCATTGCCCAATATCCTCCTTTCCCTATACTTGTTGCTTAATGCAAGATTGTACGCACCCTTCACAGAAAAATACCACCATTATCATAGTGGTAAGCCATGAAATCGTTGTCACCCGAGACAGAAATGCGCAACTTTAAAATCTCCTCACCATCATGGGGATAAAAAAATGTGTGGTCATATTCACATCCCAACTTCTCGTCCTGAACATATTTTTTTTTACAAAAACTCATTTAAGCATCGATCTTTTCTTTTAGCAGAAACTTTGAGCTATGAATTTCTAGGGGTCAATTATCTCTCCAAGGTTGATACTATTACCTTCATATACCCTCCATATAATTCCATTTTTTTAGCAGATTAAGACCATGAATGATACCTTGCCAATACGAGGAGGCATTCTTTGGGAAAACAATATCAAGAAGATGATCATGATAATATTACTTAGCCATCAACACTTTGGCACAAAGGGACTCGGGATTTTCCAATAAACGTCAAGCTTGCTTGTCTAGAAGGGCCTTGTTAAACAACATGAGATCGTGAAAACCCATCTCACCACCTCGCTTTGATCTCGTTAATTTATCCCAATCAAGCCAATGAGTCATCCTACGCTCCTTGTCATGACCCCATGAGAAAATAATAATTAACTGGATAATTCCTCACACAACACAACCGGAAATTTGAAAACACCCATTGGATAAATAGGTATAGCCTTAATGACATTATTTAATTATAATTTCTTTTGCACCACTAGAGCAAATTTCTCAATCCAGTCTGAAAGCTAGAAATTTATCTTTTGTAGAGAATGAAACTTAACCGCCGTCATTCTCCCCTCCGGAACCGGAAACCCAATGTACTTATCCGCAAAACCATCAGCAGAAAATGACCATGATGGAAGCTTGGGTTTCCAAACTACAGTTCTCCCCAAACAAAATGGAAAACTTAGATGGACTATGGCAATTGACCTATCCCTTCTTCATACATTGTCAAAATCATCTATACCTATACTAATTCTAGACTCCCTAAAAATTCCCACGTTAATCAGTAATTAAGAGTCGTTAATCTGATGAGACAAAGCTTTTACGGTGTAGATCTAATCTAGCTATTTATCTATTGCTCTCGAGGAAAAAAAAACATATGAGCCCCAACATCTACACCTGTACATTCAGAAAGAACGTTTTATTTTTTTCAAATTGTCAAAAAGGAACACACATTACAATTTTATCTATTGCCCTCGAGGAAAAAAAATGAGGCCCAACATCTATACATGTACGTACGTTCAGAAAGAATGTTTTATCTCTTTCAAATTGTCAAAGGAACACGTTACAATTTTTTTTACAATTTTTTACGTGACCATATTCAAGGTTTGATCCAAGTTGTTATGGGTTCGACAACAAACAACTCTCAATCACAAGATAATAGATAGTGGATTGATTGTGTTCAAAAAAGAAATAGTAACACATTGATTCATGTGGACCAACCTACTCCCGTACATATATAGATAACAGACTCTGTTGCATACGAGATATACTATCCTCAAATCGTCTCTCACTAGTAGAAAAGAGGGCTTTGGTCCAGGTCATGAAATTCTATTAGTCCCGGTTCACATACAAACCAGGACCTATGGTGACATTGGTCCCGGTTCGTGAGGCCATGGCGTCGCCCGGGCATCGTGGGACATTGGTCCCGGTTTGTCTCACCCCTTTTGTTTCGGTTCCAGTCAAGAACCGGGACTAGTAGGCCGGCAACCATTCGTATCCCCTTTAGTCCCGGTTGGTGGATCAAACCGGGACTAAGGTTTGGTGGCGGGCATTCGTACAACCGTTCATATCCTCCTTTAGTTCCGGTTGGTGGATGAAACCGGGGTGGCAACCCTTCGAATCACCCCTTTAGCGCCGGTTTGTCGTCCAACCCGGGACTAAAGGTCCAAACGATTCGCCCTCCCGCTTCGTTTCCAGCGATGAAAACTACAACCGGAGCAGAGTCTATCGCCATTCTATGTTCTTCTCCTCTCCTCTGTTCTACTTCTTCCTCTTTTCTTCCCCTCTCTTCTTCCATTCTTCTTCCACCATGACATATCTAACCGGAGAGGTGCTCGCACATGGCACGACCTGGCTCAGGGTCGGGTACACGAACGAGAGCAGGGTGGTGCCAAATTTTCTGTCACAGTTCCGGGAGTGGGTTGACGCCGCGCCAGAGCATGAGGCGTTCTTGGGGCTTGATCTGGAGTTCACGCCCAACCATCAAGGTGTTGCCGTCATCCAGTTGTGTTTCAAATAGCATGTCTTGATCTTCCGATGGGCGAGGTAAGTTTTGTGTCTTTCTTTGATCCAAGGTTATGAAAATTGCATATATTGATATTCTCTAGGTTCCATTTGATAGAAATATGAAGTTTCTATATACGTTCCACTCAATAGTTAATTGAGGGTTTCTTAATCAATTCATAGGATATGAAAATTGCATAGGTGTTGGAATTATGCCCTAGAGGCAATAATAAATATAGTTATTATTATAATTCCTGTATCAAGATAATGGTTTATTATCCATGCTATAATTGTATTGAATGAAGACTCATTTACATGTGTGGATACATAGACAAAACACCGTCCCTAGCAAGCCTCTAGTTGGCTAGCCAGTTGATCAAAGATAGTCAGTGTCTTCTGATTATGAACAAGGTGTTGTTGCTTGATAACTGGATCACGTCATTACGAGAATCACGTGATGGACTAGACCCAAACTAATAGACGTAGCATGTTGATCGTGTCATTTTGTTGCTACTGTTTTCTGCGTGTCAAGTATTTATTCCTCTGACCATGAGATCATATAACTCACTAACACCGGAGGAATACTTTGTGTGTATCAAACGTCGCAATGTAACTGGGTGACTATGAAGATGCTCTACAGGTATCTCCGAAGGTGTTAGTTGAGTTAGTATGGATCAAGACTGGGATTTGTCACTCCGTGTGACGGAGAGGTATCTCGGGGCCCACTCGGTAATACAACATCACACACAAGCCTTGCAAGCAATGCAACTTAGTGTAAGTTGCGGGATCTTGTATTACGGAACGAGTATAGAGACTTGCCGGTAAACGAGATTGAAATAGGTATACAGATAGTGACGATCGAATCTCGTGCAAGTAACATACCGAAGGACAAAGGGAATGACATACGGGATTATATGAATCCTTGGCACTGAGGTTCAAACGATAAGATCTTCGTAGAATATGTAGGATCCAATATGGGCATCGAGGTCCCGCTATTGGATATTGACCGAGGAGTCTCTCGGGTCATGTCTACATAGTTCTCGAACCCGCAGGGTCTGCACACTTAAGGTTCGACGTTGTTTTATGCGTATTTGAGTTATATGGTTGGTTACCGAATGTTGTTCGGAGTCCCGGATGAGATCACGGACGTCACAAGGGTTTCCGGAATAGTCCGGAAACGAAGATTGATATATAGGATGACCTCATTTGATTACCGGAAGGTTTTCGGAGTTACCGGGAATGACGAATGGGTTCCGGGAGTTCACCGGGGGGGGGGGGGCAACCCACCCAGGGGAAGCCCATAGCCCATAAGGGTGGCGCACCAGCCCTTAGTGGGCTGGTGGGACAGCCCAAAAGGGCCCTATGCGCCATAGAGATAAAAATCAAAGAGAAAAAAACAGGGAGGTGGGAAGGAAGGGAAGGACTCCCACCCACCAAACCAAGTCCAACTCGGTTTGGGGGGGGGAGCCTTCCCCCCTTGGACTCGGCCGACCCCCTTGGGGCTCCTTGAGCCCCAAGGCAAGGTCCCCTCCCTCCCACCTATATATAGGGAGGTATTGGGGCTGATTTGAGATGACTTTTCCACGGCAGCCCGACCACATACCTCCACGGTTTTTCCTCTAGATCGCGTTTCTGCGGAGCTCGGGCGGAGCCCTGCTGAGACAAGGTCATCACCAACCTCCGGAGCGCCGTCACGCTGCCGGAGAACTCTTCTACCTCTCCGTCTCTCTTGCTGGATCAAGAAGGCCGAGATCATCGTCGAGCTGTACGTGTGCTGAACGCGGAGGTGCCGTCCGTTCAGTACTAGATCGTGGGACTGATCGCGGGATTGTTCGCGGGGCGGATCGAGGGACGTGAGGACGTTCCACTACATCAACCGCGTTCACTAACGCTTCTGCTGTATGATCTACAAGGGTACGTAGATCACTCATCCCCTCTTGTAGATGGACATCATCATGATAGGTCTTCGTGCCCGTAGGAAAATTTTTGTTTCCCATGCGACGTTCCCCAACAGTGGCATCATGAGCTAGGTTCATGCGTAGATGTCTTCTCGAGTAGAACACAAAAGTTTTTGTGGGCGATGATGTGCGTTTTGCTGCCCTCCTTAGTCTTTTCTTGATTCCGCGGTATTGTTGGATTGAAGCGGCTTGGACCGACATTACTCGTACGCTTACGAGGGACTGGTTTCATCGCTACGAGTAACCCCGTTGCTCAAAGATGACTGGCAAGTGTCGGTTTCTCCAACTTTAGTTGAATCGGATTTGACCGAGGAGGTCCTTGGATGAGGTTAAATAGCAACTCATATATCTCCGTTGTGGTGTTTGCGTAAGTAAGATGCGATCCTACTAGATACCCATGGTCACCACGTAAAACAAGCAACAACAAAATTAGAGGACGTCTAACTTGTTTTTGCAGGGTATGCTTGTGATGTGATATGGCCAACGATGTGATGTGATATATTGGATGTATGAGATGATCATGTTGTAATAGAAAATATCGACTTGCACGTCGATGGTACGGCAACCGGCAGGAGCCATAGGGTTGTCTTTATACTAACGTTTGTGCTTGCAGATGCGTTTACTATTTTGCTAGGATGTAGCTTTAGTAGTAATAGCATGAGTAGCACGACAACCCCGATGGCAACACGTTGATGGAGATCATGGCGTGGCGCCGGTGACAAGAAGATCGTGCCGGTGCTTTGGTGATGGAGATCAAGAAGCACGTGATGATGGCCATATCATGTCACTTATGAATTGCATGTGATGTTAATGCTTTTATGCACCTTATTTTGCTTAGAACGACGGTAGCATTATGAGGTGATCTCTCACTAAAATTTCAAGACGAAATTGTGTTCTCCTCGACTATGCACCGTTGCCACAGTTCGTCGTTTCGAGACACCACGTGATGATCGGGTGTGATAGACTCAACGTTCACATACAACGGGTGCAAAACAGTTGCGCACGCGGAACACTCGGGTTAAGCTTGACGAGCCTAGCATGTGCAGACATGGACTCGGAACACATGAGACCGAAAGGTCGATCATGAATCATATAGATGATATGATTAGCATAGGGATGCTTACCACTGAAACTATACTCAACTCACGTGATGATCGGACTTGAGCTATTGTAAGTGGATCATGAACCACTCAAATGACTAGAGAGATGTACTTTTTGAGTGGGAGTTTAGCGAATAATTTGATTAAGTTAAACTCTAATTATCTTGAACATAGTCTAAGTCCACTTTGAATATATTTGTGTTGTAGATCATGGCTCACGCGACTGTCATCCTGAATTTTAATACGTTCCTAGAGAAAGCTAAGTTGAAAGATGATGGAAGCAACTTTGTAGGCTGGGCTCATAATCTTAAGCTAATCTTACAAGCTGGGAAGAAGGATTATGTCCTTAATGCTGCGTTAGGAGATGAACCACCCGCTACGGCTGATCAGGATGTTAAGAACGCTTGGTTAGCACGTAAGGAGGACTACTCAATAGTTCAATGTGCAGTCTTCTATGGCTTAGAACCGGGACTTCAACGTCGCTTTGAGCGTCATGGAGCATTTGAGATGTTCCAGGAGTTGAAGTTTATCTTTCGGAAGAACGCCCGAATCGAGAGGTATGAGAGCTCTGATAAATTCTATGCTTGCAAGATGGAGGAAAACCCATCTGTCAGTGAACATGTGCTCAAAATGTCTGGGTACTCAAACCGTCTATCTGAGCTGGGGATTGAACTCCCGCAAGAAGCTATCACTGACAGAATCCTTCAATCACTGCCGCCAAGCTATAAAGGCTTTGTGTTGAACTACAACATGCAAGGGATGAACAAGTCTCCCGGCGAGTTGTTTGCGTTGCTGAAAGTCGCAGAGTCTGAACTCCGTAAAGAGCATCAAGTGTTGATGGTGAATAAGACCACTAGTTTCAAGAGAAACGGCAAAGGCAAGAAGGGCAATTCGAAGAAGAGCGGCAAGCCTGTTGCCAATCCGACGAAGAAACTCAAAGCTGGACCTAAGCCTGAAACGGAGTGTTACTATTGCAAGGGTATGGGTCACTAGAAGCGCAATTGCCCCAAGTATCTGGCAGATAAGAAGGCGGCCAAAGAAAAGTCAGGTATATTTGATATACATGTTATTGATGTGTACTTAACCGGCTCTCGTAGTAGTGCCTGGGTATTCGATACCGGTTCTGTTGCTCATATTTGCAACTCGAAACAGGAACTGCGGAATAGACGAAGGCTGGTGAAAGATGAAGTGACGATGCGCGTAGGAAATGGTTCCAAGATTGATGCAATCGCCGTCGGCACAGTGTCACTTCAGTTACCATCAGGATTAGTGATGAACTTAAATCATTGTTATTTAGTGCCTGCGTTGAGCATGAATATTATATCTGGATCTTGTTTATTGCGAGACGGTTACTCTTTTAATTCAGAGAATAATGGTTGTTCTATTTCTATGAGTAACATCTTTTATGGTCATGCACCTAATGTGAGAGGATTGTTCATATTGAATCTTGATAGTGATACGCATATACATAACATTGAGACCAAAAGAGTTAGAGTTAACAATGATAGCGCCATATTTTTGTGGCACTGCCGCTTGGGTCATATTGATGTAAAGCGCATGAAGAAACTCCATGCTGATGGAATTTTGGAGTCACTTGACTTTGATTCACTTGACACATGCGAACCATGCCTCATGGGCAAGATGACTAAGACTCCGTTCTCCGGAACAATGGAGCGTGCAAGTGACTTGTTGGAAATCATACATACCGATGTGTGTGGTCCGATGAGCGTGGAGGCACGCGGCGGAGATCGTTATTTTCTCACCTTCACTGACGATTTGAGTAGATATGGTTATGTCTACTTGATGAAGCACAAGTCTGAAACATTTGAAAAGTTCAAGCAATTTCAGAGTGAAGTGGAAAATCATCGTAACAAGAAGATCAAGTTCCTACGGTCTGATCGTGGGGGTGAGTATCTTAGTTTCGAGTTTGGTACTCACTTAAGACAATGTGGAATTGTTTCACAGTTAACACCGCCTGGAACACCACAGCGTAATGGTGTGTCCGAACGTCGTAATCGTACTCTATTAGAGATGGTGCGATCTATGATGTCTCTTACTGATTTGCCATTATCATTTTGGGGTTATGCATTAGAAACAGTTGCATTCACTTTAAATAGGGCACCATCAAAATCCGTTGAGACGACACCATACGAACTGTGGTATGGCAAAAGGCCAAAGTTGTCGTTTCTTAAAGTTTGGGGATGTGATGCTTATGTCAAAAAGCTTCAGCCTGAAAAGCTGGAACCCAAAGCAGAAAGGTGCGTCTTCATAGGTTACCCAAAAGAGACAGTTGGGTACACCTTCTATCTCAAATCCGAGGGCAAAGTGTTTGTTGCTAAAAACGGAGCTTTTCTCGAGAAGGAGTTTCTCTCGAGAGAATTGAGTGGGAGGAAGATAGAACTTGACGAGGTTGTCGAACCTCTCATCCCTCTGGATGGTGGCGCAGGGCAAGGGGAAACCTCTGTCGTTGCAACGCCGGCTGAGGAGGAAGTAAATGATGATGATCATGAAACTCCAGTTCAAGTTTCTGTCGAACCACGCAGGTCGACGAGACCACGTGCTGCTCCAGAGTGGTACGGTAATCCTGCCTTATCAATCATGTTGTTAGACAACAATGAACCTGCGAATTATGAAGAAGCAATGGTGGGCCCAGATTCCAACAAATGGCTAGAAGCCATGAAATCCGAGATAGGATCCATGTATGAGAACAAAGTGTGGACTTTGGAGGTACTACCTGAGGGCCGCAAGGCTATTCAGAACAAATGGATCTTTAAGAGGAAGACGGACGCTGACGGCAATGTGACCGTTTATAAAGCTCGACTTCTGGCGAAGGGTTTTTCACAAGTTCAAGGAGTTGACTACGATGAGACATTCTCGCCCGTAGCGATGCATAAGTCCGTCAGAATCATGTTAGCAATAGCTGCATTTTTCGATTACGAGATCTTGCAGATGGAGGTCAAAACGGCGTTCCTTAACAGTTTCCTTAAGGAAGAGTTGTATATGATACAACCCGAAGGTTTTGCCGATCCTAAGAATGCTAACAAGGTGTGCAAGCTCCAGCGATCCATTTATGGACTGGTGCAAGCATCTCGGAGTTGGAACAAACGCTTTAATGAGGTGATCAAAGCATTTGGGTTTATACAAGTGGTTGGAGAATCTTGTATTTACAAGAAAGTGAGTGGGAGGTGTGTGGCGTTTCTAATATTATATGTGGATGACATATTGCTGATTGGAAACAATGTGGAGTTTTTAGAGAGCATAAAGGATTACTTGAATAAAAGTTTCTCTATGAAGGACCTAGGAGAAGCTGCTTACATTCTAGGCATTAAGATCTATAGGGATAGATCAAAACGCGTGATAGGACTTTCACAAAACACATACCTTGATAAAGTTTTGAAGAGGTTCAAAATGGAACAGTCCAAGAAAGGGTTCTTGCCAGTTCTACAAGGTACGAGATTGAGTAAGACTCAGTGCCCAGCAACTGATGAAGATAGAGAGCATATGCGCTCCGTCCCCTATGCTTCAGTCATAGGTTCTATCATGTATGCAATGCTGTGCACTAGACCGGATGTTAGCCTGGCCATAAGTATGGCGGGTAGGTTCCAGAGTAATCCAGGAGTGGATCACTGGACAGCGGTCAAGAATATCCTGAAGTACCTGAAAAGGACTAAGGAGATGTTTCTCGTGTATGGAGGTGACGGAGAGCTCGCTGTAAAAGGTTACGTCGATGCAAGCTTTGACACAGATCCGGACGACTCTAAGTCGCAAACCGGATACGTATTTATTCTTAATGGGGGTGCGGTAAGCTGGTGCAGTTCCAAGCAAAGCGTCGTAGCAGATTCTACATGTGAAGCGGAGTACATGGCTGCCTCGGAGGCGGCTAAGGAGGGTGTCTGGATGAAGCAGTTCATGACGGATCTTGGAGTGGTGCCAAACGCACTGAATCCAATAACCTTGTTCTGTGATAACACGGGTGCCATTGCCTTAGCAAAGGAACCACCGTTTCACAAGAAGACCAGACACATCAAACGATGCTTCAACCTCATCCGCGACTACGTCGAGGGAGAGGACGTAAATATATGCAAAGTGCACACGGATCTGAATGTAGCAGACCCGCTGACTAAACCTCTTCCATGGCCAAAGCATGATCAACACCAGAACTGTATGGGTGTTAGATTTATTACAATGTAATTCGCATGATGATGTGAGGGCTAGATTATTGACTCTAGTGCAAGTGGGAGACTGTTGGAATTATACCCTAGAGGCAATAATAAATATAGTTATTATTATAATTCTTGTATCAAGATAATGGTTTATTATCCATGCTATAATTGTATTGAATGAAGACTCATTTACATGTGTGGATACATAGACAAAACACCGTCCCTAGCAAGCCTCTAGTTGGCTAGCCAGTTGATCAAAGATAGTCAGTGTCTTCTGATTATGAACAAGGTGTTGTTGCTTGATAACTGGATCACGTCATTAGGAGAATCACGTGATGGACTAGACCCAAACTAATAGACGTAGCATGTTGATCGTGTCATTTTGTTTGTACTGTTTTCTGCGTGTCAAGTATTTATTCCTATGACCATGAGATCATATAACTCACTGACACCGGAGGAATACTTTGTGTGTATCAAACGTCGCAACGTAACTGGGTCACTATAAAGATGCTCTACTGGTATCTCCGAAGGTGTTAGTTGAGTTAGTATGGATCAAGACTGGGATTTGTCACTCCGTGTGACAGAGAGGTATCTCGGGGCCCACTCGGTAATACAACATCACACACAAGCCTTGCAAGCAATGCAACTTAGTGTAAGTTGCGGGATCTTGTATTACGGAACGAGTAGAGAGACTTGCCGGTAAACGAGATTGAAATAGGTATACGGATACTGATAATCGAATCTCGAGCAAGTAACATACCGAAGGACAAAGGGAATGACATACGGGATTATATGAATCCTTGGCACTGAGGTTCAAACGATAAGATCTTCGTAGAATATGTAGGATCCAATATGGGCATCCAGGTCCCGCTATTGGATATTGACCGAGGAGTCTCTCGGGTCATGTCTACATAGTTCTCGAACCCGCAGGGTCTGCACACTTAAGGTTCGACGTTGTTTTATGCGTATTTGAGTTATATGGTTGGTTACCGAATGTTGTTCGGAGTCCCGGATGAGATCACGGACGTCACGAGGGTTTCCGGAATAGTCCGGAAACGAATATTGATATATAGGATGACCTCATTTGATTACCGGAAGGTTTTCGGAGTTACCGGGAATGTACTGGGAATGACGAATGGGTTCCGAGAGTTCACCGGGGGGGCAACCCACCCCGGGGAAGCCCATAGGCCATAAGGGTGGCGCACCAGCCCTTAGTGGGCTGGTGGGACAGCCCAAAAGGGCCCTATGCGCCATAGAGATAAAAATCAAAGAGAAAGAAAAAAAAAGGGAGGTGGGAAGGAAGGGAAGGACTCCCACCCACCAAACCAAGTCCAACTCGGTTTGGGGGGGAGCCTTCCCCCCTTGGACTTGGCCGACCCCCTTGGGGCTCCTTGAGCCCAAAGGCAAGGTCCCCTCCCTCCCACCTATATATACGGAGGTATTGGGGCTGATTTGAGATGACTTTTCCACGGCAGCCCGACCACATACCTCCACGGTTTTTCCTCTAGATCGCGTTTCTGCGGAGCTCGGGCGGAGCCCTGCTGAGACAAGGTCATCACCAACCTCCGGAGCGCCGTCACGCTGCCGGAGAAATCTTCTACCTCTCCGTCTCTCTTGCTGGATCAAGAAGGCCGAGATCATGGTCGAGCTGTACGTGTGCGGAACGCGGAGGTGTCGTCCGTTCGGTACTAGATCGTGGGATTGATCGCGGGATTGTTCGCGGGGCGGATCGAGGGACGTGAGGACGTTCCACTACATCAACCGTGTTCACTAACGCTTCTGCTGTACGATCTACAAGGGTACGTAGATCACTCATCCCCTCTCGTAGATGGACATCACCATGATAGGTCTTCGTGCGCGTAGGAAAATTTTTGTTTCCCATGCGACGTTCCCCAACAATAGGATAGCAATATGTGTTACAACATTGGATATATTGATCTCCCTAGGTTCCATTGGATAGCATATATTGATCTCCCTAGGTTCCATTGGATATATTACAACATATGCTTTCTTTGATCCAAGGTTATGAAAATTGCATATATTGATCTCCCTAGGTTCCATTGGATAGCAATATGCAGTTTCTATATATGTTCCATTGGATATATAGTTAATTGCGGGTTTCTTGATCAATTCATAGGATATGAAAATTGCATAGGATAGCAATATGTTACAATATTGGAATCCTATAGAGATTAATTTCTCTTTAGTTGTAGTAAAACAATTTTTCGTTGGTAAGTTTTGAGGCTTTCTTTGATCCAAAGGTTATGAAAATTGCATATATTAATCTCTCTAGGTTCCATTGGATAGCAATATGTAGTTTCTTTATATGTTCCATTGGATAGTTAATTGAGGGTTTCTTGATCAATTCATAGGATATGAAAATTGCATCAGATAGCAATATGTTACAATATTGGAATCCTATAAATATCAATTCATAGGATATGAAAATTGCATAGGATAGCAATATGTTCCATTTGAATCGTTATGATAAATTTCTCTTTAGTTGTATTGAAACATTTTTCCTTGTTGCAGCAGTATGTAACATTTGTTTCATTTTAGTTTGTTGATGTTGCAGTAGTGACAAGCATTGTCCAAAACTCATGGACTTCCTTCGCAGCGGCATACGTTTCACAAGCATTGACATAACAAACAACAGGACGAATATGAGGCGCAGGTTTGGTATTGAGATACCAGTTGAGTGCCACATTGACCTCCAAGGCCTATTCCAGCTTGATTATCCGAGGACTTCGATGGCTGATATGGCAGTCGCCTTGATCGACGAGGAATACCATGATATGAAGAAGACTTTCCCGAAGCCTCAACACAAGAAGTGGGGGAGACCCCACTTGACCCTATCAACCTTGAGAATGCAGCAAAAGTTGCGTACGTTGCATACGAGTTGTACCGCAAGATTAGTACCGTGAGATATGGCCAGCGTCACCTCGAAGAACCAGCTTTGGGACATTCCGATTCAAATTCAGATTCAGACGAGTAGTGTTCAGAATGGCGAACACTTGTATATATATGTATGCTAGCTATTATTATGAACTGCTTGCATGTATTATTATGTACTGCTTAGACTAATTTATATATATCTAGTTTTTGTTTCTGCCATTATATAGAGTTTCCAAATTTGAATGGTTATTTAGCCCTTTCTTTATTCATCATCACTTTAGGTATTGTGTTGTGGACTAATTCTTTATTCATATTGGTGTAATATTTTCTTTATTCAAACTTCTCCATGGTTCATACTCCCGATACAACCCATATATACATCGATATAAGCAAACAACACAAAGAAAACATAATCTGTCAAAAAGAGAATAATCGGAAGTAATGTGTATAATTCGAATACTTATGTAACTCAAAAAATTATGAAAAACTAAGACAATCTGGGTAAATTGTATATGAATCTTGTGTTAAAAATTGGGATCAAAAGCACCTTCCAGTGAATTTAAAAAATTCCTGGACTGAGGTCGAAACTTTCTGTTTTTTCAGCAAAATTAAATTAGAAATATCGTACACCATCCCAAAGGTCTTACTTGACGCAAACACAATATGATATGTGGGTGAAATGATGATAACATGCCAACTTTTAACCTATTCAAAGTTCATTTGTAGCGATTTTCAATTTCTGGGTCATTTAGCTAAAAAATATCAATAAATGCATGAAAAATACCAAATAAAGTCAGAAATAGTTGAAAATTGATGATGTGGCCTTGAATGGTGCATTTTGAACACACAAAAGGTCTGGAGTTCAAATAATTCCAAAAAATGAAATCCCTTTTGTAACAAATGAGTTTTTGTATGAAACCCTCATACTTCGAAAGAGATTGTCCGATTTGTACACGAAGTGCGTCCAGTTTTTGCCGCAACCCTCTCAACTTTTTAGCATATGCTATGTGGGTGAAATGATGATACCATGCCAACTTTCAACCTATTCAGAGTTTATTTGTAGTGCTTTTCAATTTCTGGGTCATTTAGCTCAAAAAATCAATAAATGCATGAAGAATACCAAATGAAGTCAGAAATAGTTGAAAATTGATTATGTGGCTTTGAATGGTGCATTTTGAACACACAAAAGGTCTAGAGTTCAAATAATTCCAAAAACTGAAATCCCTTTTGTAACATATGAGTTTTCGTATGAAACCCTGATATTTCAAAAGAGATTGTTCGATTTGTACATAAAGTGCGTTCAGTTTTTGCCGCAACCCTCGCAACTTTTTAGGACATGCTATGTGGGTGAAATGATGATACCATGCCAACTTTCAACCTATTTAGAGTTCATTTGTAGTGCTTTTAAATTTTTGGATCATTTAGCTCAAACAAATCAATAAATGCATGAAAAATATCAAATGAAGTTAGAAATAGTTGAAAATTGATGGCGTGACTTTGAATGGTGAACACACAAAAGGTCTGGAGTTCAAATAATTCCAAAAAATGAAAAAAAAATTGTAACAGATGAGTTTTCGTATGAAACCCTGATACTTCGAAAGAGATTGTCCAATTTGTACACGAAGTGCGTCCAGTTTTTTCCGCAACACTCTCAACTTTTTAGCACATGCTATGTGGGTGAAATGATGATACCATGCCAACTTTCAACCTATTCACAGTTCATTTGTAGTGCTTTTTAATTTCTGGGTCATTTAGCTCAAAAGAATCAATAAATGCATGAAAAATATTAAATGAAGTAAGAAATAGTTGAAAATTGATGACGTGGCTTTGAATGGTGCATTTTGAACGCACAAAAGGTTTGGATTTCAAATAATTCAAAAAAATGAAATCCCTTTTGTAACACATGAGTTTTCGTATGAAACTCTGATACTTCAAAAGAGACTGTCTGATTTGTACACGAAGTGCGTCCAGTTTTTGCCACAACCCTCTCAACTTTCAAGCACATGCTATGTGGGTAAATTGATGATACCATTCCAACTTTCAACATTTTCAGAGTTCATTTGTAGTGTTTTTTAATTTGTGGGTCATTTAGCTCAAAAAAAATATCAATAAATGCACAAAAAATAGGAAATGAAGTCAGAAATAGTTGGAATTTGATGATGTGTCTCTGAATGGTGCAATTTGAACACACAAAAGGTTTGGAGTTCAAATAATTCCAAAAAAATGAAAGAATCACTGGAAAACAGTAAGTAGGAACAAAAAACTATATTCTTTAAAAAATGTCAACTAATGGGCCACCGCGGCGTGAATACGACTAGAAACCCAACTAGACAGTTGGGCCAGGGTTCAGACCCGCAGAAAGCCCAATAGCTAGTGATAGTTTAGGTCCGGAAGCCTGCATATGAGAGGAGCTCGAGATAGTGTGCGCACAAGCGCTTATAAACTACCAAACTTCTCGCTCGGCTAGCGAGGTGGAACTAAACATCGAACCGCACCGCGGCTGTGCCAGGCACAGGCCTTTCGTGTCGGTTTGTGGCACAAACCGGGACCAGAGACAGACTTTAGTGTCGGTTGACGGCACAAACCGGGACAAATGGCACCCTTTCGTCCCGGTTGGTTCCGCAAACCAGGAGTAAAGGTGTCTTCTTCCCCGTCATTTGGCAACTGAAAATTGACCTTTAGTCCCGGTTTGCCGAGTCAACCGGGACAAAAGGGTGGTATTGGTGCTGGTTCGGGCCACCAACCGGGACAGAAGGTTTTCGCATATAGGCGGGAGTTGTCGATATTTCCCCAAAAACTCTCCCATTGCTCGCGCCACCCCCCGAGTCAGTCCTCGTCGTCGCCGCCCCCAATCCAGTCCTCCTCCTCGTCGCCTCCGTCCCCGAGCCCGTCGCCATCTCCCCGAGCACGTCGCCGTTGCCGCCGCCCCCGATCCAGTCCTCCTCGCCGCCGTCGACGACCCGAGCACATCGCCGTCGCCGTCCCCGAGCCCATCGTCGTCGCCCCGAGCCCGTCGTCGTCGTCACCCTGAGCCCGTCGTTGTCGTCGCCCCAAGCCCGTCGGCCCCAGTGAGCTCCTCCTCTGCGCATGTTGTGCTTGTCGCCACTGTCGCCCGTGCATATTGCACTACTAGAAAAAGGACTCTAGCTAATATGGGCATTAATGGCGCACCATGTATGTGGTGGGCCACTGCTATATAGCAATGGCGCACCACAGACTGGTGCGCCATTAGTGTCCATATTACTAATGGCGCACCTTGTGTGTGGTGCGCCATTACTATGTTTGTCCTGGCCCCACACCCTTTCCTAGACATATCAGTGGCGCACCAGGGGAAGAGCGCCATTACTAGTTTTAACTAGTAATGACGCACCACATCCACGGTGCGCCAAACTAACAATTGTTTTTTCAGGATTTTTTCAAAACTACTAATGGCGCATTCTCACCAGGTGCGCCATTAGTAACCCTGGTTACCAATGGCGCATTCTTAGGTGGGTGCGTCATTGATAACCAGAAGTGAAAAGAAAACTCCCGCTCCCCTCCCCTCGTGGCTCTCCTCCCGATCCAATCCAGCGAAACTCCCGCTCTCGCGCGAGCCCTCCGACCACCCCTCCCACCGCACCTGCCGCTGCCGGCTGAACCCCCTGCTCCCCCTCGTTGCTGCACCACCGTGCACCTCGCACTGCGCCCTCCCCGCTCCCTGCCTCTCCCCACTGCCGCCAGGAACCCCCGATGATGGGCGACGACAAGGGCGCCGCCGCCTCCCCCTCCTCCTCCGCCGCGCTCCCCTCCTTCGGACACGAGGTTCGCCCCCCTCCCTCCCCCGTATAGAACCCTCTAAGATAAGAACGAGCAGATAGTTTCTACAATTCTACTAGAGAACGCATCACATGATTCTCATAGGTGATTCTATTCTGAGTACACGAGAATAAATCCCACCGTTGCGGATGGTGGTAATAGTTAGACCTCGTCAAGGGCGCACTGTCCTCTCAAAACTTAGCGGACAGTGTTCAGTGGTTAGTACAAATGGAGACGGATCGAGGCCGGTGGTTTTTGAATCATTGTGTTTATGTGGTTCTGCCATGTAGCTGAAACGTGAAGTTTTAAGAGGAACAGGCTGGCAGTATTCGTACAACCATAGTGCAAAGTTGTAAATTATACTTAGGAACAATTTTTTTTACAAAAATGGCTCGAAAGATCATATTTCATAAGATCGTGATTGATTATGGGCAACAACACATGTTTACCATAAGTTACGAGCGCCAACCCACGCTGATAAATGTGCCCTTGACGAGGTCTAACTATTACCACCATCCGCAACTGTAGGATTTTGCCATCAAATTATTTAGGATTATGTCCAAATGAAGAGAGAAACGGTAGAGCTAATGCACATGTCAAGGTCAAGGTCATATGTCAGACCAGTAACAATGTCAAGGTCATATATCTATATCTCTGTTTGTTGATTTGACCCATGCACAAGTCAATAATCAGATCAATAATAATGTGAAAGTTCTCTGTTTCTGTCGGTTGATTACATTCGAAACTTTGATACATATACATGTGCCCAAGTTTTTGTAATATCCAACCATGCAAAAAATGCAATACTCTCTCTTAATTAATGAATGTGGCGAAGGTTTTTCCCTTTTTATAAAAAAAATAAAAAAATAGCAGGCTCTACCGAAGCCATGTGTCGTGGCCATCCAAATGAATTCAATTGTTCATGTGCGTTGCTATCTGTATATATGTGTGTTGTTGTCTCGGCTAGTACTAGTGCATATTTCGAGCAAATGGTCAATTTCATATCAGGCACCAAACGGTCCTAATTAATATAATCAACACCAAACGGTCCCTAATCAACACCACCCCACTCCCTAATAAACACCAAATGGTCCTAGTTAATTAATATAATTTGAAGCATCATTCGTCTTACTTTTACCATGAACCATGAACCATTGTACCGAGAGAGGTATCATTCATCTTACTTTGTGCATTGCTTGACTTGACATGAACCATGGTACCGAGAGAGGTATCATTCATCTTACTTTTACATTTTACATGCTAATATTACTATTGTGCTATGGTACCGAGAGAGGTATCATTCATCTTACTTTTACTTGCCATGAACCATGTTACCGAGAGAGGTATACCTGTAATATATTGCACCGAAAGAGTGCTCTTCATGTTTGGTAGCTTTGCTTGTTTTGCCGGAATGTTGATTCATTTCCGTTCCTGCAAATTTCAGGCGCTCCATATGTCCACTTTTTAGTAAATGTCATGCCCAAATTTTCTCTGTTTTAGGAATTGTCGTCTGACGACGAATACGTTATGTGCGAATACTGCCAAGACAAGCGCGTCCTTTGCGACACGCCTTTCCTAGTTGATGATAGGCGCTTCAGCATCATGCTGGATGAGGACTTCGAAGTGGATACAGTAAGTCACAACGACAAGTCTTTTTTCGTAATTATGCATGACTTCTTTTGCTTCAACTTATAGTTTTATTTTTTACTATTCTACTAGCGTATCCCCTGTCATGCAAGACATTATGTGTTGGACAAGATTGGTTTCAGTACTGAAGAAACTATGGAGGTAAAGATAGTTCACTTGAAGACCGAGCATGGTTATACTTTTGCCGTAAAATTATACAATGCAGAAACCTACTCCTTTTTTGAATGCAAAACTTGGCTAGCACTATGCAAGGCTTATGCATTTGAGCCTAATATGCTTATCACCTTTGATATTCGTCCGGAAGATGAAATTGAAGGTAATATCGACATCTGGGTCGATGTGCAAACGCCTCCAGTTCTACCATTATGTGAGTTTCTCAACCACATCTATTACGTAATTTATATTGTTTATTTAAAAATAGTTAACAACTTATTTCCATTGACAGCTTATTCTCATTCTTCAAAAAATGTACGGAAAATGATAGACAGAACCTATTACTACAATGATGAAGCAGAATTAACTTGTAAGGAGATACATCATCTTGTCCAATTTATCATTGATCTTGAGAATTACAATACCAATCAGCAAACTTCCCAACATTATGGTCAATATGTGCCACTAGTGCACGTGGTGAACTACGGTAACATGCATGAAGATTGCATGGTAAGATTTTCTACTATTACGATATCCATGCATCTTTTGCATAAATTCTTGTAAAATTAAACTACATTGCTAGCTACAAAGCTAATACTATGTTTTTCAACAGAAAATCCCGGAAGATTGTGTGCCTCATCTGATGTTACCAAGAGGCCGCGTTGATGTTATGATGATACGACAAGCACGACCAGGTCAGCCTAGGTATCTGATTTACTGCTGTCCATACCGGATTTCTAAAACCAATGAAGTCATGACAATCAAAGATTGGAAAAAATATATGGTCTATCCTAGAGAGCTACTTGAAAGCAATATTGTGCGTAGGCCAAGAATTGGAGACAAGATGATCTCCATTCTCCATAATATGGAGAGTTAGGGCCTATCTTGTTTTTTGATATTCTACCTAAGCAGAGGAGTAGGTCCTAGGTTCAATGTGTTATTATGTGCTACAATGTGTCAATTTGATGATGTGCTACAATGTATTAAATAGTATTGGTGGTAATGACTATGATGATTATTAGCTATTTCCGAGATGATGTGATGATGTGTTACAATGTGTTAGAGTTGACGATGATGATGAGGAGGAGTGATTATGACTAGTGACCAACTTTTGTTATATGATGTCTCATTGACTATGATGATTACTTCTACATCACTATGTATCGCTATTTTATAGATGATGTGATGATATTTTATGAAACTATTGTATAGAATATGTATCACTTACTTCTACATCACTTATATTCTATGTTGTAATGTATTTTGTAACATGTGCAAATATCAGAAAAGCAAAAAAAATTTCCTAATATTCATAGTAGTGGCGCACCATCTAAAAGTGCGTCATTAGTAAACCCGCAGAAGTGGCGCACTTCTGGGCCTACAAATGGCGCACCAGGCGGTGCGCCACTGTTTTGTATATTGGTGCACCATTACTATTTATTAGTAGTGTCGTGATAATAGTGGCACCTATAGTGCGCCATTAATAGGCAAAATTGGTGCGCCACTAATAGCCTTTTTTCTAGTAGTGTTGTTGTTCATACAAATTTTGTTCATATATAGATTATACTAGAGATGTATTCGAGATTAAATTCGAGATGTATTAAGTTGATTGTTGGTTCTAACTGAAAGAAAACCGTTTTGCCTCTTGATATCTATTGCATTATATATCACTAGTAAGCATGCCCATGCATTGCAACGGAAGAGGAGAACAATAATAATATCTTGTTATGTGCAACTGTAGCAAAGTATAAAGCAGGATTCGTCGCTTCGACAAAAGTTTCCAATGGTCATCCGGCACCAGGGAGGCACCTGCCAAAGTCTAGAAAAAATACATATCAAACAGCATTTTTAAACGGCATTTTTGTAGGTGAAAGAGAAAAAGTTATCTATTCTAGTAATGTAGCACTAAACGGATAATATAAGAAAGATACAAATTATCTATTTTAATGTAGCTCGCGAGATCGACCGGTGTTGTTTTATATCTATATGTTGCTAGCTTTGAAATATTTGAGGTACCTGAGATTTAACAAAATCTTAATATATAAAATTTCATTATACTGATAAAAAGTTGTTGGGGGAGATAATGCTCGGTGATTATTTGCAGAAACTACATGGATCAAAGAGAACAGTTATTGGGGGAGATAATGCTCGATGATTATTTGACGTATCTCAATGACACCGATGGTCTGAAAGGAGAGGATGACGGCTCGGATGATCGAACAATGGAGGAGGAAGGACATGATCATGCATGATGGCTCCGGTGACCGAAGGCCGGAGGAAGAAGGAGACCATGATGACGGCTCCGGTCATCGAACGGAGGAGGGAGATGTTGCAAAGTCCGACGAGGTATATATATTAATTAAGCCCGAAGGTATGTACATATATTAACACTTCATTCTTTCTTATTTTATAGCCCTCCGGATCGAGCCATACTTCGGTAAAGAGACGATGCCCGAAGAGAAGGTTGCGCATGGATGAAAAGTTCACAATCACAACAATCGCGACCGAGGGCTTATCGATTGAACCCAAGCTGACCAAGGACGCATTTTCTGCTCAGTGTGGAGCTATTGTTAGGGACAACATCCCGATCAGCGTCAAGTAATGGAAAAAAGCCTAAGGGCGACGACGTCCCGGAAGGTGATTATGTCACCGATAGGCAGAAAGATGATCTTTGGACCTCACTGAAGGCAAATTTCACCCTACCGCCAGAGGAAGATCCAGATAAGCCAGTTATAGAGCCACTTGGCAAGACGTGTGCTCTTAAGAAGATGGCACATCTATTCGGGAAGTGGAAGAATGATTTGAAATCAATGTTTGTCGACAAAGGGAAGACTCCAAATTTCGTTGGCCGATTTGAGAAGATAAGAGATCACTGGCCCACATTTGTGGCCTACAAGTCATCGGAGAAGAGTAAGAAAATGTCAAAGACAAACAAGAACAATGCCGCAAAGAAGCAGTATCACCATCACACGGGGTCAGGTGGCTACCTCAAAGCCCGGCCGTTCTGGGACAAAGCTGAGAATGACCTGATTGCTAAAGGGTCCCAACCACAGACATTGAACTGGCCAGAGCGCTCAAGGACTTGGTACTTCGGGGTTGGGGGAACTTTGGACCCTAAAACAGGGAAGTGTCGTTGGACGGACAAGCAACTTGCAATACCCATGATCAAGCTTCATAAGTGTATCGCCACAACACATGAAGGGATGTTCATTCCAGAGAGAATGACGAGCTGACTGAGGCCCTAGGGAATGCTGATCACCCTGGATGAACATGAGCCACACCAGGCTTCGTTCCGTGGAAGTTTTGGTTTCCTAGCGCAAGCGGTTACAGAAGCCGGGAGAGAAAGAGGAAAGCGGAGCTGAGCGGCATGCAGCAGATCAAGGCAAGAATGCAAAAGCTAGAGGAACTTGAGAGCCAGCGAGCTGCCGGCCAACCATCTATGCGGCATGAATCTATCCTAGAAGGTACCCCACCATCTCACCGGAGAAGCAGCGTGGCTTCCACGGAGCCCGTTTAGCACGACTTCACGGCTCCTAGCTACCCCGTGGATATTATCATGGAGGCTCAACGCTGCGAGCTTATGATGAAATGTACGAACCTCACTTTCATGGCGGCTGTCAGCTCTGTTGAACCTCCTCAACCCAACGGAACTTTACACTGCCTTCCAATTCCACATGGCTATGTGATACGTCTCCAACGTATCTATAATTTTTGATGGTTTCATGCTATTATCTTGTCAAACTTTGGATGTGTTGCATGCTTTTTATTTATTTTCAGGGACTAACTTATTAACTCAATGCCAAGTGCCAGTTCCTGTTTTTTCCATGTTTTTGACCCCCTTTCAGAGGAGATTTTGAAACGAAGTCCAAACGGAAGAAAATCGCCGAAAAGATTTTTTTGGAACGGAAGAAGATCGGAGAACTTGGGAGCCAAGCCAGAAGAGCCCCAGGGGCCCCACAAGCCCCCACCCCGCGTCCAGGGGGGCCGCGCCATCCAGGCTTGTGGGCCCCCTAGAGGTCCCCTGACCTAGATCTTTCGCCTATATAATCCCATAAATTCCAGAAAAAATCAAGAGACGATCGCAATTACTTTTCCGCCGCCGCAAGCTTCTGTCTCCGCAAGATCCCATCTGGGGCACGTCCTGGTGCCCTGTCGGAGGGGGGATTCGGACACAGAGGGCTTCTTCATCAACACCATGACCTCTCCGATGATGCGTGAGTAGTTCACCATAGACCTACGGGTCCATGGCTAGTAACTAGATGGCTTCTTCTCTCTCTTGGATCTTCAATACAAAGTTCTCCATGGTCTTCATGGAGATCTATCTGATGTAATCTTCTTTCGCGGTGTGTTTGTCGAGATCCGATGAATTGTGGATTTATGATCATATTATGTATGAATCTTATTTGAGTTTCTTCTGATCTCTCTTATTCATGATTTCATATCCTTGTAATTCTCTTCGAGTTGTGGGTTTTGTCTGGCCAACTAGATCTATGATTCTTGCAACGGGAGAAGTGCTTGGTTTTGGGTTCATACCATGCGGTGACCTCACCCAGTGACAGAAGGGGCAGCGAGGCACGCATCGTGTTGTTGCTATCAAGGGTAAAAAGATGGGGTTTTCATCATTGGTTTGAGATTATCCCTCTACATCATGTCATCTTGCTTAAAGCGTTACTCTGTTCGTCATGAACTCAACACACTAGATGCATGCTGGATAGCGGTCGATGTGTGGAGTAATAGTAGTAGATGTAGAAAGTATCGGTCTACTTGTCTCGGACGTGATGCCTATATGCATGATCATTGCCTTGGATATCGTCATGACTTTGCGCGGTTCTATCAATTTCTCGACAGTAATTTGTTCACCCACCGTGATACTTGCTATTTTGAGAGAAGCCTCTAGTGAACACTATGGCCCCGAGAGTCTACTCCACACCATATTTTCAGCCTTACACTTTTTACTTCGTTGCACTTTCCGTCTTCAGATCTCACTTTAAAAAACGATCTTGAAGGGATTGACAACCCCTTTGAAGCGTTGGGTGCAAGCTTGTTTGTGTTTGCGCAGGTACTCTGGACTTGACGAGACCCTCCTTCTGGATCAATACCTTGGTTCTCAAACTGAGGGAAATACTTACTGCTCCTGTGCTGCATCACCCTTTCCTCTTCAAGGGAAGAACCAACGCAAGCCAACCTTTGTCAACGTGTCAACTTCTGGTGCTGTTGTCTGTGGGATAGCACTATGCTGTTGTGATGGTGGATCACGTAATGGAGAATTCTGAGCAGCTCGAGCTTGACCACCCTACAAGAGAAGGGGAGATTCAGCTGGTTCGTGCTGTGGGGAGTACATGTCTATGGCACAAGGAGTTCATCAAGCTTCCAAACTGGACGCCTCCGCCTCCTCCGACGACGACGACGAGTCAGGGCACTCCGCCTCCTCCCCCTCCTCCTCCGGCGAGTGATCAGGGCACTCCGCCTCCTTCTCCAGCTCCTCCGATGCGTGAGGGCACTTTGCCTCCTCCTTCGCCTACTCCGGCGCGTCAGAGCAGTCCGCCTCCTCCTTCGCCTCATCGGCAACGTCGGAAGACAAACGCCGTCGCTCCGGCTCGTCCGGCGCGTCAGAGCAGTCCGCCTCCTTCTCTCAAGAGGAAGAGATACGCCTCGTTCTCTCCGGCGGCTAGCAGTACAAGCAGAGGCGGAAAATTCGGTCCATCTATAAAGCCTCTGGAACTGTTACCATATGAGAGGACCAAGGAGGAAAACGAGGAGATATGTCGTGCCGAATTGAGGGCCCATTTTGCAAAGAAAACTTCACCTCCGAAGGAGAAGCTAGATCAGGTGAGAGTGGAGCGCACTATCAATCAATTGCATCGTCCACCACCGCCTCCGCCGGATTCCAACTATGACTGCATTCTTAAAAAGACATATGCACAAGCGGTGCGGTCGGGAACTACTTCTAGTGATGCAACGTTAGCAGAACGAACAAGTGGGAAAACAATTCCCAAGCTCGATATCGTCGTCGCTAATCATCCGGAGATGGTGCCCGGTACCAATCGTGATGATTACTTGGGTGATGATTGCTACCTCTTGAGCTTGCATTGGTTTTTTCCTTGAAGAGGAAAGGGTGATGCAGCACAGTAGCGGTAAGTATTTCCCTCAGTTTGAGAACCAAGGTATCAATCCAGTAGGAGTATCAAGATGAGGCACCAATGTACCTGCGCAAAAACAAACAAACTTGCACCCAACGCTATAAAGGGATTGTCAATCCCTTCACGATTATTTGCAAGGTGAGATCTGAAGGTGAAAAGTGCAACAAAGTAATTTTGTAGATATGAATATATGATGTGAAGTAGACCCGGGGGCCATAGTGTTCACTAGAGGCTTCTCTCATGATAGCAAGTATTACGGTGGGTGAACGAATTACTATCGAGCAATTGATAGAATCACGCAAAGTCATGACGATATCTAAGCAAATGATCATACATATAGGCATCACGATCCGAGACAAGTAGACTGATACTTTCTGCATCTACTACTACTACTCCACACATCGACCGCTATCCAGCATGCATCTAGTGTATTGAGTTCATAACAAACAGAGTAACGCCTTAAGCAAGATGACATGATGTAGAGGGATAGATTCATGCAATATGATATAAACCCCATCTTTTTACCCCTGATGGAAACAACACGATGCGTGCCTCGCTACCCCTTCTGTCACTAGGTGAGGACACCGCATAGTATGAACCCAAAACCAAGCACTTCTCCCATTGCAAGAATTATAGATCAAGTTGGCCAAACGAAACCCATAACTCGAAGAGAATTACAAGGATACGAAATCATGCATATAAGAGATCAGAGGAGACTCAAATAATATTCATAGATAATCTGATCAAAAATCCACAATTCATCGGATCTCGACAAACACACCGCAAAAGAAGGTTACATCGGATAGATCTCCATGAAGATCATGGAGAACTTTGTATTGAAGATCCAAGAGAGAGAAGAAGCCATCTAGCTACTAGCTATGGACCCGAAGGTCTGTGGTGAACTACTCACGCATCATCGGAGAGGCAATGGTGTTGATGAAGAAGCCCTCCGTGTCCGAATCCCCCTCCGGCAGGGCACCAGAACGGTCCCCAGATGGGATCTTGCGGATACAGAAGCTTGCGGCGGCGGAAAAGTATTTTCATGGCTCTCTTCTTTGGTTTTGGGATTTTAGAGAATTTATAGGTGAAATAGGTAGGGCAAAGGAGCCACGTGGGGCCCACAAGCCTGCCAGGCACGGCCACCCCCAGGCCGCGCCTAGGGGGCTTGTGATCTCCCCCGGGGTCTCCTGCCTTGGTTCTCAAGCCCCCTGCGTATCTTCTATTATGGAAAAAAAATCATCCGCAGGTTTTATTTCGTTTGGACTCCGTTTAATATTCTTCTTTGGAAAAGCTCAAAAACACGAAAAAAACAGAAACTTGGCACTGAGTTAATAGGTTAATCCCAAAAAAGATATAAAATAGCATAATCATGCATATGAAACATCTAAAGTTGACAAGATAATAGCATGAAACCATCAAAAATTAATTATAGATACATTGGAGACATATCAATGAACTCGAGAGGGGAGAAAATGCACACTCTGTGAAAAAAAAATCTGCAAATAGCTTTGAATGTTTCCACAGAGGAGAGCTCACTCACCTTTGGTGATCTTGTTCTGAACAATGATCTCAGCAGTGTCCGCAATGACTCGCCGTTGTTCCTGACAAGGAATCAGATGCACCGGAGCAGCTCAACACCTTGTCTCTCTCCTACTGGAAACGGCGTGCAACAGCGAGACCGTAGTGGACCCATTGCTATCCTTGGATGTTCAAGCCCTACCCCTCAGATGAAACAACTTGCTAAGGATATTGTCAAAGCCATAAGGAATGATGTTAAACCAGTAGCCGTTAATAGTGGGATGGGTGGTGCCTACTACTTCAGATCCTTGCCAATTATGTGAAGAGTGTCGGGGTTGAAAAAGGTAATGATGTGGTGATCTACTTGCCGATGCTCATGGAGCTGCCTATTGCAATGCTTGCATTCGCTCGCATTGGTGTTGTTCACTCTGTTAGTTTTACTCTGTAAGTTTTAACCTAGGGTTCTACCTGTAGTTGGCGGCATTTTTTTATACTCTGAATCTTAGATCCCATACTTGATTTTTTTGGCATAAGAATAAATATCTATAGATTGTTGTTGTGTGGACAGTACAGATGAAATACTTGATTTCACTGCTCCTAAATCACTTGCAGGTAACTGAACTTATTGCGGAAGCTTGGAGCATCCTGAGATCCCTGATGTGGTAGTTAGCTTCTTACATATTGCTTCCACATACATGCCAGTAGATATTTATTCAGAAATCATGGGCATTTGCTGCAGTCAAACGAGTGGATGGATGGTATACAAAATTACAAACCACAAATATTCTAGCCACTGTAAAAAAAAATAGATTTTTGGACCCTGGTTGAATGCAGCCGCTACTAATCCATAGTCCATCAAGCGAAGAACTGTATTCTCAATCGGTTCATCGTTTTAGTCATTAATGGCCCTTATTGAGTGACCCAATTCCTCGACCGGAACAACACTGATTTATGAAAAATAGCATTTGCACTGTAGCATGTAATAACAAATTATATACGTCACGTGTGATGTTTTGTTTCTCCCGGTGCAACACATGGACAATTTTCCTATGTTTATTAAAATGAATATAAAAACTGATGCATCATGGGACATGAAGTAGGTTATCTTCATTTTTTCGCCCGGTGCACCACACGGGCATTTGTACTAATTGAACCAAAAACTGGAGACCAGGAATGGCGTACCAAGATTAATACAAGTACTTAGCCGAGTAAGGGTCACACTTTACCAAATGCATGTCAAATTCCTTTGATAGAGGTTTTTTAATATGCTTCCTCTGAGCTCCCATTTTAAATGAGAGGTAAGTAATGGATGCGATTAACTCGCATTTTCTTACCTGTCATGTGAGAGAAGGGGGTAAGATGGACCATATTAAAATTGCTCCTTTATATAAACTTTAGAAAACACACGTTCGCCGGCCACGCACATTATCTAGTTAATACCAAAAAACCAAGCGGCTGGCTTGATAGCTACCAACAAAACATGCAATTAATTATTAAAAAATACTTAACGTACCAAAAAAAAGCTAAAAACAAACAAGAAATGTAATGCTAAGCGCCACGCGCACATGACCGATCATACCGAACCGGACGGCCGGTCGATCGCCTCAGTGGCCGAGGACGACGAGTTCATCGTCGTCGGACTGGTCGGGGTCCTTGGGCTGGTCGGGATCGCTGTAGTCGTCGTCAGCCGCGCCGCTCGGCCCCCTCGCCTTCACGTTGAACAGCCCTTCCTCCTCCTGGTTCTCCGGGTCGCGCAACGCGCCCACGCGGCACGGCGTCGCGGCGCCCGGAGCGCACTTGGGTTTCTGCGCCGGCGAGGACGGCTGAGCCTCGTCCGCCTGCGCGTCCGCCGAGCGCAGCGCCAGCGTTAGCGCGCACGCCAGCGATGCCACCACCAGGCATGTGCGTGCGGACGCCGACACCGCCATGGTTGCGCCTCGAGGGTGAGTTGTGCTTCTTGTAGAGGAGACGCGGGAATTGCAGCCGTGCGTGTGATCGATCAAGGGGAAGGTTGAAGCGATGTGGCGACAGACTTAACGAGAGATTTGCTTGCAGCTGTCCGTGTTCCGTGGATTGCATGGGGGGGCTCGAGCTTTAGCCGGGGCGGCGGCCGGGGCCTAGTCTTGAGGAGACACCGCAAAACGGCAAAACACGACTCATTTTCTTTCCGTTTCTTCTCGTGGTCACCCAGGTTGGAAGAATAAACGAGCGGTTGTGGGATCATGCCCTCCCCTCCACCGCATATGCATTAATAATCAGTTTTGCTAATTTTCAGCCCACTGAAAACAATTCGGCTTTATTCGAATTTGGTGCCGTCCGATTGGTTGCATATAGAAGATTTATGTATGGTAAACCAACTTGTAATTGGATGGTTAGAGAGACAGCGGTATTCCTGTCAAACAGGGTTCAAATCCTTTGCTTGCATTAGGCTGTCCGTAATGGTAGTATCATAGGTAGTATCATCATGCATGTCAACTAAGCACTTTCGATGAGGTGGCATAGAATTAAATGAAGAAAAAGAGGGTTGAGTATCATATCATGATACCGTATCATTTTAAATGATGTAATACTATGTGTCTTGCATGATAATAAATGAACTACATTATGATACTGACATATGATACTCCCTCCGTTTCTAAATATAAGTCTTTGTAGAGATTTTACTAGTGGACTACATACGGATGTATATAGACATATTTTAAAGTATAACTCATTTTGCTTCGTATGTAGACCATTAGTGAAATCGCTTAAAAGACTTATATTTAGGAATGGAGGGAGTACTATGCATTACGGATGTGGTATCATACACTAATATCTTATGCATGATACTAGTATATGATACTATCCATTACAACCAGCCTTATTTATGAATTTATTTCACGACTTCCGACGATACACCTTCAGTGGGAAAAGACGTTTTCATCAACGACGAGACGTCTACGATAAATTCATAATTTTCAAAATGATATGCCGGCTCAGTCTCTTGAAACTGTTTATAGGAATAAGGTATACATGTGTGCGTTTATAAGGATGAGTGTATGCATGTGTATATCACCTCTTGCATTTGTACTGTGTTCAAAAAAGAAGGTTTTGACCAGGCCGGACCATGTGTTTCCATCTCGGGTTCGCACACAATTATGAGTCCGCCCGGTAACCCCTCATCATTGTTCTTTTCCTGTTTGTGTCTTCTAAAATGGTCTCTCTGCTTTTTTCTTTCCCTTGTGTACAGGGGCGGGTCCAGTTCAATTCATGGCTATTCAGTTGAATACGCAGAATTTTTGTCAAATAAATTTGCATATATAAAGCATGTACCATGTATTATATCAAACAGACAATGCTTACGCAGAATAACAGGCTACCTACAATTTCAGCCCAATGGAATAGCCAGCCCCCTTCCCGTTTCCTCTCTCGGTCAACATGGCCTTGTGGCCCAATTGTCTTTTACCTAGTAGTCGGTCAGTCCTAGCCCAAGTGAAAAAAAATCTATAGTGGACGTGGGGTCATTTGCACGATCGATCGATCACACGAACCAGCGCTTCCAGACTCCTAGTTCTCATCGCTAGCACGCCGCACGACGGCAGGGGCATCGGGCGCAGTGCCGGGCTGACACACGACGGTGCCGCTCATACATCCGGCGTGGAGATTGAGTCGAGGCGTAGACCTCGTTCGTCAGTCAACACATCGACCTTTTTAGGTACATTTTATAAATTTTCTCGATCTATTGTGACCACGTTAGGGCCTTTTGGGTTAATTCTTGGCTTGTTTCTCCGATTCAATCTACGGGGTGCTTCATAGTTGTTTGTTGATCAAATGTTTTTTTTACTTTGGAGACATGGGCATTAGTACTATCGATTATACCCTCCATTTTTTATTCAGATGTCACCACTTTGATTTGTTATAAATAATTTGTCCTTTCATATGTTGAGAAATTCCAAGTTATGATCCCAAGTAAAAAATAATCAAGTTATGACCAATGATATGAATCTGAGTTATTATTCCCAATTCTATGCTTATATAACACAATTCGTATAACATGGTGATATAATCATTTATACGTGCTGCAAACAAGAGGCTGCAAGAAAAAATTGTAAACCTTCAAAATTTTGAATACACACTCTAAGAATCCTGGGCCCGCCCCTGCTTGTGTACTGTTTCAAATTGAGAGGGTGAGAGAGAGGCAAAGGCGATGCCATGGCGATCCTGCTGCGATGCTCTCGCTGTGTCTCTTGATTCCCGCCCTCTCTCCCTCAGGTGGTAGGTTGCAAGTACCCTCTTTCCCATTTCTCATACCCCTGCATTTTTGTCTAATTTTCTAGATCGGGGAGTGTTTGTTGTTGCATCTATTCTATTGGTCGTCTATGGGATTTTTTGTTGCGCATGCAGCGTTCGATGCAGATGTAGCGGTGGATCCCCTATTGCGCTTGTTGTTTGATCCTCTGGGCATCAGATAGGTGTATGATTCCACGGGTCTTTTGAATGTGGCTGGCTTGTTTGATGTACATACAGGATGCAGATGCCGAGAGGGATCAAACAATCTTCTAGTCGTCTGAGTCTCATGCTCTTTAGTTGGTGGGGTTTCTATTTTATGTCTCCATTTTTCCTGCGTTCCTCTTGGCTCTTGCTCTGAATTTGTGATGCTGTTTGCTTACAGTTGTACGTAGTCACATTTATTTCTGTCATCTAACCGACCCTCCTCTCTCTGAACACTGTTACTTAGCACATTAGTTTACCAAATCACTTTCCAGCCACTCTTGTTTATGATTATGACTGCACTAGTTGCTGCTGCAATGAGATGCTGGTGGTTTAGTTGGTTGCAGTGTAACTTAAATTGTTTTATTTCAATGTGACATTTAAGGGTTGCACTAAAATTTCCAGTATTTTCTCAGTGCAACTCACAGTGATTTGCAAAAAAAATTCCAGTGTATTTCAGTGAAATTTCAGTTTAATTACATTGTAGTCCAGTGTAATTGCGTAGTGGTCTACAACCCTCTTACTTATCATACCAATCATAATGTTTTATACAGTGAATTTTTACTATAGTTACAACATATATTACACAGTAATTTCAATGTATTTTTCACTATAATTTCAGTAATGTGTAAATCACAGCAATTTGCACCGAATTTCTAGTATTTGACGAAAAAGGGTTTTCCTCTGCTTTGTATTACAAAGCAACCAGCGGAAACATCCATCGATAGGCGCCGGGCCGGAAACAACACAATCACGCCGAAAAGAAATGAAAAATAAAATACAAAAGAAACAAATGCCGACACTGGCGGATCGACAAAACTGAAGAAGCCTCGCAACCGCTGCGCCCACAAAGAATCTGCCACCAAGCTCCACGACTTCAAAACGTCGGTACCAATCAACACCTCCAAGAATGACTGCGACGATGATGACGCTTCTGCCAAGGGTTTTCCTCGGTACGCAACGAGGCGCGAGGAAGGGTAGCCCCCGACGCCCTCCATGAAGGTTCGGCGACACCCAAAGGCACCACTGTGTCGGTGTCGTCCTGGCCGATAAGGGTTTCCCCCCATCACAACCTGCACCTCGGGCACTCCGGAGCGTGCCACCAAAGCGACCTTCACGCTGCGCCAACACAGTCTTGAAGCCCCAGTGCCATCTCACCATGGCATCGCAAGGTGAGGCCTGCACAACGACGAAAAGGAGCCGGGACTAGGAACAACAGCACCGTCGGCACGCGGGAGGGATCAACCTTCACCGTCAACAACGGTAGCCGACCGAACGCAATAGCAGGAGCATACTAGGCCCGTGGGCCCACAGGCCCGACCGGGACCTCCAGCTCGTAAAGCTCCCGCCATTCCGTTACAACAGGCACGCCGTCGGTGACGCCGGCCCCCCGTCCAAGCTACTCATCCTCCCCACCATGCAGAAGATATCGCGGCCGCGTCGGGTGCCGACCCGCTAGGACCTAGATGGGGCCCGCAGGGCCCGGATCTGGGCTGGGGGTGCGCTGTCGGCCACCCGGCGCCACCATGCCGCCTTGCCGCCAAGGAGTAGCGCAGCCACCGCACCCGCCGTCGGCCACCATCCCCGGGTCGCCGGACCGCTGCCAAGCCGAGCTGCACTGTCACCGTCCGTGCCCCTGGGAAGGGGAAACACACGCGCGGTGAAAGGAGATCCTGACGCCGTCAACACCACCCAGGCCAGGGCCAGGGCGCCCGCTGCTTAGCAGTCCCCGGCAACGACACTAGAAGACGGTTGTTGACGAGTCCCTGACTTGATGCCTTTGCGACAAGAGAGCCAGAACTGCTCCTAGTTGCTCAACAATTAGCAATTGTCTTGCAATGGCCCACCAGCGCGTGGGTTTGCGGCAGTTTTCGAGGGTAGATTATTCGACCCAAATTTGTTGGTACGCCAGTCAGGAGGTGAGAGAATACTCTCGAGTATTAGCAGCTGAATGTGTGAAAGGATCAATATGGTTGACTAGAGGGGGGGGGGTGAATAGGCAACTACCAATTTTCAGCTTTTCTAAATAAATACGGAGTAGCAATCATAAAGGTTCACTAACATGACACTAGGAGGACAACCTATATGATGCTACTTAGTAACGAGTAACGAAGCACGTAGGAGATACTCTACAACACCAACATATACAAAGTAAAGGTAAGAGATAACCACAAGTGGAACCGATGAAGACGAGGATGTGTTACCAAAGTTCCTTCCCTTTGACAGGAAGTACGTCTCCGTTGGAGCGGTGTGGAGGCACAATGCTCCCCAATAAGCCACTAGGGCCATCGTATTCTCCTCACGCCCTCGCACAATGCAAGGTACCGTGATTCTACTATAGGTGCTCTTTAAGGCGGCGACCGAACCTTTACAAACAAGGTTGGGGCAATCTCCACACAAAGCTTGGAGGCTCCCAACAAGACCACGGAGCTTCACCACAATGGAATGTGGCTCCGAGGTGACCTCAACCATCTAGGGTGCTCAAACACCCAAGAGTAACAAGATCCGCAAGGGATTAGTAGGGGGAATCAAATATCCTTTGGTGGAAGTGTGGATCAAGGCCTTCTCAAGCAATCCCTAGAAAATCAACAAGGTTGATTGGCTAGGGAGAGAGATCGGGCTAAAATAAGCTTGTGGAGCAACAATGGAGCTTAGAGAGGTTAAAGGTAGGCTCAAGGAAGAAGGAGATGCCTTTATATAGTAGGTGAGGCAGATCCAACCGTTACCCACCTACCACATAAATGCATGAGCGGTACTACCGCTCCTCGAGCGGTACTACCTCTTCCCAGAGCGGTACTACTGCTCCTGGGAGCGGTACTACCGCTCAGCTCGTCACCAACCACGGTAGTACCGGGGGGTACTACCGTGCCACCCCCTCCGTGGGAAAGTATGCGAGAAAAGGCCCATCGGTGTGGTAGTAAAATAATACTACTGCACTGAGGGCGGTAGTACCGCCCTTGGAGCGGTAGTAAAAAACTACTACCGTTCTTCGGGCGGTAGTACCGCTCCTGGAGTGGTAGTAAAAGTTTACTACCGCACCTAGGACGGTAGTACCGCTCCTGGAGCGGTAGTAAAAATTTACTACCGCTCTGAGAGCGGTACTACCGTTGGGACAGCGGTACTACCGCTTATCCTTTTTCACATAGGCAAGGAAAACACAATGGTGCTCCATTGAGGCTAAAATATGGGTGGGTGCATGAGGTGTGTGCGTGAGGATTCCACCCAAACCTTTCCGATGCGGACCCCTCTTGGTAAGAAGACTTTCCTATGACTCAAACTAGGAAGGGAAATGCAGAAGAAAATCCATCTTCGAGATCCTCCGAGGGGCGTCGAGTCATCTTGTGCCTAGAGGAGAATATTCTGAAATGCTCAGGACACAAGATTAGTCCACACAACAATTGTCATCAATCACTAAAACCACTTAGGAGAAATATGCCCTAACAATCTCCCCCTTTTTGGTGGATTGATGACAATGTTGGATTTGCACAAAAAAATAGAGATAGGCATATGCAAACGTCAAAGATATCACAAGGGGGCTAGTTTCCTCTGGGTATGTGCATACCAACAACTAACCACAGAGAGAACACTCCCCCTAGATTACATAGACTAAGCCATCCTTACTACATACGTACGAGAGATGAAGAATATTGAAGCATGGCAAAGCATGTGAGCAAAGGAATACTGGCACAAGATACTATGTCTCACAGGTTAATAATAAAATGATAAAACTGATAATACTGAGACAGAAGATAAGCAAGATAAAACATATATCTCACATTAAGATAGGATATGACGACTCAGTCTCAACCATAAAGCAAAAGTAGCGAACGAAAGCAGCAAAGTTTTATCAAACCAAAAGACTAGAAAAACTAGAGAACGAGCAAATCCTACACTCTCTCCCCCTTTGGCATCGAAACACCAAAAAGGCAGAGAGGAGCCCTAACACCCAGGTGGTAGAAACATCAGTCGGTGTCCTCCTCATCACGATACTCCTCATCGGAGCCATCGTCGGTGTCCTCCTCCTCCTCAGATGCAGCCCACTGGAGATGATGCTTCTCCATCCATGCCGCCTCGGGGGTGATCTCACTCTCAGAACCGCTGGAGAAGGGTATGTCAAGCTTCCTCATGATCAACTTGTCGCGCTGGCGACTCTCCTTCTGAGCAACATGTGAGAACAGGGTCTTCATCCTGTCAGTGAGCCGTGTGGCCCAAGACAGTGCCGCAGATGTGTGGGAACCCTCACCCTGTCGAGGGGCCTCTGGAGGGGCCTCATCCTCAGCGCCTGGCAGATCGTCATCAGAATCCCTTGGGGCAGCCTCACGAGAGGAGGTGTTGGCCCATTTGTCTTTCTGACGCAGCTTGATGGGCTCATGGCGGACCCAATTAGGAGCAACAAACTCAGCCCCGGGGAAGATCTTGGTCCAAGTGGCCTTGATGAAGAAGAATAGGTAGGGACCGTAGATTGGGACCTTACGGTTAGTGACTGCAGAGTAGAGTTCAGTCCAGATGACATGAGAAACATCAAGGGGCTGACACTGACGATTCTTCGCTTTCTGACACAAGAGGAGCATGTCTACCAGGTAGGAGTGCACCTGGTCCTTGTTGCCAACCGTGGGAAACAGTGTGTTGTGAAAGATCCGGTGCATCACATCCAAGAAGGGGTTCATGACATAGGATACCTTGCCAGTGGGGGTGTGCTTCACAGAGAGGTACGGGAGCAGCTTCTCCTTTGGAGCGGCTTGGGCCTTGGCATGGGGGCGCAAACCAACAGCAGTAGTGAGGCCCTCATCCTTGACCTGAAGAAGATCCATGAAGTCTTTCCAGGTAGCAGTCAGCTGCATTCCATTTGTCATCCAAGTCATAGTACGGGCGTCATCATGGTGAAAGTGCACTGTAGCAAAGAAGTGAGCTACAATGGAAATTTCAAAATCCTGGTGAAACGAGATGAGGTCCGCAATCTGAAGTTGCTCCACCATAGCAATGGCCTCCCCAAAATAAGTCATGTCCTTCCTCAAATGTTCAAGATCTATCCACTGCACTAGGACATAGAGGTTCTTCTATGATCTGAGCACGTCTTCATAGATTAAGAATTGATCGCGAGTCCAAAACTGTTCACCGCCAGGGAACTCCTCCCTATTGTTGGCATATGGGTTGAGCTTGCGACGGTGTTGGAACTCGGCAAGCGGCATAGTGTTCCAGTTGACTGAGGGCTTCTTTGGAGCAAGCTTCTTGAACGAGCGCTTGGGGGCATTGGAGCCTTCAGACGGATCAGAGGAAGGTCGCTTGGAGCTGGCAGTGCGAGACGGGTTGGAACGACGGGAACCACCACCTGGGATACGCAAAACAACACACAAAACAGGAAAGAAGGGAGAAACAAGTCAAGGCAATGAACAAGAACGACCAAAAACCCCATAAAACACAATAGATCAGTGTGTGTGCACAAAGGGGAGCGGTAGTACCGCGCCACGAGGGGCGGTAGTACCGCACGGGACGGCCTAATCACAGATCTAATCAAATTTGGCAGGGAAAAACTTGTGGAGTAGATAGAAAACCGTAGATCTGGATCCTATGCAGGCCTAGGCACACACACCACCTATGCAAGGAATCATATTACCCAAAAAGCTACCACTAACTCCTAATCACGATGCCATGAGACCATATGCCCTATCCCTAGAAGAAATCAACAAACAAGCATAAGATTGCAGATGAGGGGCAGTACCGGTGTCCATGGCGCGTGGGGAAGAGTCCCACCGGTCGGAATCGGAGGACGATGGCTGGATAGGGAGATCCGGCGATGCCTTAGGGCAGTTTTTGAGGAGAAGAGAGAGAGACAGGGAAGAACTCGGGGCAGATGGGGAAAAAGAAAGGCCTCCCGGCCCTTTAAATAGTCCCCTGGGCGAGGCGGCGCGGTATTACCGCAGTCATCGCGGTAGTACCGCTCTACGTGCGGTAGTACCGTGCCCACAGTGGTAGTAAAAAATTAGTACTGTGCTGGGGGCGGTAGTACCGCATGGTGAGCGGTAGTACTGCTCCCCAGCAGTAGTAAAATTTTACTACCATGCTAGGGGCGGTAGTACCGTGCTTGAGGTTACAAAAATGGCCAAAAAGAGCTCTCTACTCCTTAGGTGGTGGAAAAACTTGATCAAGCCAAGAGAAAACAAAACACGGAAACAAGAAAGACACACCGAAGAAAGAGAAACAACACAAAGACTCCAGGGGAGAGGGCGCGGTGGCCTAGGCCACCAATGTTTGAGACAAATGGTATGACACCGCGAAGAATTATCCTTGGGTTCATGACCATATCTCGTCTTTGAAGCACAAGGGCCATTTGGTGATGGCCAAAGTGAAAGACTTGATCGATTTATGCATAATGGGGGGAGGGAAAGTTCATTGAGAGAACAACACTCCCCCTATGTCCATGCCTACATCTAGAGCAAGATGTAATGTAGAGTGAGGTGCAAAGTGCCTAGTTTCAATCCACATTACTTGACTCGATGATATTTAGCTCATGCCTTAACTCTCGGAACCTTGCTTCATCTAGGGGCTTGGTGAAAATATCTGCAAGTTGCTCTTCAGTGTTGATGAAGTGAATCTCAATATCACCTAGCTTGATATGTTCACGAATGAAGTGATGGCGAATATCAATGTGCTTGGTCTTGCTGTGTTGAACCGGATTGAGAGAAATCTTGATAGCACTTTGATTGTCACATAGCAGAGGCACTTTGTCACAGCTGACACCGTAGTCCTTTAAAGTTTGCCCCATCCATAGCAACCGGGCACAACAACTTGCAGCTGCTACATACTCAGCTTCGGTGGAGGATAGTGATACACAATTCTGCTTCTTTGAAGACCAACTTACCAGTGAACGAACAAGGAATTGGCATCCTCCAGAGGTTGACTTCCTCTCCACAAAGTCGCCTGCCCAATCTGAGTCAGAATAGCCCACTAGGTTAAAGTTTGCTCCTTTGGGATACCATAGACCAAAGTTTGGGGTATGAGCCAAATATCGAAAGATTCGTTTGACAGCCATGTAATGACTTTCCTTTGGTGCGGATTGAAACCGTGCACAAATCCCTACACTCAACATGATATCAGGTCTAGATGCACAAAGATAAAGGAGGGATCCAATCATGGAGCGATATACCTTTTGATCCACTGCTTTACCATTGGGATCACTGTCAAGCTTGCATTGTGTTGGCATGGGAAACTTGACCGGCTTGACATCCTCTAGCTCAAACCTCTTGAGCATGTCTTGAGTGTACTTGGATTGTTTAATGAAAGTCCCTTCTAAGCCTTGTTTGATCTCGAACCCGAGGAAGAACTTCAACTCACCCATCATAGACATCTCAAATTTCTCGGTCATCAGTGCAACAAATTCTTCATTGAAAGATTCGTTAGGAGAACCAAAAATGATGTCATCAACATATAGTTGGCATATGAAAAAATCCCCTTTGACCCTCTTAGTAAAAAGAGTGGGATCAATCTTCCCAATTTCAAACCCACGATCTTGTAATAACTCAGTAAGATACTCATACCACGCACGTGGGGCTTGTTTAAGGCCATAGAGTGCCTTATTAAGTTTGTACACATGATTGGGGAGCTTGGGATGTTCGAACCCCGGGGGTTGTTTGACATATACCAACTCATTTAAAGTACCATTAAGAAAGACACTTTTCACATCCTTCTGTTGTAATTTGAAATTATGATGAGAAGCAAATGCAAGCATCATGCGAATAGATTCTAAATGAGCAACAGGGGCAAAGGTTTCACCGTAGTCGATACCCTCGACTTGGGAGTAGCCTTGAGCCACCAATCTTGCCTTGTTTCATATCACAATCCCATTGGCATCTTGCTTGTTTTTGAAGATCCATTTGGTCCCGATGACATTATGTTCCTCCTTTGGCCTTGGCACTAAATCCTAGACTTGATTGCGCTCGAAATTGTTGAGTTCTTCATGCATGGCCATAAGCCAATCCTCACCATCGAGCGCTTCCTGTACCTGTTGAGGTTCACAATACGAAACAAACGCGTGATGCTCACAATAATTTCAAATTTGTTGACGAGTGGATACTCCCTTTTTCAAACTACCAAGTACATTCTTCATGAGATGTGACTTGACTCTCAGCTTGGTCGCAATCTTGGCTGCGCGATGCTCCAAGAGTTCTTCATTGGATAACTGGGGAACATTGACTTGATTGCTTTGCGTGCCCTTGCGTTTTGATCTTCCCTTGGCACCAGTACCCCTTTTAGGCACCGCAGAAGGGAATTGAGAGACAACATCCTGATCAACTTGATCTTCGTCTTGAGCAGGTTCACTAGTTTGTCCTTGTTCTTGTGGTTGCTCTTGATCTTGATCTTGTGCTTCTATTTGGTCTGGATCATGTGGTTGCACTTCATCTTGATCTTGAGCCGGTTCGGAACCTTGGGTGAGTGCTTGTACTTCATGGGGCACATCACCATCTTTAGGCACTTGGTCTTGATCTTGAGTTTGTTCAACTTGTTGAGGGTCTTTTCTTTGTTCATTGGAAGCGTGTGGGACTTGTGAGGATGATGGCTCCACTTGAGTAGAGCATTGTCCTTCTCCTTCGGCCCCAAGGGGTTCCTCAATGGGGAGTATTTGACCAATCCCCATTCTTCTTATAGCTTGGGGAGGAATTTCATCACCTACACCACATAGACCACTTTGCTCCACATGGGAGCCATTATTTTCATCAAACTCCACGTTACACGTCTCCTCAATGAGTCCGGTGGACTTGTTGAGGACACGGTAAGCATGAGAGTTTGTAGCATAACCAACAAAGATGCCCTCATGTGCTCTAGAATCAAATTTAGCTAAACGTGCACCTTTGTTGAGAATGAAACACTTACACCCGAGTACCCGGAAATTCTTGAGATTGGGTTTGTTTCCGGTGAGAATCTCATATGGGGTCTTGTTCAAGCCTTTGCGGATATAGAGCCGATTTGACACATGACATGCTGTGTTGATGGCTTCGGCCCAAAAGTTGTATGGAGATTTGAATTCCGCCATCATTGTTCTTGCAGCATCCATCAGTGTCAGGTTCTTCCTTTCTGCCACACCACTTTGTTGAGGGGTATATGGTGCCGAATATTGATGTTTTATTCCCTCATCACCTAGAAACTCATCCAAGGTGTAGTTCTTGAACTCGGTGCCGTTGTCACTTCTGATCATCAAAATCTTTGCTTCATGTTGATGTTGAGCTTCATTAGCAAAGTTGATAACAGTCTGTTGAGTCTCACACTTCCTCTTGAAGAAATATACCCAAGTGTATCTTGAGTAATCATCAACAATCACCAAGCAGTACTTTCTGCCCCCAAGACTATCAAATGATGGGGGACCAAAGAGATCCATATGAAGGAGCTCCAACGGTCTCTTAGTGTAAATGAGAGTCGTTGGACGATGAGCAGTTTCATGGATTTTTCCTTCAATGCAGGCGCTGCAAGCACGATCTCTCGCAAAACTCACATTTGTTAGTACACGAATATGGTCCCCTTTAAGGAGACTTTGCAAAGATCTCATATTGACATGGGCTAGTCGGCGATGCCAAAGCCAGCCCACATCAACTTTAGCCATTAGACATGTCGCAGTCTTAGTGGGTCGCTTTGAAAAGTTCACCACATAGAGACCATTTTCGACATGTCCAACATAGGCTACTTTAAGAGTCTTGCTCCACAAAAGGACCATAGTATCAAGATTAAAGAATATGGAGAAGCCCATGATTGCAAGTTGACGAACCGAAAGTAAATTATAAGCAAGGGACTCAACAAGCATGACCTTCTCAATAGATAACTCTTGAGAGATGACCACCTTACAAAATCCCAATACCTTTGACGATGATGCATCGGCGAATTGGACATGGGTGGGAATAGATGGGGAAGGATGCACATCCACCACTAAGTCCTTGCTTCCGGTCATATGATTTGTTGCTCCACTATCGAGAAACCATGACACCCCTCCGGAAGCAAACTCCTGCAATAGATCAAGGCTTGGTTTTAGGTACCCATTTTTGAATGGGTCCTTTAATGTTAGAGACAAGGGTCTTAGGAACCCAAATAGAACATTCAATGACCTCATAGTAAGAACCAATAAATCTGGCATAAACATGCCCATCACCAGCACGACATAAAACATAGGAAGGATTTAGTTTGCCGACCGTGTTGGTAGGAATGGTTTTGCCCTTCTTGATGCTCCCATTTTCCACCTTGTTCCTGTTCACCTCCTGAGTCCCTTCGCCCTCTTTGACAAAGATGTCCATGAGGGTGGGGGGTTTGTTGTTCCTGTTCTTTCTTTTTCTTTTAGACTTAGATGTTAGTCCAAGCCCCTCCTTTCCTACCACACCCTTTTGATTGCTCAAAAGGTCGTTCAGGCTCTTCTTGCCTTGGATGCATGACACAAGGCCCTTCTCAAGTTTATCCTTCAACTTGGCATTTTCCTCCACAAGATGTACATGCTCACAACAAGGGTTAGTTGTACAAGCATTATCAATTAAAACAAAAGGAGGACAAGTAGAGATTTCCTTGGTAAGCTTTGCTTGAAGCTGATCATGAGACTCTTTCAGGGAGAAATGACTACCTTTCAAGGCCTTGTGAGCCTTGTCAAGTGTGTCAAAGTCCATTTTGAGTCTGTCATGGTCAACCCCAAGAGCATCCTTTTCAGACTTAAGCATACGAGTAAGAACAGTACCATGATCTAGTTTCTTTTGCAATTTAGCGCAGTCATGGTTGTATGACTCCTCAGGAGCCAAAGAAAGAGTGCTCTCTGTTTCTAGAGCAATAGAAAGTTCAGCAATCTCATCGGCATAGTCACGACTATGACCTTGCATCTCGGAGATGGTCTCCTCATGAGACTCGATGAGGTCATTAGCCTCACCCAATTGTTCCAAAAGGGCAACAAAGTGCCTCTTGGTTTCTCCTTTGATAGTACACATAAATTTGTCAAGATCATGCTCATTAAGTTCCACAACATCACTATCATCAACACAATTCAACAATGAGGGAGCACTTGTGATGTTGGTCTTAATGTTGGGTGTTACCTGAGTGATACCTTTAGCCATGAGGCACTTGGCGATGTGATTATCGTTGGGGGCGTTGAAGAGGGACACCTTCTTGGAAGAAGGAGTGGCAATGGCGACAGTCGCAGTTGCCACCATATCATCATCATCATCATCATCGGAGGGGTACTCTTCAAGTGCCACCATACCCTTTGGATGGGGTTTCTTGACAAAGTTGTTCTTGCTTGGGAATGACTTTGTTTTGTCCTTGAGAATGAGCTTGCCTCCGTTGTCTTCCCTCTTCTCATAAGGACATTCCACCATGAAATGGCTCACATTACAACAGTTATAGCATGTCCTCACTCGTTGCTTGGGTTTGAACCCACTTGAGTTGTTCTTGGTGAAGTTGGGTCTTGAGTTCCTCTTGTTGCCCCAGAATTGCCTCGACGCAAGAGCCATGTGCTCGTGATAAGCATACTTAGTGTCTTCAGGGCAGCTCTCCTCGTCTTCATCCTCCTCTTCTTCTTCAGAAGCAGCCTTTGCCTTCAAAGCAAGGTTAGGTGAAGCTGTCTTTGACCGAACTCGAGCAAGTGCATTGTCAACGGTCTCGTTCATGATTGACATTGCAATGAATTCATCCAACACCTCACTGGAAGACAACGAGTGGAAATCTGGTCGTTGGCGAATGACTCATGACATGGCTTTGTTGAAAGGCATGATGGCCTTAAGAAACTTGCGCTTGACCGATGTGTCATCCATATCCTTGCTCCCATGATCCTTGAGAGCAACAGCAATAGCAGTCACCCTCCGATAGACATCACGAGGGTCCTCATCTTCCTTCATTACAAACTCATCAGCCTGATCAAGTACCACTTCATAGTTTGACCGTTGAATGCTAGAGCTTCCCTTGTATAGCACCATAATGTGCTCCCAACAGTCCTTGGCTAGAGAGAAGGGGCGCAAGTGAGGAAGATCTTCAGGCGGTACTGCGGACTGTAAAATAAACAATGCGGAGTGATTATATTGATTGTCCGCTTCTTCTCTTGGAGTGAGGTTGCTTGGGTCATGAGGATATTAGCCTTGCTCGATGATTCTCCATAAGTTTGTTGAGCTGTGATTCAAATGAGACTTAATAGAAAACACCCAGTTAGCAAAATCACCCTTAACAAGCTTAGGAGGAGGACCAACAGGATTAAGACGCGGTGTGGGTACAGGTCCTCCATAGAACATGGGAGGTGGAACTGAGGCATAGGTTCCAGTCCCATCCTTTTCGAGAGATGAGGAAGGTCGCATACCTTTAGCCGCTTACTTAGAGGAATTGGCCTCCGAATCGATGATGGTGGGTTTAACCACTAACGCCGGTTCAGGTGGACTTTTAAATCCCTCAATTAACTCATTAAGCATGGTCTTGACTTCATTCGTCAAGGACGTCTTGAGGGCGGCCATAGCCGTATTCAAGTCGTCCCTTGTGACCGAAGTCAGGTCCATGATCTCGGGTTGCCCATGGGGAACTCCCTCTTCGCCTTCCATACTCTTCGGGTGGTGAAACCCTTAATAAAGAGACGTGGCTCTGATACCAATTGAAAGGATCGATATGGTTGACTAGAGGGGGGTGAATAGGCAACTACCAATTTTCAGCTTTTCTAAATAAATACGGAGTAGCAATCATAAAGGTTCACTAACATGACACTAGGAGGACAACCTATATGATGCTACTTAGTAACGAGTAACGAAGCACGTAGGAGATACTCTACAACACCAACATATACAAAGTAAAGGTAAGAGATAACCACAAGTGGAACCGATGAAGACGAGGATGTGTTACCAAAGTTCCTTCCCTTTGACAGGAAGTACGTCTCCGTTGGAGCGGTGTGGAGGCACAATGCTCCCCAATAAGCCACTAGGGCCATCGTATTCTCCTCACGCCCTCGCACAATGCAAGGTACCGTGATTCCACTATAGGTGCTCTTGAAGGAGGCGACCGAACCTTTACAAACAAGGTTGGGGCAATCTCCACACAAAGCATGGAGGCTCCCAACAAGACCACGGAGCTTCACCACAATGGAATGTGGCTCCGAGGTGACCTCAACTGTCTAGGGTGCTCAAACACCCAAGAGTAACAAGATCCGCAAGGGATTAGTAGGGGGAATCAAATATCCTTTGGTGGAAGTGTGGATCAAGGCCTTCTCAAGCAATCCCTAGAAAATCAACAAGGTTGATTGGCTAGGGAGAGAGATCGGGCTAAAATGAGCTTGTGGAGCAACAATGGAGCTTAGATAGGTTAAAGGTAGGCTCAAGGACGAAGGAGATGCCTTTATATAGTAGGTGGGGCAGATCCAACCGTTACCCACCTACCACATAAATGTACGAGCGGTACTACCGCTCCTCGAGCGGTACTACCGCTCAGCTCCTCACCAACCACGGTAGTACCGGGGGGTACTACCGCGCCACCCCCTCCGTGGGAAAGTATGCGAGACAAGGCCCGTCAGTGCGGTAGTAAAATAATACTACCGCACTGAGGGCGGTAGTACCGCCATTGGAGCGGTAGTAAAAAACTACTACCGTTCTTCTGGTAGTAGTACCGCTCCTGGAGCGGTAGTAAAAGTTTACTACCGCACTTGGGACGGTAGTACCGCTCTGAGAGCGGTACTACCGTTGTGCCAGCGGTACTAACGCTAGGACAGCGGTACTACCGCTTACCTATTTTCACATAGGCAAGGAAAACACAATGGTGCTCCATTGAGGCTAAAATATGGGTGGGTGCATGAGGTGTGTGCGTGAGGATTCCACCCAAACCTTTTCGACGCGGACCCCCTCTTGGTAAGAAGACTTTCCTATGACTCAAACTAGGAAGAGAAATGCAGAAGAAAATCCGTCTTCGAGATCCTCCGAGGGGCGTCGAGTCATCTTGTTCCTAGAGGAGAATATTCTGAAATGCTCAGGACACAAGATTAGTCCGCACAACAATTTCATCAATCACTAAAACCACTTAGGAGAAATATGCCCTAACAATATGTCAGATTCAACCACACTTGAAAGATTAGTATCTGCAAGCAAAGTATCAGCAGCAAAGTAGTATGATAACAACGGTGTTAGAAACGATCTGTTGACGACAGACTATTCCTAACTGTCGTATCAATGGCGCCAGAAGTTGCCCGTTGACGGAAATTGTCTTTTCCCGCCAATGCCGAGCGAACCAGAATTGTAGCAGGTAGCAGCAGTGTAATGAGTAACAACAGTGGCAAGGAACAGCAGTAGTCACAATGGTAGCAAGTAGCAACAGTAGCAAGTAGCAGCAGAGCAAGCAACAGTAGTAACAGCAGTAGCAAGTAGCAACAATAGTAACAGCAGCAGTGCAGAGCAAGTAACAGCAGTAACAGCAGCAGAGCAAAACAAGTAACAACAGCAGTGGGACGAACTCGTAGGCAATGGGTCGGTGATTCGTTTGGATGATATTCATCATGCAACAGTTATAACACAGAGAGATATGTGGCTAGCTCCCGTTCGTTAACGTGATGTAGGCATGCATTCCGTGTGTAGTCATACGTGCTTTGGGAAAAGAACTTGCATGACATCTATTGTCCATCCCTCCCGTGGAAGCGGGGTCCAAAAGGATACGACAGGATATTAAGGTTCTCCTTTTAACAAAGAACCGGAACAACGCATTAGCACTTGGTGAACACATGAACTCCTGAAACTATGGTCATCACCGGGAGTGGTTCTGGTTATTGTCACTCTGGGGTTGCCGGGTCATAACATATAGTAGGTAACTACAACTTGCAAGATCGGATCTAAAACACACATATATTGGTGACAACATAATAATTTCAGATCTGAAATCATGGCACTCGGTCCCTGGTGACAAGCATTAAGCATGGCGAAGTAGTAGCAACATCAATCTAAGAACATAGTGGATACTAGTGATCAATCCCCGTCAAAACTAACTCGATTACATGATAGATCTCATCCTACTCATCACCGCCCAGCGAGCCTACGAATAGATTACTCACGAACGATGAAGAGCTTCATGGAATTGGAGAGGGAAGAAGGTTGATGATGACGATGGCGACGATTTCCCCTCTCCGAAGCCCAAAACAGACTCCAGATCTGTCCTCCAGATGAACAACAGGATGTGGCGGCGCCTCCGTATCGCAAACGCGACAAAATCTTCTCTTCTGATTTTTTCTGGGTGAAAGTGAATTTATATAGCTGAGTTTGGGGGCGGCAGAGCCACGTGGGCCCCACAAGCTTGGCTGTCGCGGCCAGGGGGGTGGCCGCGGCAACAGGGCTTGTGGCCCACTGGCCCATCCCCTCCGGTGGATCTTTGCGCAGGTATTTTTCATATTTTCCAGAAAAAATCTTCGTAAATTTTCACGATGTTCCGATAACTTTCATTTTTGCACAAAGACAACACCATGGCAATTCTGCTGAAAACAGCGTCAGTCTGGGTTAGTTCCATTCAAATAATGCAAATTAGAGTCCAAAAGAAGGGCAAAAGAGTTTGGAAAAGTAGATACGATGGAGACGTATCACCCGCCTACATCGACGGGTGGGGAAGGAGGGAGGAGGGGGCCGACGGAGGAAGGAGCTCGGGCCGCCCCGATCGCCTCCCGCGGAGGCGGCGCTAGGGCAAGATCTAGAGAGGGGAGGGGGCGGGGGAGGAAGGGAAGGGGGCGGAGCCTCGGGTAAGGGCGGCCGATGGCGGGGGAGGGGTGGAGGAGGGGGGACCCTAATGGGAGCGGGAGCGGGAGCTCAGGTTTGTTGGACTTTCATTTCTGCACAAAAACAACACCATGGCAATTCTGCTGAAAACAGCGTCAATCCGGGTTAGTTCCATTCAAATCATGCAAATTAGAGTCCAAAATAAGGGCAAAAGAGTTTGGAAAAGTAGATACGATGGAGACGTATCAACTCCCCCAAGCTTAAAACCTTGCTTGTCCTCAAGCAACTCAGTTGACAAACTGAAAGAGAAAGAAAAACTTTGACAAACTCTGTTTGATCTTGTTGTTGCAACTATGTCTAACTCATAACCAGAATTTCAGCAAGATCACAAGTTAACCACATAAGCAAGTGACACAAAGGTCTCACGGTAAACTAATATCAATGGCTTCATCAGCTAGCGAGCAAATAATAATGAGTTTCAGATACCAACAATTTAATCAAAACAAGCATGAAGCAATATGAATAGGTGGTATCTCGCTAGCTCTTTCTGAGACCGCAAAACATAAATGCAGAACACTTTCAAAGATCGAGGGCTGACTAAACATTGTAATTCATAGCAACAGAGATCCAGTCATAGTCATACTCAATATCAATCAAAAGCAAAGCATAAAAATGACAGAGGTGCTCTCTAATTGGTGCTTATATAAGAAGAGGATGACTCAACAGGAAAATAAATAGACAGGCCCTTCGCAGAGGGAAGCATTGATTTGCAGAGGTGCCAGAGCTCAAGCTTTGAAAACAGAGATAATAATTTTGGGTGGCATGCTTTCATTGTCAACGCAATGACCAAGAGTTCTCAATATCTTCCACGCTACTCATGCTATAGGCGGTTCCCAAATAGAAAAGTAAAGCTTTAACTCCCCCACCACCAATCAATCACACTCCACGTCTAGCCGAATCCTCAGGTACCGTCCATACTAACATAGAGGCTATGTTGATTTTGTTTCAACTACATGCATGAACACGCGCCAAGTCAAGCCACTTGAATCATTCAAAGGGGAATACCATCCTATCATACTACATCATAGTCATCTCAAAATCTATGTTGGCATTCAAGACAAACCATTATAAGCTCCTAGCTAAATAAGCATGGCATCAGAAACTATGATCTCTAAGTTGTCATTGCAAACATGGTTCTCTCACAACAAAGTTGAATCTGGAATGACAAGCTGGTCATATTTACAAAAACAAAATACATAGAGTTCATACCAGCTTTTCCAGTCTCAGTCACTGATACGTCCATTTTGCATCATGCTTTCATGTTGATATTTCTTGCTTTTTGGGCTGTTATATTACTTGTGGTACCATATTTATGCCTTTTCTCTCTTATTTTGCAAGGATTATTTGAAGAGGGGGAATTCAGGCAGCTGGAATTCTGGACTTGAAAAGGAGCAAATCCTAGTCCACTATTCTGCACATCTCCAAATGCCCTGAAAATTTACGTGGATTTTTTCTGGAATATATTAAAAATACTGGGCGAAAGAACTACCGGAGGGGGGCCACCATGGCCCCACAAGCCCCCACTGCGCCACCACCCCCTGGTGGCGGTGGGCAAGCTTGTGGGCTGCCTGAAGGCCCACTAGCCCCCCTCTTTTGCTATATGAAGCGTCCTGGTCTGGAAAAAATCAAGAGGGAGCTTTTTCGTGGTTTCGCCGCCGCCACGGGGCGGAACTTGAGCAAATCCAATCTAGAGCTCCGGCAGGACGATCTTGTCGGGGAAACTTCCCTCCCGGAGGGGGAAATCATCGCCATCGTCATCACCAACACTCCTCTCGTCGGAGGGGAGGCATCTTCATCAACATCTTCATCAGCACCATCTCCTCTCCAATCCCTAGTTCATCTCTTGTAACCAATCTTCGTCTCGCAACTCCGATTGGTACTTGTAAGGTTGCTAGTAGTGTTGATTACTCTTTGTAGTTGATGCTAGTTGGATTACTTGGTGGAAGAGTTTATGTTCAGATCCTTGATGCTATTCATTACACCTCTGGTCATGATTATGATTATGTCTTGTGAGTAGTTACTTTTGTTCCTGAGGATGTGGGATAAGTCATGCTGATAATAGTCATGTGAATTTGATATTCGTTCGGTATTTTGATATGTTGTATGTTGTTCTTCCTCTAGTGGTGTTATGTGAACGTCGACTACATAACACTTCACCATATTTGGGCCTAGAGGAAGGCATTGGGAAGTAGTAAGTAGATGATGGGTTGTTGGAGTGACAGAAGCTTAAACTCCAGTATATGCATTGCTTCGTGAGGGGCTGATTTGGATCCATTAGTTTAATGCTATGGTTAGACTTTGTCTTAATTCTTCTTTTGTAGTTGCGGATGCTTGCGAGAGATGTTAATAATAAGTGGGATGCTTGTCCAAGTAAGGGCAGTACCCAAGCGCCGGTCCACCCACATATCAAACTCTCAAAGTAACGAACGTGAATCATATGAATATGATGAAACTAGCATGACAGAAATTCCTGTGTGTCCTCGGGAGCGTTTGTCCTCCTATAAGACTTTGTTCAGGCTTGTCCCTTGCTACAAAAGGTATTGGGCCACTTGCTGCACCGTTTATACTACTTGCTACTTGTTACTCTTTGCTTGCTACGTTTCACCTCGCTACACAATCACCTGTTATCGCTACTTTCAATGCTTGAAGTTATTACCTTGCTGAAATCCGTTTATCAGAGCCTTCTGCTCCTCTATGGGTTCGACACTCTTACTTATCAAAAGGACTACGATTGATCCCCTATACTTGTGGGTCATCAAGACTCTTTTCTGGCGCCCTTGCCGGGGAGTGAAGCGCCTTTGGTAAGTGGAAATTGGTAAGGAAACATTTATATACTATGCTGAAATTTATTGTCACTTGTCACTATGGAAACTGTTCCTTTGAGGAGTTTGTTCGGGGTATCTTCACCATGAACGGAAGCACGAGGAGTTGCTCCTCAACCTGAGGTACCTACTGAAAAATATCTTTTTATGAAATTCTTTCGGGTATGCTTGAGAAACTGCTGGCTAATCCTTTCACAGGAGATGGATCTTCACATGCAGACTTGCATCTAATCTATGTAGATGAAGTTTGTGGTTTATTTAAGCTTGCAGGTTTGCCCGAGGATGAGGTAAAGAAGAAAGTCTTTCCATTATCTTTGAAGGATAAGTCATTGACATGGTATAGGCTATGTGATGATACTGGATCATGGGGCTACAATCGGTTGAAATTGGAATTTCATCAAAAGTTATATCCAATGCATTTAGTACATCGTGATCGGAACTTTATTTATAACTTTTGGCCTCGTGACAAGGAAAGAATAGATCAAGCTTGGGGGAGTCTTAAATCAATGCTATATTCATACCCCAATCATGAGCTCTCGAGAGAAATTATCACTCAAAACTTTTATGCTCGACTTTCTCATGAAGATCGTACCATGCTTGACACTTCTTGTGTCGGTTCTTTTATGAAGAAGGATATTGATCACAAGTGGAATTTATTGGAGAGAATCAAACGCAACTCTGAAGATTGGGAGCTGGAGGAAGGTAAGGAGTCAGGTATGAATTTCCTGTTTGATTGCGTTAAATCTTTTGTTGAGACAAACACTTCTAGAGATTTTAGCGCTAAGTATGGACTTGACTCTGAGATAGTAGCTTCTCTTTGTGAATCTTTTGCTGCTCATGTTGATCTTCCCAAAGAGAAGTGGTTTAAATATCATCCTCCTGTAGAAAGCAACATAGCCAAAACCAATCTAGTTGAGGAGAAAACCATAGCTTTTAGTGATCATGTTGTTCCTTGTGCTTACATTGAGAAACCACCATACCCTGCTGGGATAAAGGATTATTCTAAAGCTCCAACTGTGATACGTAGGGGTTACATTAGACCACTTGCACCCCCTGAGGAGATTAGAGTTGAACCTAGTGTTGCTATTATCAAAGATCTCTTAGCCGAAGACATAGATGGGCATGTTATCAAATTCTGTGAGGACTCCGCTAGAATTGCTAAACCTCACGCGAAAGACAAACACGGACCTATAGTTGGCCTGCCCGTTGTTTCTGTTAAGATAGGAGATCACTGTTACCATGGTTTATGTGATATGGGAGCTAGTGTTAGTGAAATACTCCGTTCTCTCTATGATGAAATCAAAGATGAGATTGCACCTGCTGAGTTAGAACCCATTGATGTCACTATTACGCTAGCTAATAGAGACAATATCTGCCCTCTGGGAATTGTGAGAGACGTAGAAGTCCTGTGTGGTAAGACGAAGTATCCTACTGATTTCCTCGTCCTTGGTACTGCACAAGATAGCTTTTGTCCCATCATATTCGGTAGACCCTTTCTCAACACTGTCAATGCTCACATTGATTGCATTAAGCAGACCGTCACAGTAAGTTTCGAGGGTGTGTCTCATGAATTTAACTTCTCCAAGTTTGGAAGACAACCCCATGAAAGAGAGTCGTCTGGTAGAGATGAAACCATTGCTCTTGCTTCTATTGCCGTACGTCCTACGGATCCTTTAGAGCAATATCTGCTTGAGCACGAAATGATATGCATATGGAGGAGAGAGATGAGTTAGATAGAATTGTCTTAGAACAACATCCTATTCTCAAGAATAATCTCCTGTTGAACTGCTTGGGGATCCTCCCCCACCAAAGGGTGATCCTGTGTTCGAGCTTAAGAAGTTGCCTGATACTCTTAAGTATGCCTATCTTGATGAGAAGGAGATATATCATGTCATTATTAGTGCTCTCCTCTCAGAACGCGAAGAGAAGAAGTTACTAAAAACTCCGAGGAAGCACCGCGCTGCTATTGGATATACTCTTGATGATCTTAAGGGTATTAATCCTACTCTATGTCAGCACAAGATTAAAACCGATCCTGACTTTAAACCAGTTGCTGATCATCAACGGAGATTAAATCCTAAGATGAAAGAGGTCGTTAGAAAAGAAATATTAATGCTTCTGGAAGCAGGAATCATTTATCATGTTGCTCATAGTGATTGGGTAAGTCCAGTACATTGCGTACCTAAGAAGGGAGGTATCACCGTCGTTCCTAATGATAAGGATGAACTAATCCCACAAAGGATTATTAGCGGCTATAGAATGGTGATAGACTTCCGGAAACTGAACAAGGCAACCAGGAAAGATCATTATCCTTTGTCGTTCATCGACCAAATGCTAGAAAGGCTATCAAAGCACACACACTTCTGCTTTCTAGACGGTTATTCAGGTTTCTCGCAAATACTTGTTGCACAATCTGATCAAGAGAAAACCACTTTCACCTGCCTTTTCGGTACCTTCGCCTATAGACGTATGCCTTTTGGCTTATGTAATGCACCTGCCACCTTCCAAAGATGTATGATGCCTATATTCTCTGACTTTTGTGAAAATATTGTCGAGGTTTTCATGGATGACTTTTCCGTTTACGGGACTTCCTTTGATGATTGCCTCAGCAACCTTGATCGAGTCTTATAGAGATGCGAAGAAACCAACCTCATCTTGAATTGGGAGAAGAGCCACTTTATGGTTAATGAAGGTATCGTCTTAGGACACAAAATTTCTGAAAGAGGCATTGAAGTTGATAAGGCTAAGGTTGATGCAATTGAGAAAATGCCTTGCCCCACAGATATCAGAGGTATACGAAGTTTCCTAGGTCATGCTGGTTTCTATAGAAGGTTCATTAAAGACTTCTCTAAGATTTCTAGGCCTCTTACCAACCTCTTGCAGAAGGATGTTCCTTTTGTTTTTGATGAGGATTGTGAGGAAGCATTCGAAATACTTAAGAAGGCTTTGATAACCGCACCTATTGTTCAACCACCTCATTGGAACTTGCCCTTTTAAATCATGTGTGACGCTAGTGATTATGCTGTTGGTGTTGTTCTAGGACAAAGAGTTGACAAGAAGTTGAATGTCATTCACTACACTAGTAAAAATCTAGACAGTGCCCAAAGAAACTATGCCACTACGGAGAAGGAATTTTTAGCACTCGTGTTTGCATGTGAAAAGTTCAGATCTTGCATAGTTGACTCCAAAGTCACTATTCACTCTGATCATGCTGCTATTAAGTACCTCATGCAGAAAAAGGACACTAAGCCTAGGCTGATCAGATGGGTTCTCCTGCTACAGGAATTTGATTTGCACGTCGTTGACCGAAAGGGTGCTGATAACCCTGTAGCAGATAACTTGTCTAGGCTAGAGAATGTCCTTGATGACCCACTACCTATTGATGACAGCTTTCCTGATGAGCAACTAAATGTCATCCGCACTTCACTTAGTGCACCGTGGTATGCCGATTATGCAAACTATATCGTAGCCAAATACATAGCACCCAGTTTCACCTATCAACAAAAGAAGAAATTCTTCTTTGATTTGAGACACTACTTTTGGGATGATCCTCGCCTTTATAAGGAAGGAGTAGATGGTGTTATTAGACGTTGTGTGCCTGAACATGAACAGGGACAGATCCTGCAGAAGTGTCATTCCGAAGCCTACGGAGGACACCATGCTGGAGATAGAACTGCCCATAAGGTATTGCAATCAGGTTTCTATTGGCCCACTCTCTTCAAGGATGCCCGTAAGTTTGTCTTGTCTTGTGACGAATGCCAAAGGATAGGGAACATCAGTAAGCGTCAGGAAATGCCTATGAACTATTCACTTGTCATTGAACCATTTGATGTCTGGGGCTTTGATTATATGGGACCCTTCCCGAGTTCCAATGGGTACACTCACATCTTAGTTGCTGTGGATTATGTTACTAAGTGGATAGAAGCTATCCCCACTAAAAATGCTGATCACCACACCTCTATTAAGATGCTTAAAGAAGTCATATTCCCAAGATTTGGAGTCCCTAGATACTTGATGACTGATGGCAGTTCACACTTCATTCATGGTGTTTTCCGCAAGATGCTAGCTGAGTATGATGTCAACCATAGAGTTGCATCTCCTTATCATCCTCAGTCTAGTGGTCAAGAGGAGTTGAGTAATAGGGAGATCAAGTTGATCCTATAAAAGACCGTCAATAGATCTGGAAAGAACTGGTCTAGCAAACTTGACGATGCGGTATGGGCTTATAGGACTGCTTATAAGAATCCCATGGGCATGTCACTGTATAAAATGGTTTACGGTAAGGCCTGTCATTTACCTCTTGAGCTGGAACACAAAGCTTATTGGGCAATCAAAGAGCTCAACTTTGATTTCAAACTTGCCGGTGAGAAGCGGTTGTTTGACATCAGCTCGTTAGATGAATGGAGAGCCGAGGCATATGAGAATGCCAGGTTGTTCAAGGAAAAGGTTAAGAGATGGCACGACAAACAAATACAGAAACGATAGTTCAATGTAGGTGATTATGTCTTGCTATACAATTCTCGTTTGAGATTCTTTGCAGGCAAGCTTCTCTCTAAATGGGAAGGTCCCTATGTTGTCAAGGAAGTATATCGTTCCGGTGCCATCAAAATCAATAAAACGGAAGGAAATTTTCCTAGAGTGGTAAACGGGCAAAGAATCAAGCATTACATCTCTGGTACTCCCATAAATATTGAGACAAATATCATCAATGTCATAACTCCAGAGGAGTACATAAGGGATGTTTATCAGCCTGTTTCAGACCTTGAAAACGAAGATGTATCTATTTCGGCAAGAAATTGGACTCGGATACTTTTACAATAGGAAATTTCCTCAGTTTTGGATTTTTTGGAAAATTAGAAAAATAAAAAGCAGTCCGGAGAGCGAACGAGGCAGCCACGAGGGCCCACTCCGCCACCACCCCCTGGTGGCGGTGGGCAAGCTTGTGGGAACCTCGTGTGCCTCCTGGACTCCGTTTTCTTGCGGAGGACTCCTCCTGGCCCAGAAAAAATCAATATATAGTTGCCCGAAGGTTTTGATCTCTGTATCGCACAGTTTTCCTCTATTTTTGTTTTGAGCTTGTTGTCTGCCGCAGATTTAGGTCAAGATGTCTTCTCAAGATTCAGAAGAAGAGATCTATGTGGCCGATGATCGTGCCAACTCTAGGATTAATGGGGACTTGGAACCATATGGCTGGACCACTGATGAGGAAGAGGACTATGAGCCCAAAGGGAAGGAGCAAACGTGTTCCGATGAAGAGGAGGCTCCTCTACCTCAACCTACAAACACCCATGTGGAGTTCAAGAAGTCAAGCCTCCCTGACCATAGGAAGAAGCCTAAGACCTTGTTTATCCCTTCTCGTTTCTTGCAGGAGAGTAAGCAGGAGCTTTGTCACAGAGTTTTGAAACTTGAGGAGGAAAATGACGATCTAAGCGAGCAAAACTTTTTGCTCAAGTGGAAATTAGACAAGCTCAATACTGCTCCAACAACACCACCATCAACACCAAAGGAAGACAACTAAGCATTGGTATGGGCAATCCCCTTGGCTTCTGCCAAGCTTGGGGGAGTTGCCCTGGTATCGTATCACCTTTATATCTTTTGCTTTTACCTTTGTTTTAGTTCTTCCCTTTTCAGTTTTTATTTCTTCTTTTAGAGGAATAAGTCTTTAGTTTTTAGTTTGAGTCTTTTTCTTTTGTCTCTCCCCCTGTGTATTCAAGCTTACGAGCTATATAATAAAGAGTTTCTTAGTCAAGGGCTTTGCTTTGTGCCATGATCAATAGTATGAAAAGAATGATAGCATGAAAGATCATGAGACGATCTTATGGAAAGTGATAACTTCACGTATGAAAAGTATGATGATTGAAACTTGTTGAGAATAAATCAACATAGGCCTCAGTCATTGCTGCAATTCATAAGAAGTAATAAGGAAAGAGAGGTTCACATATAAATATATCATCTTAGACACTTTTTGCAATTGTGAGCACTCACCAAACTATTACATGCCTAGGAGTAGATGTTGGACAAGGAAGACAACATAATGAATTGTGTTTGCTTGGTTCCAAACAATGTTATATGATTAGAGATCCCTTAGCATGTGACGATTGCTTCCACCTCATATTAGCCAAAACTCCCGCACCAAGTAGAGATACTACTTGTGCATCCGTAAACCTCCAACCCATTTTTGCCATGAGAGTCCACCATACCTACCTATGGATTGAATAAGATCCTTCAAGTAAGTTGTCATCGGTGCAAGCAATAAAAATTGCTCTCTAATATGTATGATCTATTAGTGTGTGGAAAATAAGCTTTGTACGAACCTGTGATGAGGAAGACATAAAAGCGACAGACTGCATAATAAAGTTCTTTGTCACAGGAGGCAATATAAAGTGACGTTCCTTCGCACTAAGAGGACACGCATTCAAACCTCAAAAGCGCATGACAACCTCTGCTTCCCTGTGCGAAGGGCCTATCTTGTACTTTTACTTTTTACCCTTGTAAGAGTCATGGTGATCATCACCAATTCCCTTTTTACCTTTGTCTTGGCTACCGTCACATGCTTGGGAAAGATCTATATTCATATATCAACTTGGAGTTGAGTACTCATGCTTTATTATTGTTGACTTTACCCTTGAGGTAAACCGTTGGGAGGCAAAACTATAAGCCATATCTTCCTCTGTGTCCAGCTGAAACTTTGACACCATGAGTACCACGTGAGTTATAACAATTGTGGAAAACAAAAGAGATGATTGAGAATGTGGGTTTGCCTTACAAGCTCTTATTTGACTCTTTCTGATGTTGTGATAAATTGCAATTGCTTCAATGACTTTGGACTATTGTTGGTTACTTCCCGGTAAGGTTTTTGCTTCATGCTTTGCTTTGTGAAGGAATTGTTACTTTCCCATGAGAATCTTTATGATGTATTGTTGTCCTATGTGTGATCATGATGCCCTCTTGTCCGTATTATGTTTTATCGACACCTTCGTCCCTTAACATGCGGACATGTTTATGGAACTTGGTTTTCGCTTGAGGACAAGCGAGGTATAAGCTTGGGGGAGTTGATACGTCCATTTTGCATCATGCTTTCATGTTGATATTTATTGCTTTTGGGGCTGTTATATTACTTGTGGTACCATATTTATGCCTTTTCTCTCTTATTTTGCAAGAATTATTTGAAGAGGGAGAATTCAGGCATCTGGAATTCTGGACCGGAAAAGGAGCAAATCCTAGTCCACTATTCTACACATATCCAAATGCCCTGAAAATTTACGTGGATATTTTCTGGAATATATTAAAAATACCGGGCGAAAGAACTACCGGAGGGGGGCCACCAGGGCCCCACAAGCCCCCACTCCGCCACCACCCCCTGGTGGCGGTGGGCAAGCTTGTGGGCTGCCTGAAGGCCCACTAGCCCCCCTCTTTTGCTATATGAAGCGTCCTGGTCTGGAAAAAATCAAGAGGGAGCTTTTTCATGGTTTCGCCGCCGCCACGAGGCGGAACTTGAGCAGATCCAATCTAGAGCTCCGGCAGGACGATCCTGCCGGGGAAACTTCCCTCCCGGAGGGGGAAATCGTCGCCATCGTCATCACCAACACTCCTCTCTTCGGAGGGGAGGCATCTTCATCAACATCTTCATCAGCACCATCTCCTCTCCAATCCCTAGTTCATCTCTTGTAACCAATCTTCGTCTCGCAACTCCGATTGGTACTTGTAAGGTTGCTAGTAGTGTTGATTACTCTTTGTAGTTGATGCTAGTTGGATTACTTGGTGGAAGACTTTATGTTCAGATCCTTGATGCTATTCATTACACCTCTGGTCATGATTATGATTATGTCTTGTGAGTATTTACTTTTGTTCCTGAGGATATGGGATAAGTCATGCTGATAATAGTCATGTGAATTTGATATTCGTTCGGTATTTTGATATGTTGTATGTTGTTCTTCCTCTAGTGGTGTTATGTGAACGTCGACTACATAACACTTCACCATATTTGGGCCTAGAGGAAGGCATTGGGAAGTAGTAAGTAGATGATGGGTTGCTGGAGTGACAGAAGCTTAAACCCCAGTCTATGCGTTGCTTCATGAGGGGCTGATTTGGATCCATTAGCTTAATGCTATGGTTAGACTTTGTCTTAATTCTTCTTTTGTAGTTGTGGATGCTTGTGAGAGAGGTTAATCATAAGTGGGATGCTTTTCCAAGTAAGGGCAGTACCCAAGCGCCGGTCCACCCACATATCAAATTATCAAAGTAACGAACGTGAATCATATGAACATGATGAAACTAGCATGACAGAAATTCCCGTGTGTCCTCGGGAGCGTTTTTCCTCCTATAAGACTTTGTTCAGGCTTGTCCCTTGCTACAAAAGGGATTGGGCCACTTGCTGCACCGTTGCTACTACTTGTTACTTGTTACTCGTTGCTTGCTACGTTTCACCTTGCTACACAATCACTTGTTATCGGTACTTTCAGTGCTTGCAGTTATTACCTTGCCGAAATCCGTTTATCAGAGCTTTCTGCTCCTCGTTGGGTTCGAGACTCTTACTTATCGAAAGGACTACGATTGATCCCCTATACTTGTGGGTCATCAGTCACTTCATCATATATCATCATTATTGCCTTTCACTTGCACGATCGAACGATTTGAACAATAATAAGAGTGCTCATGCAATGGACTAAGCTGAATCTGCAGGCAAACACAAAGGAGAAGACAAAGTAATATGGCTCTTTGAAAGCTTAACAGGTATGCATGCAGAAGCCACTAAACATTGTAACAAATATCTTCTACCTTGACCCAAAGAAAAATAAAACTATTTACACGGGAAAGCTCCCAACAAGCAAAAGAAGAAAGGAAAATCTTTTTGGGTTTTCTCAAAAGGACACAAAACAAGAAAACAAGAAAAGGAAAATAAACTAGCATGGATGATACAGTGGCAAAGTGTAAACACCGACGAACAAAGTAAAAGCATAAGCATGAATGTAAGGTCGGGGAGAACACGTACTCCCCCAAGCTTAGGCTTTTGGCCTAGCTTGGTCTACTCCCAAGGGTGGTCCTGGCGAAACCAAAAATCATAATCGGGGTTATACGGGAGTGCTGCAGCCACTACCTGAATAGCTGCCTCACGAGGACGAGCAGCCGTCGCCTCCCTCTCATACTCCTCTGCCTCTCCTATGGTTATGTAGTATCTCCGTTTTACCTGAAAGTCAAAGAAAGCAGGAGCAGAAAGGGTAATGTGGAAGACACGCTGCCGGTTAAATATCAATCGGTATAGGAGGGATTCATCATCCCTCTCAAGAAACTGGTAGCGTGTCAAAGCGACGCGGTCAAGGAAAGCTGTATGGAGCGGGGGATCTCCTGCGCGGATGGGTACTCCAAGAAAATTTGCTATGCGAGTGGCATAGATGCCGCCAAAGAAATCTCCCTCGATAGCGTTCTTATTCAGCCTCCTTGCTATAATATCTCCCATGTTGAAGCTTTTGTCACCCGTAACTGCGCTCTTAAGGATAGTAAGGTCGGATGCGCACAGGTGACAATGTTCAACCTTACCGTTAATGCATCCACCTATGAATAGGGCAAAGTAGTGCAAGGCAGGGAAATGAATGCTTCCTATGGTAGCTTGCGTGATGTGTCTAGTTTCTCCAACAGATATACTAGAGAAAAAATCTCTAACCGAAAATTTAGCAGGATCTTTAAGATTACCCCCATCGGGTATTTTGCAAATCCTATTCAAATCCTCCAAATCCATGGCATAGGATTTATCATACAAATCAAACAGTATGGATGAGTCACTGCCAACTGAAAATTTAAATCTACGCACGAAAGAGGCAGTGAGCATAGCATACTGTTCACATTTATCTGAGAGGAATTCTTCTAACCCGGCATTGCGGACAAGTGTATCAAACTCATCCTTGAAGCCTACTTCGATCATAAACTCATCGGAAGGCCATTCACATGGTTGTACCGGTGCGTCCCTTAGTTGATAAGGATCGGGCTCCCGAAAAGAAAGACGGGGACCCTTCTTACTTGAGGAACCACCATGAAACTTCCTCCTGAACATAATTTCTCTGTGCTGAAATTTTGAAGTTCAAGAGAAAAGTGAATAAAGACCAACCACACCTTGTAGCAACTATTCCTACTAGTGCCTAGAGATCGTATCACGCGCTAAAACTACTTGGGACCAGCTAAAATCAACATTTCAAGCTCAAGAACAGGGTCACCAAGGTAGCAAGAATACGCGAAGGATAAAGCAGTAGAGCAAAAACTAATTGGACCAATGGAGGAGTCACTTACCAAGGAGTAATTTCCCCAAAACGGTTCGGAGAATGATGCTTTGAACAAGGAGATCGAAAATCACAGCCAAATGAGCAAGAACACGGGTTTGAGCTGTGAAACAATTTTTTCTGGAGGAAGAAGAAGAGGATGGAGATGGAATGAGTGGAGGGGGCCCCTGTGGGCCCCACAAGCTTGCTTGCCGCGGCCAGGGGGGTGGCCGCGGTGACAGGGATTGTGGCCCACTGGGGTGGCCCCCAGGCCAGCTCTCTGTCCCAGTATTTTTCAAAGATTCGAGAAAAAATCATACTAGATTTTCAGGACCATCGGAGAACAGGAAACAGGGAACTAAACTAAACATAACATTTTTCTTCTAAGCAAAAGAAAGTGAAAGCTTAAAACAGAGGTATGTGACTCTTTGATTCATCCATTTCATGGTCATCAAAAGAAATCCGTCAATGGGGTTGATCAAATCCTTATAAAAAAACTTTCTCGAATCGCAAGAGAGAATGGAGAATTTTCGAATAGCCACTAAGTCACCTCAATGGGGATATGAATATCCCCAACAAGCAAATCATACTTCATCTTGACACGAGGAATAGGGCATTCAAAGCTCCCAATAAGAATCGATGAAGTTTTTTCGATAGCATTGATGCAATGTACTTGATAGCGTTTCTTCGGAAAGTGCACAGTATGCTCATTACCATTGACATGGAAAGTGACATTGCCTTTGTTGCAAACTATAATAACTCATGAAGTGTTTAAAAAGGGTCTTCCAAGGATGACAAGCATGGCATCGTCCTCGCGAATATCCAAGATAACAAAGTCTGTCAAGATAGTGGTGTTAGCAACCACAACAGGTACATCCTCGCAAATGCCAACAGGGAAAGCAGTTCATTTGTCGGCCATTTGCAGAGAGATTTCAGTGGGTGTCAACTTATCTAGTTCAAGTCTACGATAAAGAGAGAGAGGCATAACACTAACACCGGCTCCAAGGTCCCATAAGGCAGTTCTTACGTAATTTCCTTTAATGGGGCAAGGTATAGTGGGCACTCCGGGATCACCAAGTTTCTTTGGAGTTCCACCCTTGAAAGTGTAATTGGCAAGCATGGTGGAGATCTCAAGATCTGGTATCTTCCGTTTATTGGTCACGATATCTTTCATGTACTTGGCATTCGGAGACATTTTGAGCATATCAACTAACCGCATCTGCAGAAAGACGGGTCCTAACATTTCAATAAAGCGCTCAAAATCCTCATCATCCTTTTTCTTGGATGGCTTAGGAGGAAAGGGCATTGGTCTCTGAACCCATGGCTCCCTTTCTTTACCATGATTCCTAGGAGTGAAGTCATTCTTATCGTATCTCATAGGTTGTGGGTTATCAGGATTAACCGTAGGTTCAATCTCCACATCCTCATCATTGCTACGTTGAGCATTATTATGAACATCACTGTCCATATTGTCACCAGGTTCATGTTCATCACCAGATTGTGTTTCTGCATCAGACGCAGAAATATCATTTGGTTCTTCAGGTGTGACAGTATTTGGTGAACTAGCATGCAGGTTTCTATCATCCTTCTTCTTCTTCTTAGGATGATTGGGTGTATCAGCATTAATTCCTTGAGAATCTTGATCGATTCTCTTAGGATGACCTTCAGGATACAAAGGTTCCTGAGTCATTTTGCCTCCTCTAGTAATGACTCTGACAGAGTTGTCATTTAATTCATTGAGCAGGTCATTCTGAGCTTTAGGTACTTGTTCTACCTGAGTAGTAATCATAGAGGCATGTTTACTCAGAAGCTTCAGATCATTGACATTTCTGTCTACACAAGCACTTAAATGACTAAGCATACGAGTACTTTGTTCCAAATGTGTGCTAACATAATCATTGAAACTCTGTTGTTTGGCAACAAAGTTGTCAAATTCATCAAAGCATAGGCTAGCAGGTTTATCAAATGGAATATCACTCTCATCAAACCTACGCAGAGAATTTACTTCTACTACCTGTATCGGGTTATCGAGACCATGGATCTCTTCGATAGGTGGTAGATTTTTGACATCTTCAGATCTAATGCCTTTCTCTTGTATAGATTTCTTGGCTTCTTGCATATCTTCGGGACTGAGGAATAGAATACCTCTTTTCTTCGGAGTTGGCTTAGGAGGTGGTTCGGGAATAGTCCAAGCATTATCATTGATCAAGATGTTATTCAGTAGGACCTCAACCTGTTCTACAGTTTGTTCCCTAAAAACACAACCGGCACAACTATCTAGGTGGTCTTTAGAGGCATCGGTAAGTCCGTTATAGAAGATATCAAGTATCTCGTTCTTCTTAAGAGGGTGATCAGGCAAAGCATTCTGTAGCTGGACGAGCCTCCCCCATGCTTGTGGGAGACTCTCTTCTTGGAGTTGAGCAAAGTTGTATATTTCCTGCAAGGCAGCTTGTTTCTTATGGGCAAAGAAATATTTCTCACAAAAGTAATAGACCATATCCTGGGACTACTCACACATCCAGGGGCAAGAGAATTGAACCAGGCTTTATCGTCATCCTTTAGAGAGAAAGGAAACAGCTTAAGGATATAGTAGTGGTGGATCTTCTCCTCACTAGTGAAAAGGGTAGCTATATCGTGTAGTTTGGTAAGATGGGCTACGACCGTCTCAGACTCATAACCGTGGAAAGGATCAGATTCGACTAGAGAGATCATCTCAGGATCGAGAGAGAATTCATAATCCTTATCGGTGATAAAGATAGGTGAAGTGGAAAACTTCGGGTCGTATTTCATCCTAGCTTTCAGAGATTTTTCCTTCCACTTGAGAAGTAATTTCTCAACGTCATAGGCATCCTTACACGCAAGGAAATCCTCAGCTATCTCTCCCTCCATAATGTAACCCTCAGGTATATCAGGCAATTCATATCTAGGAGAGCTAGATCTAGCAGGAGCAAAAGCAGGTTCTATCTCAATATTATCGGCAGTTTCAGAAGCATCACGAGCATTGGCAGTAACTCTAGCAATATGAGCATCAAGGAACACCCCTAGTGGCACATCAGGCAAAGTAGTATCTCTAGCAGTATCAAGCATAGCATCATCAGGCAAAATAGCATCTCTAGCATCATCAGGCAAAGCAGTATCAGGCATAGCATCTCTAGCATCAGGCATAGCATCTCTAGCAGTATCAGGCATAGTAGCATCATAAGCATCATCAAGCACATGCGACATATCAAGATTTCTAGCAGGAGATGATGTCGCAAACTTACTCATAACTGAAGGTGAATCAAGTGCAGAGCTAGATGGCAGTTCGTTACCTCCCCTCGTAGTTGAGGGCAAGACTTTGGTTTTTGGATCCTTCAGATTCTTCATAGTGATCAGCAGATATAAATCCCAAGTGACTCAAAGAATATAGCAATACCTTCCCCACCAACGACGCCAGAAAAATGTTGCTTAGCAGTCCCCGGCAACGACACTAGAAGAAGGTTGTTGACGAGTCCCTGACTTGATGCCTTCGCGACAACAGAGCCAGAACTGCTCCCGGTTGCTCAACAATTAGCAATTGTCTTGCAATGGCCCACCAGCGCGTGGGTTCGCGATAGTTTTCGAGGGTAGAGTATTCGACCCAAATTTTTTGGTACGCCAGTCAGGAGGTGAGAGAATACTCTCTAGTATTAGCAGTTGAATGTGTCAGATTCAACCACACCTGAAAGATTAGTATCTACAAGCAAAGTATCAACAACAAAGTAGTATGATAACAACGGTGTCAGAAACGATCTGTTGACGGCACACTATTCCTAACTGTCGTATCAATGGCGCCAGAAGTTGCCCGTTGATGGAAATTGTCTTTTCCCGTCAACGCCGAGCGAACCAGAATTGTAGCAGGTAGCAGCAGTGTAACGAGTAACAGCAGTGGCAAGGAACAACAGTAGTGATAGCGGTAGCAAGTAGCAACAGTAGCAAGTAGCAGGAGAGCAAGCGACAGTAGTAACAACAGTAGCAAGTAGCAACAATAGTAACAACAGCAGTGCAGAGCAAGTAACAACAGTAACAGCAGCAGAGCAAAACAAGTAATAACAGCAGTGGGACGAACTCGTAGGCAATGGGTCGGTGATTCGTTTGGATGATATTCATCATGCAACAGTTATAACAAGGAGAGATATGTGGCTAGCTCCCGTTCGTCAATGTGATGTAGGCATGCATTCTGTGTGTAGTCATACGTGCTTAGGGAAAAGAACTTGCATGACATCTATTGTCCATCCCTCCCGTGGCAGCGGGGTCCAAAAGGATACTACAGGATATTAAGGTTCTCCTTTTAATAAAGAACCGAAACAACGCATTTGCACTTGGTGAACACATGAACTCCTCAAACTATGGTCATCACCGGGAGTGGTTCTGGTTATTGTCACTCCGGGGTTGCCGGGTCATAACACATAGTAGGTAACTACAACTTGCAAGATCGAATCTAAAACACACATATATTGGTGACAAAATAATAATTTCAGATCTGAAATCATGGCACTCGGGCCCTAGTGACAAGCATTAAGCATGGCAAAGTAATAGCAAAATCAATCTCAGAACATGGTGGATACTAGGGATCAATCCCCGTCAAAACTAACTCGATTACATGATAGATCTTATCCTACTCATCACCGCCCAGCGAGCCTACGAATAGATTACTCACGAATGATGAAGAGCTTCATGGAATTGGAGAGGGAAGAAGGTTGATGATGACGCTGGCAACGATTTCCCCTCTCCGGAGCCCAAAACAGACTCCAGATCTGTCCTCCAGATGAACAACAGGATGTGGCGGCGCCTCCGTATCGCAAACGCGACGAAATCTTCTCTTCTAATTTTTTCTGGGCGAAAGTGAATTTATATAGCTGAGTTTGGGGGCGGCAGAGCCACGTGGGCCCCACAAGCTTGGTTGCCGCGGCCAGGGGGGTGGCCGCGGCAACAGGGCTTGTGGCCCACTGGCCCATCCCCTCCGGTGGATCTTTGTGCAGGTATTTTTCATATTTTCCAGAAAAAATCTCCGTAAATTTTCAGGACGTTCCAAGAACTTTCATTTCTGCACAAAAACAACACCATGGCAATTCTGCTGAAAACAGCGTCAGTCCGGGTTAGTTCCATTCAAATCATGCAAATTAGAGTCCAAAACAAGGGCAAAAGAGTTTGGAAAAGTAGATACGATGGAGACGTATCACCCGCCGACACCGACGGGTGGGGAAGGAGGGAGGAGGGGGCCGACGGAGGAAGGAGCTCGGGCCGCCCCGACCGCCTCCCGGGGAGGGGGCGCTAGGGCGAGATCTAGAGAGGGGAGGGGGCGGGGGAGGAAGGGAAGGGGGCGGAGCCTCGGGTAAGGGCAGCCGGTGGCGGGGGAGGGGTGGAGGAGGGGGGACCCTAACGGGAGCGGGAGCGGGAGCTCAGGTTTGTTGGGGGAAGGGGACAATCTCCAATTTCTAGTATTTCAATGTAACTCACAATGACTTGCACTGAAATTTCCACTTTTTCATTTTTTCTTATAGTGATTTTCACTGAAAATTCTAGTCGAAATTTAGTTTAATTACATTGTGGTCTTGTATAATTGCATAGTAGTGTAGAACTCTGTAACTTAAATTAGTTTGAACTGAAAATTCGAGTGTAATCCATATTGTAAATTCAGAGTGCAATTTTGTTGTATTTACTGTGTAATTACACTGTAATATCAGTGTGCTTACATCATAAATCACAGTGTAGAGTGAATTACAATGTAATCATAGTGATTACATTTACATGTGCTTCATGGCATAGTTGTGCCATACTTCTAGGTGATACTTTATGTGTGTGTCTTAGTTGTAGTCCTCATTGACTAATTCCTATCATCTTTAGTTACTTATACAAGTGGGTCTATCTATAATATATTATTTCGGTGAATGATAGTGTAGAATTGAAAGTATGTCTAAAGAAGAGGTGATTAGACTACTTGATAAGATTAAAACTTGGCCTTTTCTCAATTTTAAGTGTGGGCCAGTTTTAGCAATTTTGACTAGTCAAGTACACCCTACACATGCACATCTAAGAGTATCGCAGCGGAAAGTAAGACATGCAAATGTAAAGTAGAGGGTAAGGTAGGGAGATCAAACGCAAAGGTTGACACGGCGATTTTTGGCATGGTTCCGACAGGTGGCGCTATCGTACGTCCATGTTAGTGAAGACTTCAACCCACAGAGGGTAACGGCTGCGAGAGTCCACGGAGGGCTCCACCCACAAGGGGTCCACGAAGAAGCGGCCTTATATATTCCACCAGGACGTCCATCCACACAGGACTCGCCTCACTCACGGTAGATCTTCATGAAATAGGCGATCTCATTGCCATTACAAACATCTTGGTTCAACTCCACAACACGAAGTAGGAGGCTCCCAAGCAACACCTAATCAATCTAGGAGGCACCACCCTACAAAAGGTAATAGATGTGGTAGAACGATGAACTCCTTGCTCTTGTGCTTCTAAAGATAGTCTCCTGAACACTCAATCACTCTCTCTCAGATTTGGTAGGGGTAGGAGAGATTGATCTTGTGGAAAGCAACTTGGAGAGGCTAGAAAAAGGTTCGAATGGTTGGAATGGAATCTCTTGATCTCAACACATGAGTAGGTGGCTCTTTCTCAGAAAAATTGATCTGGCAAGTGTAAGTGTGTTCTGAGTGCTTCCTCTACGAATGAGAGGTAGGTGGAGGGGTATACATAGGCATCCCCCAAAATCCAACCGTTACAACATTATTACCCAACTCGGTGACACCGAAATGAATCTTGGTGGTACTGAGTTGCACTAAATGTCGCAACTTTTGAATTCTCGGTGAGACCGATATAGGAATCTCAGTGGTACCGATATGATGACCTAGACCACTTTTCAAATCTCGGTGAGATCTATTTCAAACTTGGAAATTCCAATTCTTGAAATCTTCTCAACAGAAAGTTGGTCACTCAATCTCGGTGGCACCAATGTGAAAGTTGGTGGTACCGATATGGTAGGGTTTGGCACAGGATTTTTCAAGTCTAAAATTGGTAGGGCCGGATGGAAATAGTTAGTGGCACCGATTTTGCAGGTTTGGGTTCGGACAGAGATATCTTGTGGGGGAATAGTGAGTATTTTTGATGGCTAACTGTAAGCACTTTAGCAACCAATTCATCATAATACATCACCCCATTTAATAGTATTGACTTTTCTATGGACTCAAAGTGATTTCTCACAAATGTAAAATGTAGAGTCTTCTTGCTTGAATCTTGAGCCAATCATATCCCTATCCTTCCATCAAGGGGAATCTCCTCACAATCCTATAGCCAAAACATCTTTGATTTTTTCTAAAATATATTTGGATAAGATCATTATCCCAATGATGCATATATTGTGATAATCAAGCCTGCATTGCCTGCTCATCAAGCCTTTAGCTTGGATGGGCTTGGCCTTCTACTTTGGCGGTGGTTTGTGCACAAAGAGGTGATTCTATCGAAAGATAATTTTATAAAATATAATTGAAAGGTTAGTCAAAGATGCAGCTTCTGTGATCAAGATGAAATCATCAAACGACATGGGGCCAGTGCCAGCGATAGTGTCTCTCTTCTGCCACCCATTTCTACTTCCCGTTGGCGTTCAGAGTCTAGTAGACGCGATCTCCAAGCCATCTATCTTCTCACATTTAAATATGAGTAATATTGCCACGAGCTTAAATAGGAGTTCTTAGACATCGGGTGCATATAGACCTGAGCCAAAGTGAATTTTCATAATGTTTCATCTTTCTTCTCAGGTTTTAATTGGAGGGCCATGATCTCACGCTTAAATAGGAGTACTACTACATTAACCATTTATTTGATTGCACCCATCTATTTTAAACTGACATAACGAACACGTGGATATTAATACACTATTGTGAGAGCTCCCTGGTAAGCATTATGAGCTTCCTTGGATGATCGAATTTAATATAATCATCATAGAATTTTTTGAATGTTTACCTTTTCAAAGTTTATCTAAACCATGTTCTAGAGCCTCCTGCATCATTCCCTCAGTGGTATGCCACTAATGTTGGATCACAAGATATCCAGGCTCACTCTATACATGTGAGCAACACTTCACATTCTATCATATTCTTCACTATACCCCAGATATAGTTAGGACGTTACACTACTATGTATGTCATGATCACTATATCCGTACTATCCTTGAAGCGGAGAGGTTGTGGAGGCCACCTCTCCCCCAGGAAAAACCAACCTATTGCGCAGAGTGGCATGCCACGTTGAAGAATGCGAAGACTGTGCTAGTGCAATCACCAATACACAGCCATGAAACCAATGTGGCACCAAATGTTCTCTAGCAAGCGCCAATGACTAAAGACTTGATGCACTAGTGGGGACAGGGCCTATAGCCCCGGCCCGTAAGGGGCTTTAGTCCCGGTTCACCAACCGGGACTAAAGGGCGGGACTAAAGGCCTAACCTTTAGACCCGGCCCTGTTACAAGCCGGGACTAAAGGTGCTCCACGTGGGCGCCTCGTAGCGCCCCACGGGCAGGACCTTTAGTCCCGGTTCATTACACGGGCCGGGACTAAAGATTTTCAGATTTTGCTGGTTTTTGGGTTTTTTTTGAATGAAATTATTTTTGGGTTTTAGGGTTTTAGGGTTTAGGTGTTCGGGAGATTAACGTGATGCCTCGTTTGGTTTTCGGGAATTAGTTTTCATATAATTTAAATAGAAATAATTATGCGTATATATATAAGATTAACTTATCTTACAAGCGAGCATATATATACAATTATATGCAGATCTGAATTATCGGGACTAGAGCCCGTCTATTCGATTACATGGACGAACATCAGTAATGGCCCCTAGCTACACTAAATCGTCCTTTGTCATCTATAGCTTCCGTCCTCAGAAATCCCGCAAGCTCCTCTGCAACAGCAATCGCGCGTTGGACCTTCGTCCTCATGGCCGTGTGCTATATAAGAAGAGGAGATGAATATGAATATCAATCATGATAACAAAGAATGACGGGTAAAAATAGAGGTGTGAATGTTCATTGCTTACATCGAATCTGTGATCCTTGAGCTCAGAGGTAAACGTGCGAATGGTCTCGCAAACATAGTATCCGCATAGATGCGTTCCCCGTGGCTGCTGGTCGCACTTTACGAGAATAGAATATATATAATCAAAATAATAATCTAGCATCATAAATGTATTGAAAATTAATATAAGTATATCATACTACTACTTACCTGAGCCGCTTTAAAGGTCAGCTTCTCAGGAAAGTTACCGGGAGTCACGCACTTGAACCGCTTCCAAACCCTGCCCGACAAGTATAATGATTTGCTAAGTTTTTCATTAATTGACATATCAGAAAGTCATCGAAAGAGGCCGATAGAGCGCAAGAATGATTAAAATTACCCTTGGAGCATGTCCTGCAGGCTTTGGAACTGTTCCAAGGGTCTCGATAATGGGTCAAAGGCATCAATTCTTCCCTTATCAATTTGAATGTCCAACAGAATTCAATGGAAGCTGCACATGTATATATATATATATATATATATATATATATATATATATGTCAGTAACTTATCAATTACACTTATAAGTGAATGGACACAACAGAGTAAAGACCCTCACTTGAAGTTGTCTGGAAACAGTATGTGGTCACAGAAATTTTGATCTGTTAGAAACCTTAGAAGGTTTTCCTCCGTATCCTTGGGATAATTAGTTAGCGTCGCTATATGTATTTTATCTGGGTCAATAAACCCAATATTTATGATGCTCTTACTTTTACAATCCAGAATCTTCATTCTGCATAATAGAGTACAAGTTATATATAGACAATGAATTGAAATAACTAAACAAGTTATATGTAGACAACGAATTGAAAAACTTACAGACAATAGCAACTCATAAGCGATTTGTCGAGGGCGTCGCCATTGTACATCTGGAAGAGTTCATCAAAGTCGATATGGATTTCTTCGGGGCGGCTGTAGTACTCCCGTGGCACACTCAGCACGATCATCGTTCTCCCCTTCTTTGATTCACTTAAGTACCATGTATGCAAGTAACGCATATTTGTTGGGACATCATCTTTGCTGACCAAAGGCTCACCCATGACAAACTTTGGCTTAGGGGCTACCACAGCCTTGGGTATCTTGTCGTCTTGGGAAGACAGCAATTCTTCAACCGAGATACCACATTGACCGCCAACTCCTTTGCTCTTTCTAAAGCTAGCCCCTGCACCGGAGGGGGAACATTCTCGGTTAACACCTTGAGGGGTGGGATCGACTGTTTGGCCTGTTGTCCAAGCTGAGGAACGTCTGATTTTTTTCTTGCTTGTAGTTGAACTGCTCTTTTTCACTTCCTTCTGCAATGTGCGTGTATAGTCATCAGGCTTATGGTGTAAGTCATAAGGTCTGATAGGAAGATTAGCAAACGTACCTTTGGGAGGGGCGACCGTTTGCGCTTTGGGGTGCTCTGTGGCTTAGGAATCGTCGACGGAGCGTTCTTGGTGGCACGCTCCCGCTTAGTATCCGGAGCGGGCGGCGGCAGAGACGGACGACCCAAGTCCGGCGGTGGTGATCGAGATCTTCTCTTTTTCACTTCCTTCTGCAATGTGCGTGTATAGTCATCAGGCTTATGGTATAAGTCATACTGTGATGGAAGGGTCGTGAAGTATTTTGCAAATGCTATTTGCTTCTAGGTGTATTCCGGGCGAGGCTCGGGTTCCTTCTTTTTCATCTACGCATCATGATGTTCCTTTGCTATCCTGGCGTTTTCCTCGGGGGTACGATCATAAGGTCCGATAGGAAGATTAGCATGACGTACCTTTGGGAGGGGCGACCGTTTGCGCTTTGGGGTGCTCTGTGGCTTAGGAATCAGCGGCGGAGACGGACGACCCAAGTCCGGCGACGGTGATCGAGATGGACTCGTGTTGTGCTGGCCGACGTCATGTGGAGGGCTTGGAGGTAATGGAGGTGTAGGTGACCTGCGACGACTCGGAGGCGGTGTTGTCCTTGGGGCCGAGCCTGGAAGCTTGATGTAGTTCTTGTCCCATAGGATGACTCCACCCAGTACTTCTCCGAGTGTCCTCTCATCTTTGGGTCCAGCTATGTCGAGCTCCATATCATTAAACCCTGTCATGATTTCATCCACCCCGACTTTAGCAAAGCCAGCTGGAATCTCACGGCCATGCCAGCGTGCATTAGGGCCAGAAGGTAAAGCTTGTCCGACGGCCACCTTCATGGATATGTTCTTGAATTTCTGATAAAGTTCACATGATGTTGAATCCTTGATTCCATCCACGGGTTAGCCGGGACCGCCCTCTATCATTCTTCGTTCATCGGCGGGCGGGGCCTCAGATTCAGCCACGCTGCTTTTCCGCTTAGATGGGGCGCCGCTAATATCAAGTGCAGGATCTTCCTGGCGCGGTACTCCTCTAAGCTCATCAATCTGCTTCTGTTGCTCGTTAATCCTAGCAAGCAACTGGTTGAACTTGTCATTCTCCTCATCCTGCTGCCGCTTCTTTGCTCTCTCTCGGCTTCTGTAAGTGTCTTGGTCTTTGGCAAACCCAAGCCACCACGGGTAAGATGGACCGAAGCCTCGCGTTCGTCCTCCATGTTCGTCATTGCCGAGGACCAGTGTGAGCAAATATTTATCTCTATCTGCAGTGAACTTTCTTTGTCCCTCCTTAATTTCTTTCACTATCCTTTTCCAATTCTCCCTGGGTATCCTAAGATTGTCATTGCAGATGAGGTCCCCTGTTTTTTCGTCGTACGACCCACCATGCGCAAGGAACCAATTTCTTGCTCTCAGTTCCACTCATCACGGAGTGGTTCAGGTACGATGCCTTTATCTATCAGATCTTGCTCTTTCTTTTCCCACTTTGGGATGGCAGTCTCATAGCCCCCTGGCCCCAGCTTGTGGTGATATTTCTTCTTGTCGGCATTTATCTTGTTCTTTTCTGATAATGCATGGGCATCTTCTGACTCCTTGAACTCTTGAAATTCCTTCAAGTGATTCGCCTGCTTGGCTAGATACCCCTCGAATACTGGCACTTTCTTTGTCTTCAGATAGTTTTTCCATAGCTTCTTCTTCCAGCTACGGAACAGTTCGGCCATCTTCTTTAGAGTCCACTGCTTGACTTTGGCCCTCAGTTTGTCTGCGGCGTCTTCATTCTCACATTCTGGCAGGTTGAAATGTGACATGAGATCATTCCAAAGATTATCTTTGTACCTTTCGGCGACATAGTCACTATCGGCTGCCCCTTTGCGCTTGTACCACTCCCGAACGCTGATCGGGACATGATCCCTAACGAGAACTCCGCATTGCTTCTTGAATGTGTCAGCGGCATTCTTAGGAAGCTTGGGTTCACCCGTAGGCATTATCACCTCAAAGGTGTAATGCGTCCGTGCATCCAACTTTCTAGTCGGGCCTCGTTTCGTAGATTTGCTCGATGTGGAGGCCTAAGAGGGAGAAACATTCGTCAAATGAATGTATATGTATACAATATAGAGCTATCTCCAATATTTTTCACATATTACAAGTGATTGTCGAACTTCATATGTATACCTCGCCGGACTTTATTATTTCTTCATCGGCTTCTCCACCGGCTTCTGCATCAGTGGAGCTATCACCTTCTCCATCATTGAACCTATCTCCTGCCCCATCGGCTTCATCTTCGTGTCGCTCGACCTCCATTCCATATCCGGAGTCGTTTAGATATGACGTCGGAGATTCAGCTGGTTCAACGTCGGGGCCGTCTTTGATTATATCTTCGAGAAGTTCTTCCTCTTCGAGGTTCCTGATATGTGGATCCATAGTTCTGCAAAAAACGAACATTTGATTAACTAATAAACTAACAAACTATATAAGAGGGGTTGGAAACTTCGAAGGCTCGTTTTATATAGGAGGACCTTTAGTCCCGGGTCTTGGCTAGAACCTAAACTCTAAAATACCAGCCGGGCGGAGCCCAGTCCCGGACACTTAAGCATATACAATAGCAAAATTAAACTAGTTCTATTAATTTTCTTGCTAAAATAAACTATTAACACTTAAGCATATACAATAGAAAAATTAAGCAATAATCTAAGAAACACTATTAACACTTAAGCATATACACTATACAATAGCAAAATTAAATGACAAAAAAAATAGTTCTTCTTCTTGTAACCCTAAACTAATTTTTCCTCTTCTTCTATTTGTCCTCTTCTTCTTCTTCTTCTTCTTCTACTTCTACTTCTCCTCTTCTTCTACTACTTCTCCTCTCCTCTTCTTCTATTTTTCCTCTTCTTCTCCTCTCCTCCTCTTCTTATTCTCCTTTTTCTTCTTTTTTTCTCCTCCTCTTCTTATTCTCCTTTTTCTTCCTTTCTTCTCCGTTTTCTTCCTTTCTTCCATGTTTCTTCTTTTCTTCTCCTTTTTCTTCTTTTCTTCTCCTTCCCTTTTTCTTCCTTTCTTCTCCTTTTTCTTCCTTTCTTCTCCTTTTTTTTTCCTTTCTTCTCCTTTTCTTCCTTTCTTCTATTTTTCTTCCTTTCTTCTCCTTTTTCTTCCTTTCTCTCCTTTTTCTTCTTTTCTTCTCCTTTTTCTTCCTTTCTTCTCCTTTTTCTTCTTTTCTTCTCCTTTTTCTTCCTTTCTTCTCGTTTTTCTTCTTTTATTCTCTTTTTTCTTCCTTTCTTCTCCTTTTTCTTCCTTTCTTCTCCTTTTTCTTCTTTGCTTGTGCTGGCCGGAGTGTTGGGGAGAAGGGGGCGTGGGGCTTACCGGCCGGAGGTGTCGACGGCGCACGGCGAGGAGGACGGCGGCGCGCGGCGAGGAGGACGGGGCGGCGCGCGGAGAGGAGGGCGGCGCGCGGCGAGCAGGACGGCGGCGGCGAGCAGGACGACGGCCACGAGGAGGACGGCACGCGGCGGCGAGCAGGACGGCAGGCGGCGGGGAGCAGGACGGCGGGCAGCCTGACGGCGTCGTCGAGTTCGTCGCTTGCCGCGCCGGGCAGGAGAACGAGAGGAAGAAGAAGAGAAATGGACGATTTGGGTTCGAAATTTTCTAACTCCCGCTTATACAGGTGGATCTTTAGTCCCGGTTCGTGGCTCGATCCGGGACTAAAGACCCTTTAGTCCCGGGTGGAGCCACGAACCGGGACTAAAGGCCCTTTTTCGGCTGACCAGAAGGCGGGAAGCAGGGGCCTTTAGTCCCGGGGCGTGGCTCGAACCGGGACTAAAGACACCCCTTTAGTCCCGGGTGGAGCCACGACCCGGGACTAAAGGCCCTTTTTCGGCTGACCAGAAGGCGGGAAGCAGGGGCCTTTAGTCCCCGGGCGTGGAAAGAACCGGGACTAAAGTTTTGCCTATATAAACCCTCACCCTGCCCACCATATCCCCTGTTTTTTGGTTGTTGAAGTGTGACCATGCCATGCTCTTGCCACTCTAGTTCATGCACATGACGTGTTCGATGAAATGCCCGAGCCACTCTACTTAAGCTTTCTCCTCTCCAAGCTCGACCTCCAAGCTCCATTTTCCTTAATATTTGTCTAGGTTTGGCGTGCACCAACTGCGAGCACCACCGTGGTGAGCCTCTTGTTCTTATCTTCTTTTTAAAATTAAAAAAATCTTACTTGTATGATTTACATACATACTTGTATAAATTACTCACTTTCATTATTTTTTGTTATTATATAGTTCGATGGTTTTGGTATCCGCCTCCGTCGGCCCTCGTCCTGTCTATGATTCGGATGTGGTATATATTATCTTTTATAACTATTTGTTTTATTTAGTGTTTATGACAATTATGACATATATTTTTTTAATCTAGGAGGTATGTGAACCGGAAATTCCAACCCACATAAAAATTCTTGTCGAGAAGTTAAATTTGGTTGAAAAAGAAAACAAATACTTGAAGAAAAAATTGAAAATAATTGAGGATAAGAATATGGAATTGGAGTTGCATGTCGCCGATGTCATCGATGATCGCAAGATGAAGATCGATGCGATGCGGTTGAAGATGGATGCAATGCGCTTGAAGATGGATGAAATGCGCTTGAAGATTAGGAATATTAGAAAATATGCCATTGATAAAGAGGCTTGGTATCATTATGCTGTTGGGTCAATTGTTACCTTAGTTGCGATTTTGATCGCGTTTGTTGTTGCATTTAAATGTTTTACATAGTTGTATGTTGTTTTATGAGAGAACTTTATGTATTTATTTTTGCAATAATAACATTTGATCACTACTGTTCTTTGGCTTTAATGTGATGATGAACTTGTATTAATTTGGTCATATGTTCTGCAATGGTTTTTTGATATATTTGATTTCATAATAGAGATGAATCGTCAATGATAATATTTAATTTCATAATATGGTTTTTTGAACTCCATACTTTTTGACTTCATTTGGTATATTTCGTGGATTTACTTATTTGTTTTGAGCTAGTTGACCCTGAAATTGAAAAGCACTACAAATGAACTCTGAAAATGTTGAAAGTTAGCATGCTATCATCATTTCACCCACATAGCATGTGTTAAAAAGTTGAGAGGGCTACGACAAAAACTGGATGCACTTCGTGTACAAAACGGACAATCTCTCTCGAAGTATCAGGGTTTCGAACGAGAACTCATCTCTTACAAAGGGATTTCATTTTTGTGAACTTATTTGAACTCCATACTTTTTGTGTGTTCAAAATGCACCATTCAAAGGTACAACACAAAATTTCAACAATTTCTGACTTCATTTGGTATATTTCGTGGATTTTCTTTTTTTTTGAGCTAGTTGACCCTGAAATTGAAAAGCACTACAAATGAACTCTGAAAATGTTGAAAGTTAGCATGCTATCATCATTTCACCCACATAGAATGTGCTAAAAAGTTGAGAGGGCTACGACAAAAACTGGATGCACTTTGTGTACAAAACGGACAATCTCTCTCGAAGTATCAGGGTTTAGAACGAGAACTCATCTCTTACATGGATAATATGAAAATGAAAAGTGTTTGAAATTTAGTACGTTCCATACATGCATTACATAAAAGGTTTAATACATTATTACATTATTGCACCAATATTCCTATCTATTATTTCTGTTTTCTTCTGGGGGAGAATCTTCATCATTCAGTAGGATGCTTGGGTCAGTTTTCACTTTGAAGGGCGGAATTTCATGAAACTTATTATAATCTTCTGACATGTCTATCTTGTCATCTACTCCCACGATGTTTCTTTTCCCTGAAAGAACTATGTGGCGTTTTGGCTCATCGGATGATATCTTCTTTTGTTGATTTCTTTTTCTCGTTAATGTAGACATGTCCTTCACATAGAAAACCTGAGCGACATCATTGGCTAGGACAAATGGTTCGTCCATGTACGCAAGATTGTTAAGATCCACTGTTGTCATGCCGTACTTTTGGTCTACAACTAACCCGCCTCCTGTCAGCTTCACCCATTTGCACCGAAATAAAGGGATCATAAAAGTAGGTCCATAGTCAAGTTCCCATATCTCCTTTATGTACCCGTAATATGTTTCCAAACAGTGCCCATTCTCGTATGTTGCATCAAAGCGGACACCACTATTTTGGTTGGTGCTCTTTTTATCTTGGGCAACCGTGTAAAATGTATTCCCATTTATCTCATACCCTTGGAAAGTACTTATAGTCGAAGATGGTGGCCTGGCCAAACAGTACAGCTCATCTTCAACGGTGTCGTCATTCATGAGATGTGTCTGCAACCAACTGCCGAAAGTCTTCTCGTGTTCCCCTTTAATCCAAGAGTCAGCCTTCCCCGGGTTTTCGGAGCGTAGAATATTCTTGTGTCTCACGATATACGGAGCCACCACGGTGGAATTGTGTAGAACTGTGTAGTGTGCTTGAGAGAAAGAATGCCCGTCCATACATACTTTGGCTTTCCTTCCTAGTGTGCCTTTTCCTGTCAGCCTACCCTCATACCGAGATTCAGGAACACCAATCGGCTTAAGGTCAGGAAGAAAGTCCACACAAAACTCAATGACCTCCTCTGTTCCATAGCCCTTGGAGATGCTTCCTTCTGGCCTAGCACGGTTACGAACATATTTCTTTAAGACTCCCATGAACCTCTCGAAGGGGAACATATTGTGTAGAAACACAGGACCGAGAATTCTAATCTCTTCGACTAGGTGAACTAGGAGGTGTGTCATTATATTGAAGAAGGATGGCGGGAACAACAACTCAAAGCTGACCAGACATTGGACCACATCAATCTGTAACCCTGATAGACTTTCTCGATCGATTACCTTTTGAGAAATTGCATTGAGGAATGCACATACCTTCACAATTGCCAGGCGAACATTTTCCGGTAGAATTCCCCTCAATGCAACCGGAAGCAATTGCGTCATAAGCACGTGGCAGTCATGAGACTTTAGGTTTTGGAATTTTTTGTCTTTCATATTTACGATTCCCTTTATATTCGACGAGAAGCCAGTCGGGACCTTGATACTGAAAAGGACTTCAAAGAAGATTTCCTTCTCTTCCTTAGTAAGAGCGTAGCTGGCACGCCCTTGAAACTGCCCTGGATGCATGCCATCTCTTCCTTTATGACGTTCCTGGTCCTCCCGTGCTTCCGGTGTATCTTTTGACTTCCCATACAAGCCCAGGAAGCCTAGAATATTCACGCAGAGATTCTTCGTCAGGTGCATCACGTCGATTGCCGAGCGGACCTCATGGACTTCCAAGTAGGGTAGCTCCCAAAATATAGATTTCTTCTTCCACATGGGTACGCGCTTATCAGGGCCGTTAGGAACAGGTTGGCTGCCAGGACCCTTTCCAAAGATTACTTTTAAATCTTTGACCATATCAAATACTTCAGCACCAGTACGGATGACAGGCTTCCCCCGGGGTTCTGCCTTGCCATTGAAATGCTTGCCTTTATTCTTTAAGGGATGCTTGGGCGGAAGAAAACAACGATTGTACGGATACATATTCTTCCTACAGTTGTCGAGATATATACTTTCTGTCTGATCCAAACAGTGCGTGCATGCATTGTATCCCTTGTTTGACTGTCCTGAAATGTTACTAAGAGCAGGCCAATCATTGATGGTTACGAAAAGCAACGCTTGAAGGTCAAATTCCTCTTGTTTGTGCTCGTCCCACACACGTACACCTGGTTCGGCCCACAGCTGTAAAAGTTCATCAACTAATGGCCTTAGGTACACATCAATATCGTTGACGGGTTGCTTTGGACCTTGTATAAGCACTGGCATCATAATGAACTTCCGCTTCATGCACAACCAAGGAGGAAGGTTGTAGATACATAGAGTAACGGGCCAGGTGCTGTGACTGCAACTCTGCTCCCCAAAAGGATTCATGCCATCTGTACTCAGACCTAACCATAAGTTCCTTGCGTCAGCTGCAAATCTCGGGAACTCTCTCTCGATTTTTCTCCACTGCCGACCATCAGCGGTGTGCCTCAACTTATCGTCTTTCATACGATCTTCCATGTGCCATCGCAACAACTTCGCATGATCTTTATTTCTGAACAAACGTTTCAACCGTGGTATTATAGGAGCATACCACATCACCTTGGCAGGAACCCTCTTCCTGGGTGGCTCGCCCTCAATATCACCAGGGTCATCTTTTCTGATCTTATACCGCAATGCAGTGCATATCGGGCATTTATCCATATTCTCGTACTTCTCACCGCGGTAGAGGATGCAGTCATTAGGGCATGCATGTATCTTCTGCACGTCTAATCCTAGAGGGCAGACAAGCTTCTTTGCTTCGTACGTGCTGGCGGGCAATTCGTTCTTTCTTGGAAGCATCTTCTTCATCAGTACCAGCAACTTTTCGAATGACGAGTCAGTCACACCGGTCTCTGCCTTCCACTTCAGCAATTCCAGTGTGCTACCCAGCTTCTTCTGGCCATCTTCACAAGTTGGGTACAACAATTTGTTGTGGTCCTATAACATCTGCTCGAACTGCGACCTCTCCTTTTCTGTGTCGCAACCTCGCCGTGCATCAGAAATGACCCGGCCAAGATCATCAGCGGGCTCATCTGGTTCCCGTTCTTCATCCTGATCTTCTTCTTCATTGTCTTCCATTGCGGTATCAGCATACTCAGGGAACATAGATCGGTAGTTGTCATCATCGTTCTCTTCTTCTTCATCATCGTCTTCCATCATAACCCCTCTTTCTCCGTGCTTGGTCCAAACATTATAGCCCGACATAAAACCGGACCGAAGCAGGTGGCTCTGAATGACTCTTGAGGAAGTGTAATCCTTCTCATTCCGACATTCAACACATGGACAAAACATATAGCCACCACCATGCTTGTTCGCATCGGCTGCATCTCGAAAAGAATGCACACCTTCTCTGTAAGCAGTTGTGCGTCGATCACCGTACATCCATGGATGGCTCATCTCTGCGTTATACGACAGTATATCAAATACAATCACGATCCTAAAAATTAGTACCGCACGGTCTAAACGAGGAAATATAGTTGCTAACCTTTTAGAATAAGTAGAAATAAAGAGGAAGAGGTTTAAGCGTGGCTCAGGCATCTCATATCGTAGTTGTGTTCGGTGAACTGAAGCGGCATCGCTCTAACACACATTTCAACAAACACCTCTAGTGCATCAAAAAAAGTGGAGAGCAAGCACCCACCCACAATCCTCCATCCAAGAAAAATGCAACGAAGAGGGGAGAGGGGGGCTGTGCTATATATAGGCAGAGGACTTTAGTCCCGGTTTGAGACACAAACCGGGACTAAAGGTGGTGCACATGCGGGCTGCCCACCGCGTAGCCCTTTAGTCCCGGCTTGGGACACGAACCGGGACTAAAGGCTCCTTACGGACCGGGACTAAAGCCTCGAGGGAAGATATGAGAATTGGGGCGACGTGGCCGGGCCTTTAGTCCCGGCCCAGAGGCAGGCCGGGACTAAAGGGTCCAGGCCAAAGGCCCGTTTTCTACTAGTGATGGTCAGTCAATGGAGTCCTTTTTTTAAGCTTTAGAGACTTTTTTTGGCTCCGGCTCAAATAGAAAATGGTGTTCATTGCCTGCTCATCAAGCCTTTAGCCTGGACGGGCTTGGCCTTCTACTCTGGCCGTGGTTTGTTCATAAGGAGGTGGTTCTAACGAAAGATAATTTGATAAAACATAATTGAAAGGGTAGTTAAAGATGCAGCTTTTGTGATCAAGATGAAACCATCAAACGACATGCGGCCAGAACTAGCCATAGTGTCTCTCTTCTACCACCCATTTATACTTCCCGTTGGTGTTCAGAGTCTAGTAGACGAGATCTTCAAGCCATCTATCTTCTCACATTTAAATATGAGAAATATTGCCATGAGCTTAAATATGCGTTCTTAGACAAGGGGTGCATATAGACCTATGAGCCAAAGTGGATTTCATAATGTTTCTTCTTTCTTCTCGGGTTTTAATTGGAGGACTATGATCTCACGCTTAAATAGAAGTACTACTACATTAACCATTTATTTGATTGCATCCATCTATTTTAATCTGACATAACGAGCACATGGATATTCATACACTTTTGTGAGAGCTCCTTGGTGATCATTATGAGCTTCCTTAGATGATTGATTTTAACATAATCGTCATAGAATTTTCTGAATGTTTACATTTTCAAAGTTTATCTAATAGCTGTTCTAGAACCTTCTGCATCATTCCCTCAGTGATATGTCATTCCAGGCTCACAATAGCTATTTTTCTAAATAATATGTTTTATTTATGAAATTTGTCACATATTACACGGGATCAAAAAATTATAAAAATGTGATCCACTCGGCCTAGAGGAAGCCGACTGGCTCCTGTTGGCTACGTGGAAGCCGGTTAGTACCTATTGGCTTCGGCTAAGCCGGCAGGCCAGTCGGCCGCATTCAAGTGACATAAAAAATATTATTTTAAACTAATTGCCTTAGCCATGACCAATTAGCTTCAATCGACTTAGCTTTGGCCAATTAGCTCCAATCGATGTTGACAAAACCGATAGGTACATGTATTGATATTTTCCCATCATCCCCACCACCACCACCACTCCCGAGCGGGTCGTTCGTTCAACTCTACATACATACGCGTGCATAACGAGAAAACCTCTACACGAGACGCCGCCTCGATCGCGACCTGGTTTTCTCTCCCGACATATGTACCTACCAAAAACGTTATTCTGTTGCTAGGCTAGTTTTCTCTCCCGACTCGAATGCTACTCTACTCTCCAGGGCGGCTGAATTTTTTCTGTGCTTTAACGGCGAATGCATCCACCTGCCGCTGCGAGCAACCAGTCACTACGGGCAAGCAGCGCCTCTACCGCCCGCCGCACCGCGACCTTTACTCTGCCACCGTCGGGTCCTCTAGCTAGCTAGGCCAACACCAACATGCGCGTGCGTCCAACTGCCCGGCCACCGTCCGGGTGTCCGGCGATGGCCTACGTCTACCTAGCTCACCGTCCGCAATGGAAATTAACCCTCACCGGCTGGCTTGATCCTCCATGAGTTGAATCCGCCATTGCCCCTCGTCAAGTTCCAAGCTTTTCATCACGCGGCATGAAGAATTCAGGATGCATGCATGTGACCTGCTTAATTCGAAATCACTAGTTAGCGAATACACATTCCAACGATTACTTTCACCTTCACATGTTGCGACAAGTGGTGTCGCAACCTGGAATTTTTTCCTTTTTTCGTAGATCCGTATTTTCAAAACGTTTTATCTCTTAAACCGTGTGTTCAAATCTCGAACCGTTTTCACCGTTGGCTTTCTTGCGTCGAGATCTTCAAAACTAGATCCCATGTTGGTAGGTTTTGACAAAAAAAATTTATAAAAAAACCGGAAGAAAAAAACCGGACGAAAAAAACATGCCTCACGCGATAGAAAAAACAAACAAAAAACACGCTTTTTTCCCTTTCTGAGAGGCACGGGTCGTGCCTCTCGCGAAGGCAAAACCGTGCCTCTAACGGAACCTAAACCGTGTCTCTCGCGGAAAAAAGAGAAAGGAGAAAACACATATTTTCCCCTTTTCAGGAGAAGCACGGGCGTGCCTCTCGCAAAGGAAAAACCGTGCCTCTCGAAAAAAACCAAGAAAACACGTTTTTTTCCCTTTCAGGAGAGGCACGAGCGTGCCTCTCGCGAAGGCAAAACAGTGCCTTTTGCAGAAGCAAAACCGTGCCTCTCGCAAAAAAAACACGAAAAACGCGTTTTTTCCCTTTCAGAAGAGACATGGGCGTGCCTCTCGCGAAGGCAAAAAAATCGTGCCTTTCACGGAAGCAAAACCATGCCTCTCGTAAAAAAAACAGAAAACGTGTCATTTTTTCCCTTTCGGGGAGAGGCATGGGCGTGCCTCTCGTGAAGGCAAAACCGTGTCTCTCGTAAAAAAATAGAAAACGCGTTAATTTTTCCTGTCTGAAAGGCACGGACGTGCCTCTCGCGATGGCAAAACCGTGTCTTTCGTGAAATCAAAACCGCGCCTCTCGTAAAAAAATGAAAACACGTTTTTTTCCTTTCCAAAAGGCACGTCCGTGCCTATCGTGAAGGTAAAACCGTGTCTCTTGCTGAAGCAAAACCGTGCCTCTCGTACAAAAAACAGAAAACAAGTTTTTCGTGTAAAAATACAGAAAACGCGTTTTTTCGCGAAAATAATTTGATTTTTTTTATTTTTTTTACGTCCAAAAATTACAAAAGACCGATGAAAAACCATAACATTTTTTTAAAACCACTCAAAAAAACGAAAATGCGTGCAAAAAAATAGAAAAAACAAAATCCAAAAACAAAAACGCTCAGAAGACGACACGTGACAGCGGCTAAGTAACCGAGCGATCGTTGAAAGGGTTCTGAGGGAAACACCAGGTCCTGCATGCATGCACGCATGGCCCGTCCCACTTGCCCAAAACCAGCAAGCCTACTCCAGCTCTAGGTGCATGCATGCCGTCGTCCTCCAATCGGTTTTGGCGAAGCCGATTCGGCCCTGTCGACTACGCCCAGGCCGACTAGACAGGGCTAGGCCGAGTAACAAGGTCCACCCAATAGAGAATCGCCACATGTATGAAGAGTCACTAATCGGCTGCCGGGAGAACGACGAGGTTCAGTCGGCTTCCGTGTAGCCGATAGGATCCAATCGGCTTCCTCTAGGCCAACGGGATCACATTTTTGTAATGTTTTCATTCGGTGTAATATGTGACAAATTTAATAATAAAATATACTCCATCCGTTACAAATATAAGACCTTATAGAGATTTCATTATAGACTACATATGAAGCAAAATAAATGAATCAATACTCTATAATATGTCTATATACATCCGCATGTAGTTAACTAAAATCTTTAAAATGTCTTATATTTAAAAACGGAAGGAGTATTATTTTAAAAAACTAGCCTCACTCTATACACGAGCAACACTTCACATTCTATCATCGTCTTCACGACCCGTGGACGGGTTTGGGACGTCACACTACTATATTTGTCATGGTCACTGCATCTACAACAGTGGCAAATCTAGGGGTGCTTCAACAGGCTTGAGCCCCCTTTAAAAATTAAAAAACAAAATATACTAGTATTCATCATAAAAATAATAATAATATTTTAATTAAAAACTGAGAGTTAGTGCATTTTTCTTCACACACTTAATATTGAGCCCCTCCTTCATTTTCTTGCAATATTCGTCACTGATCTACAATACCAACTGTTGAGAAATAAAATATGTGATCAATTGTATGGGAGGGATGCCTCCCAGTAAGTGTCTGTTGGGGGAAAAGGTGTCCGCCCAACACACCCATTTATCTTGTATATAAGTGGGTCTCCCACATTGCAATGAAACTAATGAATCATTTAGATTCTTTATTTGTCTCTTTGCTTTCACAATTCAATACGTTATCAGCACATAGTTTCTATCGCTAGAAAAAAAAAGGCCGAGACAACAGTTACGCATTGTGCGTGCGGCGGCGAGATTCCGGTTGTGCATCGGAGATCCAGCCTTTCACGGTGCAAGCCAGACTATCGGATGAAAACGCGCAGCATCTGCAACCGGCAGCACGTGGGACGACGAGAATTAATGAACCGGACTGTTTTTCAATCAGCGGTGTGATTGTGCTTTGTCTTTAAGTGATCAATTCATTAATTTATCTTGCGCGTGCATGCACTCCCAAGATCGTGGTGGCACTCCCAGGTTTGATAACCACATGAACTCCCGTCTCCTTGCGGAACGGTGGCCGCACACCGCGGAGGTGCAAGGCGAGACGACGACTCCCCATCGGTCTGGCGAATCTCATCGCACGCGACGCGTTTCCTGCAACTGGTGGCGACTCGTTTTGGCAACTGCCTGGTTCCACATATGGATTGGAATCTGTCAATAGATTGCTTAATTAATTAATCTTTCCCTGATAATAAATAACGGAGTGCTTCTGTCGTCCGTCCAGACTTCGTTCGTAGCAGCGTACGCTTCCTATTTTCACGCACAAGCCCTATTCTTTCACGCACAAGCAAGTAGCGGGGTGGTTTCACTCTTTCTACGCCAGCCTGAAGACCTGGGTTTGAGTCCCACCTTACACCTTTTTTCGTTTTCTCTTTAAAATCCCTTTTCTTCAACAGGTTTACGCATTCCTATTCTCACGCACAAGCCCTATTTTTTCACGCACAAGTAGCGGGTTGGTTTCAATCTTTTTATACCAGCGTGTAGACCTGGCTTCGAGTCCCACCTTTCACCTTTTTTCGTTTTCTCTTTAAAATCCTTTTTTTTTCATGCACGCGCTAGCTGTGGTGGCTCAGGTTCGATCCCTGATTGCCGCGCTTTTTTCATCACCTATTATTATTATTTGTTATGTAATTAAAATGCACATATGTATTGTATTGTCCCACCTCGCTCCCGAAAATATGTAAGGAGTTAATCCGTCTCTCCATAGAATCTTATCTTACCTACTAATAAAGCAAATATTGCTTCTTCCGTACGTCATCCAAATTACCCTTAAAGTTGACTAAAATTACCCACCAATGTCACCTATAAGTCATAAAAAACGTTTCAAACAAGAAAATCTCCGGACTGGGCCGGCTTATTTAAGCACCTCCTATATTACGCTCTGGGTGTTGAAAAAAGATGCAACACACCTGTTTGGGCCGGCCCATGCGTGGGCGCCTGTTTTTTTAGTTTAGTTTTTTATTTTTCTTTTCAGTTCCGTTTTGTTTTCTACTTTAAATAATTTAGAACTTCAAACAACTTTTCTCAATTTTAAGAAACTGAGAATTTCGAAATAAAATATTCAAAAAAACATTAAAAAAAATTAGAATTCAAAAACTACTCAGGAGTTTTGAAAAATGTTTGCATATAAAAAAATGTTTAAACTTTGAGAAAATGTCCATAAAATAAAAAAGTCAACGATTTTAAACAAAAGTCCGTGTAAAAATCTTAAAAACGGTTCATGCCTCTGTTTTTAGTCTCATTTTTTATTTTCATTTTTTTGTTCCATTTTTTAGTTTAAATAATTTATAACTTTGAAAAACTTTTGCAATTTATAAAACTGGGAATTTTGAAATAAAAGTTTGAAGAAAATATGAAATGTTTGTGAATTCAAAAAATGCTCACGATTTTTGTAAAAATATTCGCATATTCAGAAAAATGTTCATAATTTTGAGAACAATGTTGGTGAAAACAATAAAAGTCCATGATTTTGAAAAAAAGTTTGTGTGTTATTTTTTGAGTGCAATTGAAAAAAATGTTTGCTAATTCAAAAAATGTTCATGCATTTCAAGAAATGTCCTAAAATTTTAAAGACATAATATGATCAGCACCATTGGAGATTATAATTGTTTTTCTCCCGTTGCAACGCACGGGTCCTTTTGCTAGTTAATTAAAATGCACATATGTATTGTATTGTCCCACCTCGCTCCCGAAAATCTGTAAGGAGCTAATCCGTCTCTCCATAGAAAGAAAACTTGTGGGATTATTATGGGGAAGATTACTGAGGGAAAGAAAAAGACCGGGAGACGGAGAAAATTGTGGGGTTATGAAGAGAGACAAATCAGGAGAAAATTGACATGCAACAAATGAGAACGGAAGATTGCGGGATTATGGCATAGAATTAATGGCAGAGAGTGGCATAGACTTAATGATAGAGAGAGACCTGGAGAAAAAAATCAGAATTGATGGGAGAGCATCCACGCTGCCCTCAAAAAACATGTGCTATGTATGCATCCAGACCAGAAAGAAGATGACATGCTTAATGTTTCCAAAGATGGACACTAGAGGTGGCATGGATGAAAATTGTTAAAAAATATTAACAATTAAAAAGTTGTTTGCAAATAACAAAAATTGTTCATGAATTAAGGAAATGTTCTTGGTTTTAAAAAATGACAAAAGATTGTAAAAGTGTTCATGAATTTGAAAAATATTCACGATTTCAAATATGTTCATGAGTTTAAAAAATATTCATGAATCGCGGAATTGAGAATGATAATGTATCTCGATGATGCAGCAGAATGTGATCATGATCATTTAATATTATGGTTTTTTTTTCTCCCGTTGCAACGCACGGGCCCTTTTGCTAGTGATCTTTCAATTAATTTTCTCCTGTACATCTAGCACTCACGAGATTTACTTCTATCTGAGCACGTACACAAGGAGAAAACAAGAAGGAACTCACCGATTCCAAAAAGGAGAAAAAGATCATGGTGTGTTGACGAGCCTCATGACCAAGACGAAGATTGCTACCCGCCCAGCGCGTGATGCAGCGTCGTTGGGCACACCCGACGAACGAATTGTGTCGGCGAAGGCATCATCAGCTCGGTCCCTCATGACCGTGAATCCAGGTAGGGAGGCATCCATGGCCCCAGCGTGTCATGGCGGCGGAGGCGGTGCCAAGTGCACCCGTAGCCGACGGCTCTGGGGCGGCCTCGACCACGCGGTGGTCCACTCGCCGTGCGGTGAAGAGCTCCAGCACAGCCCAACCATACGGACGACGATGGTCGTATTCCCGTGAGGAATCGGCAACCGCACGGAAGAGAAATCCTATCTATTTGCTGATTTTGCAAACCAACCCTTGGGTTGTACATGAATCATGTAAAAGTCCTAGCACTTTCTGAGATAGCCCTGACGCTTATCTGAATTTGCTGCTAAGCCTTTGGCTTATTGAGAATTACAAATGAGCCATCAGGCTCATGGGACTTTGAAGTTTAGCCCTCAGGCTTGCTTTTTTTAACATTATAACCATAAGGTTATCGATATTTGCGTTTTATGGCCCGAGCATTCAGAGCAAATATACATAATAGACCATCAAGTCTTGCGGAATTGCATAATAATTGATTATGTACCATTTTACATCATGTAAAATTACCGCTTGAGGCCTCAAGTCCTCATATATGTTGCACAAGTATGGTCATACTTCTGCATCGATTTGTATTACATGTGTAATACTGTTGCAATGCAAAATGGTGATTCCATTATTCACATGGAATATACAAGTGTTTGACACTCCCTGGTTATGTCAAATTTATATTTGTCACACGGAATCGACAAATGGTACCTACTGCTTAATTGCAGATTATCCAATGTTATTATAGGTCTTTATTTTGTCGTTTCGACATAACGACCACCTTCAATTTTGCACATAACTTATGGATTGCTTTATGGCAATGAATTAAATTTCATTCACAACTGCGAGGTCTACACCATCATGTGGTGATTACCTTCAATGTGTTTTAATTAACATAAGGTTGTGAGAAGCTCCATAAGAAGTGAGGTATGCACTACTCAATAGTGTTTATCTCAATATGTTCAAAGCATACTGAAGGCACAAACTTATGACATAACCATTATGAGGCCTACGCCGTTGGTGCCTACCTTCATGATGTTTGTTCGAATACTTATCAATTTCATAGTATTTGTCATTGGTTTTGACTACAGTGTCACATACTCCATCAGGGGAGGAATCCAGGGCATTAGTAGCGACTATGCTACATATTGTGCTATCAAGAGAATTATGCAAAAACTTGCATACTTTGGTGATTACCTTCCATGAGCACACAACTTATGAGATGTGATCTTAGCAACGAATTAAATTTTGTGCGGAACTGAGAGGTTTATGCCACTTCGTGGGAATTACCTTCATGTGTTTTAAATAACATAAGGTTGTGAAGGCTATGATTGATTGCAACTATCCATAAGAGTGAGGCACTACTAGGTGGTTGATTACCTCTATGTGTTTTATGGAAATTAAAGGTTTGTCCTTTATGAGATGACTACATTTAATTTGAAGATCTGCACCACATAATGGTGATTATCTTCATGTGGAAGGGCTTAATTACCCTATGAATCACTAAGAGTCACCATGATAGTGATTATGCTTAGCCATAACATTTTCATTGTACTTAATTTACTGAAGGTAAATTAATGCATGAGCATTTCATGCAACATATGGCGGACCTTTTTCGAAAGGAAATGCGATGTGATGACATAAGGTGGAAGTAACTATTGAAAATAGGTCATTGACATTAATGATTTTGTTGACCCGTGGCCTTGTCGCCATAGAAATTCCACCTGCAGAGAATGTCATGGCTATTTTATAAATGCCTGAAATGTGCAAATTTGCATTTATGTGACATCGCAATGTCTTAGTTCTCAACTATTTAATGGATGATGAATATCCATTTGCCCTTTTGGTACCACCTTAAGGAGAGATATGTTCTCATAAGCATCACTCGAATGAGTATTCATTTGTATTAAGGACTTCAAGTCCATTGATGCTTATAATTATGTTGTCTATAAATCAGCACTAAGTTGAGGATATGTGATAAGGAAGTCTCAGATCTTGATCTGATTATATGTCCTTACTGCACTTTACATTCTCCTATGATGGTAAAAGAAATACCATCTTCATTTCACGGTAAAAATATGATGACCTTCTTGTGAAGAATCGTCTGGTACACCTCAATGGGTGCTATATCATTACCTGAAATTTGTGCTAGTGCTTTCAGTACTAAGCAATATGTGGTTAGAGAACCACGAGGAGTTGAAAGTAAAGTGGAAAAAAGAGACGAGCAGAAATGGAGTGTATATCTCACAAAGGAATGTGTCATCTAAATAAATGATTACAATCACAACTCCTAAGTTTGTCAAAGAGGTGGTTGTATGAAATATCGTACTAATGATTACCGAACTTTTATGTTTTTGGTTGAATCATGTCACCGACTCACTCGAGAAGGCGAATGAGTTTAATGGGGTAAGTTTGAAGTTCTACTTCAAATGGACAACCAGAAAATATTCTGGTGCAGTAGAAGGAGAATACAGTCCTCTACATTGATGATATGCTTGTCGAATGACATTCCCAAGATATTTTGGAGATCTTATGTAGTCTCCTAGTTATTGTAGGGTAACGTCGCAAGGGAAACAAAAAATTTCCTACGCGCACGAAGACCTATCATGGTGATGTCCATCTACGACAGGGGATGAGTGATCTACGTACCCTTGTAGATCGTACAGCAGAAGCGATTAAAGATCGCGGTTGATGTAGTGGAACGTCCTCACATCCCTCGATCCGCCCCGCGAACTATCCCGCGATCAGTCCCACGATCTAGTACCGAACGGACGGCACCTCCGCGTTCAGCACACGTACAGCTCGACGATGATCTCGGCCTTCTTGATCCAGCAAGAGAGACGGAGAGGTAGAAGAGTTCTCCGGCAGCGTGACGGCGCTCCGGAGGTTGGTGATGATCTTGTCTCAGCAGGGCTCCGCCCGAGCTCCGCAGAAACACGATCTAGAGGAAAAACTATGGAGGTATGTGGTCGGGCAGCCGTGAGAAAGTCGTCTCAAATCTGCCCTAAAAGCCCCATATATATAGGAGGAGGGAGGGGGACCTTGCCTTGGGGTCCAAGGGAACCCCAAGGGGTCGGCCGAGCTAGGGGGGAGGACTCTCCCCCCCCCAAACCGAGTCCTACTTGGTTTGGTGGGAGGGAGTCCTTCCCCCTTCCCACTTCCCCTCCTTTTTTTTTCTTTCTTTGATTTTTCTTCCTTGGCGCATAGGATTTGGTGGGCTGTCCCACCAGCCCACTAAGGGCTGGTGTGACCCCCCCAAATACCTATGGGCTTCCCCGGAGTGGGTTGCCCCCCTCCGGTGAACCCCCGGAACCCATTCGTCATTCCCGGTACATTCCCGGTAACTCCGAAAACCTTCCGGTAATCAAATGAGGTCATCCTATATATCAATCTTCGTTTCCGGACCATTCCGGAAACCCTCGTGATGTCCGTGATCTCATCCGGGACTCCGAACAACATTCGGTAACCAACCATATAACTCAAATACGCATAAAACAACGTCGGACCTTAAGTGTGCAGACCCTGCGGGTTCGAGAACTATGTAGACATGACCCGAGAGACTCCTCCGTCAATATCCAATAGCGGGACCTGGATGCCCATATTGGATCCTACATATTCTACGAAGATCTTATCGTTTGAACCTCAGTGCCAAGGATTCGTATAATCCCGTATGTCATTCCCTTTGTCCTTCGGTATGTTACTTGCCCGAGATTCGATCGTCAGTATCCGCATACCTATTTCAATCTCGTTTACCGGCAAGTCTCTTTACTCGTTCCGTAATACAAGATCCCGCAACTTACACTAAGTTACATTGCTTGCAAGGCTTGTGTGTGATGTTGTATTACCGAGTGGGCCCCGAGATACCTCTCCGTCACACGGAGTGACAAATCCCAGTCTTGATCCATACTAACTCAACTAACACCTTCGGAGATACCTGTAGAGCATCTTTATAGTCACCCAGTTACGTTGCGACGTTTGATACACACAAAGCATTCCTCCGGTGTCAGTGAGTCATATGATCTCATGGTCATAGGAATAAATACTTGACACGCAGAAAACAGTAGCAACAAAATGACACGATCAACATGCTACGTATATTAGTTTGGGTCTAGTCCATCACGTGATTCTCCCAATGACGTGATCCAGTTATCAAGCAACAACACCTTGTTCATAATCAGAAGACACTGACTATCATCGATCAACTGGCCAGCCAACTAGAGGCATGCTAGGGACGGTGTTTTGTCTATGTATCCACACATGTAAATGAGTCTTCATTCAATACAATTATAGCATGGATAATAAACTATTATCTTGATACAGGAATTATAATAATAACTATACATTTATTATTGCCTCTAGGGCATAATTCCAACAGTCTCCCACTTGCACTAGAGTCAATAATCTAGCCCTCACATCACCATGTGAATTACATTGTAATAAATCCAACACCCATACAGATCTGGTGTCGATCATGTTTTGGCCGTGGAAGAGGTTTAGTCAGCGGGTCTGCTACATTCAGATCCGTGTGCACTTTGCATATATTTACGTCCTCCTCCTCGACGTAGTCGCGGATGAGGTTGAAGCGTCGTTTGATGTGTCTGGTCTTCTTGTGAAACCTTGGTTCCTTTGCCAGGGCAATGGCACCAGTGTTGTCACAGAACAAGGTTATTGGATCCAGTGCACTTGGCACCACTCCAAGATCCGTCATGAACTGCTTCATCCAGACACCTTCCTTAGCCGCCTCCGAGGCAGCCATGTATTCCGCTTCACATGTAGAATCTGCTACGACGCTTTGCTTGGAACTGCACCAGCTTACTGCACCCCCATTAAGAATAAATACGTATCCGGTTTGCGACTTAGAGTCGTCCGGATCTGTGTCAAAGCTTGCATCGACGTAACCTTTTACGGCGAGCTCTTCGTCACCTCCATACACGAGAAACATCTCCTTAGTCCTTTTCAGGTACTTCAGGATATTCTTGACCGCCGTCCAGTGATCCACTCCTGGATTACTCTGGAACCTACCTGCCATACTTATGGCCAGGCTAACATCCGGTCTAGTGCACAGCATTGCATACATGATAGAGCCTATGGCTGAAGCATAGGGGACGGAGCGCATATGCTCTCTATCTTCATCAGTTGCTGGGCACTGAGTCTTACTCAATCTCGTACCTTGTAACACTGGCAAGAACCCTTTCTTGGACTGTTCCATTTTGAACCTCTTCAAAACTTTATCAAGGTATGTGCTTTGTGAAAGTCCTATCAGGCGTTTTGATCTATCCCTATAGATCTTAATGCCCAGAATGTAAGCAGCTTCTCCTAGGTCCTTCATAGAGAAACTTTTATTCAAGTAACCTTTTATGCTCTCCAAAAGCTCTACGTTGTTTCCAATCAGTAATATGTCATCCACATATAATATTAGAAACGCCACAGAGCTCCCACTCACTTTCTTGTAAATACAAGATTCTCCAACCACTTGTATAAACCCAAATGCTTTGATCACCTCATCAAAGCATTTGTTCCAACTCCGAGATGCTTGCACCAGTCCATAAATGGATCGCTGGAGCTTGCACACCTTGTCAGCATTTTTAGGATCGACAAAACCTTCGGGTTGCATCATATACAACTCTTCCTTAAGGAAACCGTTAAGGAACGCCGTTTTGACATCCATCTGCCAAATTTCATAATCGAAAAATGCAGCTATTGCTAACATGATTCTGACGGACTTAAGCATTGCTACGGGAGAGAAAGTCTCATCGTAGTCAATTCCTGGAACTTGTGAAAAACCCTTTGCCACAAGTCGAGCTTTATAAACGGTCACATTACCGTCAGCGTCCGTCTTCTTCTTAAAGATCCATTTGTTCCGAATAGCCTTGCGGCCCTCAGGTAGCATCTCCAAAGTCCACACTTTGTTCTCATACATGGATCCTATCTCGGATTTCATGGCTTCTAGCCATTTGTTGGAATCTGGCCCCACCATTGCTTCTTCATAATTTGCAGGTTCATTGTTGTCTAACAACATGATTGATAAGACGGGATTACCGTACCACTCTGGAGCAGCGCGTGATCTCGTCGACCTACGTGGTTCAACAGAAAAATGAACTGGAGTTTCATGATCATCATCATTAACTTCCTCCTCAACCGGCGTCGCAATGACAGAGGTTTCCCCCTGCCCTGCGCCACCATCCAGAGGGATGAGAGGTTCGACAACCTCGTCAAGTTCTATCTTCCTCCCACTCAATTCTCTTGAGAGAAACTCTTTCTCGAGAAAAGTTCCGTTCTTAGCAACAAACACTTTGCCTTCGGATTTGAGATATAAGGTGTACCCAACTGTCTCTTTTGGGTAACCTATGAAGACGCATTTTTCCGCTTTGGGTTCCAGCTTTTCAGGCTGAAGCTTTTTGACATAAGCATCACATCCCCAAATTTTAAGAAACGACAACTTTGGTCTTTTGCCATACCACAGTTCGTATGGTGTCGTCTCAACGGATTTTGATGGTGCCCTATTTAAAGTGAATGCAGCTGTTTCTAATGCATAACCCCAAAAAGATAATGGCAAATCAGTAAGAGACATCATAGATCGCACCATCTCTAATAAAGTACGATTACGACGTTCGGACACACCATTACGCTGTGGTGTTCCAGGCGGTGTTAACTGCGAAACAATTCCACATTGTCTTTAAGTGAGTACCAAACTCGAAACTCAGATACTCACCCCCACGATCAGACCGTAGGAACTTGATCTTCTTGTTACGATGATTTTCCACTTCACTCTGAAATTGCTTGAACTTTTCAAATGTTTCAGATTTGTGCTTCATCAAGTAGACATAACCATATCTACTTAGATCGTCAGTGAAGGTGAGAAAATAACGATATCCGCCGCGTGCCTCCACGCTCATTGGACCACACACATCGGTATGTATGATTTCCAACAAGTCACTTGCACGCTCCATTGTTCCGGAGAACGGAGTCTTAGTCATCTTGCCCATGAGGCATGGTTCGCACGTGTCAAGTGAATCAAAGTCAAGTGAGTCCAAAAGTTCATCAGCATGGAGCTTCTTCATGCGCTTTACACCAATATGACCCAAGCGGCAGTGCCACAAAAATATGGCGCTATCATTGTTCACTCTAACTCTTTTGGTCTCAATGTTATGTATTTGCGTATCGCTATCGAGATTCAATATGAACAATCCTCTCACATTCGGTGCATGACCATAAAAGATGTTACTCATAGAAATAGAACAACCATTATTCTCAGACTTAAAAGAGTAACCGTCTCGCAATAAACAAGATCCAGATATAATGTTCATGCTCAACGCAGGCACTAAATAACAATGATTTAAGTTCATCACTAATCCCGATGGTAGTTGAAGTGACACGGTGCCGACGGCGATTGCATCAACCTTGGAACCGTTTCCTACGCGCATCGTCACTTCGTCTTTTGCCAGCCTCCGTCTATTCCGCAGTTCCTGTTTCGAGTTGCAAATGTGAGCAACAGAACCGGTATCGAATACCCAGGCACTACTACGAGAGCCGGTTAAGTACACATCAATAACATGTATATCAAATATACCTGATTTTTCTTTGCCCGCCTTCTTATCTGCCAGATACTTGGGGCAATTGCGCTTCCAGTGACCCATACCCTTGCAATAGAAGCACTCTGTTTCAGGCTTAGGTCCAGCCTTGGGTTTCTTCGGCGGATTGGCAACAGGCTTGCCGCTCTTCTTCGAATTGCCCTTCTTGCCTTTGCCGTTTCTCTTGAAACTAGTGGTCTTGCTCACCATCAACACTTGATGCTCTTTACGGAGTTCAGACTCTGCGACTTTCAGCATCGCAAACAACTCGCCGGGAGACTTGTTCATCCCTTGCATGTTGTAGTTCAACACAAAGCCTTTATAGCTTGGTGGCAGTGATTGGAGGATTCTGTCAGTGATAGCTTCTTGCGGGAGTTCAATCCCTAGTTCAGCTAGACGGTTTGAGTACCCAGACATCTTGAGCACATGTTCACTGACAGACGAGCTTTCCTCCATCTTGCAAGCATAGAATTTATCGGAGGTCTCATACCTCTCGATCCGGGCGTTCTTCTGAAAGATAAACTTCAACTCCTGGAACATCTCAAATGCTCCATGACGCTCAAAGCGACGTTGAAGTCCCGGCTATAAGCCATACAAGACTGCACATTGAACTATTGAGTAGTCCTCCTTACGTGCTAGCCAAGCGTTCTTAACATCCTGATCAGCCGTAGCGGGTGGTTCATCTCCTAGCGCAGCATTAAGGACATAATCCTTCTTTCCAGCTTGTAAGATTAGCTTAAGATTACGAGCCCAGTCTACAAAGTTGCTTCCATCATCTTTCAACTTAGCTTTCTCTAGGAACGTATTAAAATTGAGGATGACACTTGCGTGAGCCATGATCTACAACACAAATATATTCAAAGTGGACTTAGACTATGTTCAAGATAATTAGAGTTCAACTTAATCAAATTATATGCTAAACTCCCACTCAAAAGGTACATCTCTCTAGTCATTTGAGTGGTTCATGATCCACTTACACTATCCCAAGTCCGATCATCACGTGAGTCGAGAGTAGTTTCAGTGGTAAGCATCCCTATGCTAATCATATCAACTATATGATTCATGATCGACCTTTCGGTCTCATGTGTTCCGAGGCCATGTCTGCACATGCTAGGCTCGTCAAGCTTAACCCGAGTGTTCCGCGTGCGCAACTGTTTTGCACCCGTTGTATGTGAACGTTGAGTCTATCACACCCGATCATCACGTGGTGTCTCGAAACGACGAACTGTAGCAACGGTGCACAGTCGGGGAGAACACAATTTCGTCTTGAAATTTTAGTGAGAGATCACCTCATAATGCTACCGTCGTTCTAAGCAAAATAAGGTGCATAAAACGATTAACATCACATGCAATTCATAAGTGACATGATATGGCCATCATCACGTGCTTCTTGATCTCCATCACCAAAGCACCGGCACGATCTTCTTGTCACCGGCGCCACACCATGATCTCCATCATCATGATCTCCATCAACGTGTCGCCATCGGGGTTGTCGTGCTACTTATGCTATCACTACTAAAGCTACATCCTAGCAAAATAGTAAACGCATCTACAAGCACATATGTTAGTATAAAGACAACCCTATGGCTCCTGCCGGTTGTCGTACCATCGACATGCAAGTCGATATTTCTATTACAACATGATCATCTCATACATCCAATATATCACATCACATCGTTTGGCCATATCACATCACAATCATACCCTGCAAAAACAAGTTAGACGTCCTCTAATTTTGTTGTTGCATGTTTTACGTGGTGACCAAGGGTATCTAGTAGGATCGCATCTTACTTACGCAAACACCACAACGGAGATATATGAGTTGCTATTTAACCTCATCCAAGGACCTCCTCGGTCAAATCCGATTCAACTAAAGTTGGAGAAACCGTCACTTGCCAGTCATCTTTGAGCGAAGGGGGTTACTCGTAACGATGAAACCAGTCTCTCGTAAGCGTACGAGTAATGTCGGTCCAAGCCGCTTCAATCCAACAATACCGCGGAATCAAGAAAAGACTAAGAGGGCAGCAAAACGCACATCACCGCCCACAAAACCTTTTGTGTTCTACTCGAGAAGACATCTACGCATGAACCTAGCTCATGATGCCACTGTCGGGTAACGTCGCAAGGGAAACAAAAATTTTCCTACGCGCACGAAGACCTATCATGGTGATGTCCATCTACGAGAGGGGATGAGTGATCTACGTACCCTTGTAGATCGTACAGCAGAAGCGATTAAAGATCGCGGTTGATGTAGTGGAACGTCCTCACGTCCCTCGATCCGCCCCGCGAACTATCCCGCGATCAGTCCCACGATCTAGTACCGAACGGACGGCACCTCCGCGTTCAGCACACGTACAGCTCGACGATGATCTCGGCCTTCTTGATCCAGCAAGAGAGACGGAGAGGTAGAAGAGTTCTCCGGCAGCGTGACGGCGCTCCGGAGGTTGGTGATGATCTTGTCTCAGCAGGGCTCCGCCCGAGCTCCGCAGAAACACGATCTAGAGGAAAAACTATGGAGGTATGTGGTCGGGCAGCCGTGAGAAAGTCGTCTCAAATCTGCCCTAAAAGCCCCATATATATAGGAGGAGGGAGGGGGACCTTGCCTTGGGGTCCAAGGGAACCCCAAGGGGTCGGCCGAGCCAGGGGGGAGGACTCTCCCCCCCCCAAACCGAGTCCTACTTGGTTTGGTGGGAGGGAGTCCTTCCCCCTTCCCACTTCCCCTCCTTTTTTTTTCTTTCTTTGATTTTTCTTCCTTGGCGCATAGGATTTGGTGGGCTGTCCCACCAGCCCACTAAGGGCTGGTGTGACCCCCCCCCCCCAAATACCTATGGGCTTCCCCGGAGTGGGTTGCCCCCCTCTGGTGAACCCCCGGAACCCATTCGTCATTCCCGGTACATTCCCGGTAACTCCGAAAACCTTCCGGTAATCAAATGAGGTCATCCTATATATCAATCTTCGTTTCCGGACCATTCCGGAAACCCTCGTGACGTCCGTGATCTCATCCGGGACTCCGAACAACATTCGGTAACCAACCATATAACTCAAATACGCATAAAACAACGTCGAACCTTAAGTGTGCAGACCCTGCGGGTTCGAGAACTATGTAGACATGACCCGAGAGACTCCTCGGTCAATATCCAATAGCGGGACCTGGATGCCCATATTGGATCCTACATATTCTACGAAGATCTTATCGTTTGAACCTCAGTGCCAAGGATTCGTATAATCCCGTATGTCATTCCCTTTGTCCTTCGGTATGTTACTTGCCCGAGATTCGATCGTCAGTATCCGCATACCTATTTCAATCTCGTTTACCGGCAAGTCTCTTTACTCGTTCCGTAATACAAGATCCCGCAACTTACACTAAGTTACATTGCTTGCAAGGCTTGTGTGTGATGTTGTATTACCGAGTGGGCCCCGAGATACCTCTCCGTCACACGGAGTGACAAATCCCAGTCTTGATCCATACTAACTCAACTAACACCTTCGGAGATACCTGTAGAGCATCTTTATAGTCACCCAGTTACGTTGCGACGTTTGATACACACAAAGCATTCCTCCGGTGTCAGTGAGTCATATGATCTCATGGTCATAGGAATAAATACTTGACACGCAGAAAACAGTAGCAACAAAATGACACGATCAACATGCTACGTATATTAGTTTGGGTCTAGTCCATCACGTGATTTTCCCAATGACGTGATCCAGTTATCAAGCAACAACACCTTGTTCATAATCAGAAGACACTGACTATCATCGATCAACTGGCCAGCCAACTAGAGGCATGCTAGGGACGGTGTTTTGTCTATGTATCCACACATGTAAATGAGTCTTCATTCAATACAATTATAGCATGGATAATAAACTATTATCTTGATACAGAAATTATAATAATAACTATACATTTATTATTGCCTCTAGGGCATAATTCCAACAGTTATCCCAATATATCATTAGCCTATAATTGTACTACTACAGGTGGTATAATTTGCAACATCTTGTCCACGGGACATGATAGTTGTGACAAATTGAGTGTATGAATCAGTTCATACTCAATATTGTTGCGTACACAATAATTTTTCCTCCTTTATCAGTTTGGTATGAGGACGATTAGAAAAATTATTGGTAATTCAATTGGCCACAACAAAGTTGCAATATTCCCGACAATCGTAAGATTTTATGTGCACTGCATGTGCCATAGTGAAATTAGTTTTAAGGCACTCTCACCTTAAAATTTGAATGGGCCACTCATTATTCTTGAACGGATTCAAGAATGATGCAAAATATTCAACCATTGGCTGGGTTATTTTGGTACTTCATGGTATTCATAGACACATCTAGAAGATGGTCTTAGGTGTGTATCATCCACACAAAACCATGTGTTTACTGAATTAAGTGCTCAAATTGACGAATTTGGAGCAAAGCAAATGATTATATGCATGGGATAATTCCATTGGAATGGAAATGTCATTGAATTTGATTCACGAGAAATCCATGGTCATATTCAGTACATCGTGTACCTACTCAGAATGGTGTGGCTAGATCTCTTGTCAAAGAGAGTCAAGTTGCATGGTCATTGCTACAGAATTGTGATGATCCAACATTTTGTTGTTGGTAACATGAGTCTCACACGCCGCATATTTGGTCTATATGAGATCAAATGCATTTAATACCGTATCCCCTTACGGTTTGTACGTGGAAATCAGTGAAGTATTTCCCATCTGCGATAATTCGGTTGGACACAGATATCACCACCCCAGCGTACATTACGGCCTTCACATATATTTGGAATCTATGTGAGGAATAACTATGGTATGATTGTTAATTCGTCAAATACCTTAACCCTGGTGAGAGAGTTATTTGCAGCTCGTACGCTGATTGCTTTTGCAATAAGGACATTTTCTGGCATTAGGGGACAAATGTACCACATAGAATGCCAAGAAATGCAAAAGAAATGTAATAGAGATTTTGTCCACGTACTTCAGAATTTGAACTAAAGATTCAGATTATGAGAATTTTCAACATATTGCAAATAAACTGCCATATACATTTACTGATGACAAAGGTGTCACTGAATTTTCGTACCAGAACGAGTGGAGGTACCTAATAACCATTCGTATCCCCAAATGAGAGCAAGAGGGGGAGAATTCTGGTCACATGGGATTAAGTTCTCATATGTTTCCGCGGAAATAGAGGAAACGGTCTCCTCGGTCAGTAAATGTGATTCAACCTCGCGTTGAATGACACGTGATGGATGCGCGTCATCCATATCCCAACACCGATGTGCACACATTTTTTTATGGTGTTGGGACATCGAAACATCTTGACTCCGTTGTTGTGGGAAATCACAAGGAGTTAAGAGGCATAATGAGAATTCCACTAATGATATTGATTCATGAGAGAATCGTATATTAAAGTCTACATATGTCGACATAAATTTCTTCTTGAGAATTGCAGAAATCCTTTTGGGCCCTGAACCAAAATCCATGGAAAGTGTTGTTGACACTTATATTGGTTCAAATGAAAGGAAGTAATTAAGAAGAGTAGCACTCGCTCATCAAAAGAGAGGTGTTTACCATAGTAAAACCTGCTCCTCATAAGTATCTTCCGTAGTGAAGAGAAGTGACTTTTCGTTCAGAAACGAAATAGAAGAGGTGGTGAGAAAGCGAGACTTGTAGCACATGGGTTTCCGCAGAGACCCGACATCAGTTATGATGTAGCATACCTTCTAGGTATGAGTGGAATTATGTTTCGATACTGAATTGGCAGTACAAATCCATACCGTTGATGTATGTAATGGCTACATACTCACATGGATCATTCAGTTCGGATATATATATTGAAGTCGTTTAAATGGCTTAGTATTCCGAATCCAATGATAAATCGCAACATGTATGTGAAGCTTCAGAAGTCATTTCTTTGACTCTGAATTTGGTCGGAGAGTCGTGTGGTACAACCGACTAAGTGAGTTACTCCTTGACAAGGATTACTCTAGTACTGATGATTGTTGATGTGTATTCATGAAGATATCATGAATTGGATTTACATCTTATTATTGATGTGGATGATCTTATCATCAATGTCTATACAAGACATATTAAATACACACAATCATTTTGAGACGGATATTTGGGTCAAACCAAATGATGCTAAGTTTATAGCTTTAGCAAAATCCCTCGGGAATAAATGTATGTCAGCCTTTATATATCTGGAAATATTGAAAACGTTCAATATGGATATATCTTACCAAAGACACATATGGTCATATTATACCTGACATGGGACACAAGTCCATGGGAGATGGTGAAGTGATAATGGACATGAAGTTCCACATCTGAGTACCATCGGAGCACTCATATATATTGCAAAGTAAGTCAGGCCTGACACTATTTTTTGGCAATTTATTGAGAGTGCAATCCCCAATAAAAGGTATAATGGTTGGTGTAAGGAATATCTTCGGATATGTCCAAGACACAAATAGTCTTGATTAATTCCATTGAGATAATCAAGATGGGACCATGGTGTGATATCCTGATAGTGGCTGATAATCTGATCCCAACAATGCCATATCAAAGACTGGATTTAATGGAAGAGTATTCTGAGTGAAGCCTTCAGAATAGACTCTAAATGAGTCCTTCCTATAATCATTCTGCCATAACTATGTTTGAAGCATGACAAGATATACATGTCTTCGCAGAATGACTGGTCACATGTGAGATCCTGTGGAGATTCATTGGAATCAAAGATCATTATCTACCAAGATAATATCACTTGTATTGCTTATGGGTTATATTTATCCTCGTGGATTACAGAAATGTAAGAGGATAATCTGCAAACAAATTATTGTGAGGTTCACAATGTCTCTACCAACGTTTATATTCCAGAATCGCATTCGTGGAATTGGTATGAGACAACATTGATGTTTGCGAAATTCAGGGGGAGTAAAATCCCATGTTATAACCTCTTGGTGATCTTCAGATCATTCATATTGTACTCTTTTTCCCTTTATGAGTTTTCCAAGATGGTTTCTCATATAAGGTGTTTAACGAGACAATATAAATACAAGTGCGGATGTATGCCATATTGGTTTCTCCTTGTATTTTTCCCACTGGGTTTTAAAGGAGTTTTCGATGGCATATTATTATAAGGTTTCTCCTTAATTTTTCCCACAGGGCTTTTGGAGGAGTTTTCAGTTTTCAATATACAGATGATGAATTGATCAAGGAGGAGTGTTGAGAAATAAAACATGTGATCAATTGTACGGGAGGGATGCCTTCCAGGAGGTGTCTGTTGGGGAAAAGGTGTCTCCCCAACACACCCCTTTATCTTGTATATAAGTGGGTCTCCCACATTGCAATGAAACTAGTGAATCATTTAGACTCCTTATTTGTCTCTTTGCTTTCACAATTCAATACCAACGATGAGGACAGGTTGTGGAGGTGACCTCTCCCCGAGGAGAAACTTAATCTATTGTGCTTGTGCACAGTGTCATGCTGCATTAAAAAATATGGAGACTATGCTAGTGCAGTCACCAATACGCAACAACATATTTGTTCAAGGCTGCATGTCAAGCTCACAGTCACAAAGACGTTTCGTTGTGTATAAATCCGAGTCGGTGCACATGCAAATCCTGGTGCATCCAAGGCCTAGGACGTTGACAACATTGTAAAGGCAATTCAAGACCAAGTGTAATGAAATGGACTCTACTCCTTGCTCGGCTCATGTTTCAGTTATGACTCTTTTTTATGAATAATCACAATGCATGGTCCATCCCTCTTCCCCCCTTAAATAGAAGCACTATTTTCTCACTTATGACTCAGGTTTCAAGTAGACTCTTTTTCATGAATAATGACCACGCATGTTCCATCCCTCCTCTCCCCTTTAAATAGAAGAACGATTTTCTCATTAATAACATGGATCTGATGTGAAGCAACAACCACTTCTATGCATTTTAGTCCTGACATGATGACCACATGGTCATCCATGACTACATATATATACAGCCCCGAGAGCTCCCTGATAAACGTTGTAAGTGTTGATTAATACACTGAAGATGCCCTTTGTTTTGAATTTGTTTAAACCATCACACTTAAAATAGCCTTCGCCTTCGTCGGTGCTTGCCTTGCTAACCTGTGGATCTCGAAACGAACAAGGTAGGAAGAGACACATAGTGGAGTTTGAATATTTCATAGATCGTGCCGCTTGAATCGTGCCGATTGCTGAACGAACTAGAGTTGCGAATTCCATTTCCCGCTAAGATTATGTGAAACACCTACGGGTCTGCACGTACCGAAAATGAAATTTCCCCGCTTTGTATTTCAAAGCAATCAACACCGTACATAAAACATTGCCAGTGCGAACAACACATTAAACCCAAAAAACAAAGAAAACATAAATGCCAATAACGGCAGCTCGACAAAGAGCGGATGATCCGCCACCGTTGCGTCTCATAGAGACAATCCACCACAGCTCGAGGCTCCGATCCGCCGCGTGCCATGCAGCACCTTCAAGAAGGGATGCGACGTCGACGACGACGTTGCTGACGAGTCCTAGGGTTTCCCCGGTACGCAAAAGGAGGTAGGGGATGGCTACCATCGGCATCCTCCAGGAAGGAATGGTGGCACCCGCCACTGTCACCGCATCAAAGTCGGACGAACCGGCAAGGATTTCTCCCGCACTCCAAACCCCGCCCTCCAACCGGAGCCGATCAGCCAAACCACCGCCCAACCCCATGCGCCATCACGGTTCCACCGCTATCCACGTTGTCCCACTGCGAACACCAACACAAGGTCAACGAAACCGGAGAAAGGTGCCAAACGATGGAGTAGCAGCACCGAAGTCGAGCAAGAGGAAATCCACCTCCACCACCCACATGCGAGAGGCAAAATGACTGCTCTATACGTACAATCCAGGCATGTGCGGTTGCTTCCATTCATTGGTTCAATCGAAGATAATACAGGTAGAGATGCATGAGCGCCAACAATCTATGCTTCATAGTTCCATTCCACGCCAAATTCCACAAAAGACACTGCACTCAAACTATCCATGAAGCAAAGAGAATGTGGAGGCCCCCTCCTCCAGGAAAAACCAACCTATTGTGCACAGTGTCATGCCACATTGAAAGATGTGGAGGCTATGCTAGTGCAGTCACCAATACACAGCCACATATTTGTCCAAGAATTCATGCCTGGCTGAATGTCGCAAAGACATCTCGTTGTGTACAAGTCCAAGTCGATGCCCTTGGAAATCTTTTTTTCAAGAACACACAAGTTGTGTGTCTTCTGCATTATGACAGGAGAGAAACACAATACAAAGTCCTGTATAAAACAGATATCAGCGTGCGGCGCGAATCGATGGAGTCTGGCAGGAACCAGCATCGAGAACCAAACTTGCCGCGTGAAAGGGCAGCCCAGCAGTATGTGGTCCGCTGTCTCCTGCACATGGCAGCACCTCGGGCATTAGGGCAGGCGTTGCATGCTTTGCTTGGTGAGACGATTGGCAGTCCAAAGAGGATTATGCAGCCCTAACCAAACGAAAATCTTGACTTCCAATGTCGTCGAAGAAGACCAGAGATCCACCATGCCCGGAGAGAACTCTCTCCCGAACAAGGGTGCAGTGTATGCTGTTTTCTCAGAGAACTGGCCGTTCGCGGCTAGGCGCCACCTGATGATGTCCTAGGTATTTTGAATCTCAATCTGTTGAAGAACGTTCCACAAGTTGGTGATCTTCGCCAGAGCCAGAGGACAGAGAGTGCCTCTGATGGCCTGCAACCACTTCGCCTCGGGTAGGACGCCGGCCACAAAATCATGTCGAATATCCAAGGCGCGATCTGCTGGACGCTAACATCGTTGAGCCAGCGATCCCATTGCAAATCCTGATGCCTCCCAGGCCTAGGGCGTTTGATGGGGTCATAGTCCTAGGGTAGGGTCATAGGCCTGTCCTATAGGTCCTACCCAAGGACTACCCCACGCAAGGGATAGGACCTTAAGTATGCCCGACTGTATTAAGGTGTCCCCATCATCCAGTCGGTAACGGACCCAGAATCATCCAGTCGGAGACTAAGACTCAGAGAACACCGGACCTACCGACTGGATACACTCGGTGCGTCGTAACCTTCCTGGAGGGAAACTGCCGTACGTTTCCGGGTGCATTAACTAGCATTTATAGCATACGTTACCTGTAACGCATGCATTCAATCGCCACTACTCCACCTTTGAATCAGAACCGTTGTGGAGGGCAGCGCACTCTATATAAGCCGCCCTCCCCCACTGGTAAAAGGGTTAGAAAAACATTGTACTCCATATTACACTCGGTAACCAGCTCCAAGAGCACTGAGACGTAGGGCTATTACCTCCATCGTAGAGGGGCCTGAACTCATACAAGCTCGCCGTAGCTAGGACTCTGCCCATCTCATTCGTACCCTACACATCTACTGTCAGGCTTATACCCACGACAGTTGGCGCCCACCGTGGGGCAGGCGTCTAAGCGACTTCTGGCGAGTTTGCGACTACTTCCTTTCGTCATGCCGTCCGGTGGAGTTTCGAGCATGGGTCACCAGATCCTCTTCGGCGCTCTCTCTCCTTCGTCGTCGACGATTCGGCGTGGCTTCGGGACGCACCTCTCGACGTCGAGGCGCTTCCCCGTCGCGGGGCCACGCACTTCCGTGCTGGCTCTCGCGGCGTTCTTCTTCTCCAACAATCGGCTCCATTGCCGGCTTGCACCTTCGTCACGCGCCGCAGCAGGCGATCGCGCAGTCCGCGTCTACAACGTTGGGTGCAGCATGCCCGAGCGCGCCAGTTCGCGTCTTCTCAGGTGGCAGTCCTGGAGTCTGTTGTAGTCGCCCCACGCTCCCAGTGCTCGGACTCGGTTCCGACTGAGCTTCCTACCGAGTACGTGGGTCGTGGGCCTGCAGCAGAAGTACACATGGCCAACTCCCATGAAGATCCTCGTCAAGCCGACCGAGGTGAAGTTGGCGAAGCATCCGGTGTGTGTCGTCTGCCTCGTCGTTCTGCCAGCCGACACACTCGGCGGAGCAACGTGGAGGTGTTCCGCACACCTCTCCTCAACCTGGCCGCGGCTGCCCAGATCGCCGATTCCCTCCAGCCGACTGATTCAGAGGCAGGAAGGGGAATCGAACAAATCCGAGCCCTGTTGCGCACGGCGCAGCAGCAGAATTCGGCAGTCTCCCAGTCGCACAATCGGATCCGCAATAGTTCCGTCCATGCAAACACGCATAGATCGGTTCACAGCCCTGGATCTCATCAGTATCGCCGTCGCTCACGCACCCCTCCGCGGGGTGGGCCCTACGGGTCCCGGCATCATGATGATCGGCATTCAGTCGGCGACACATACGACCCAAGACCCGACGCAAGGGGCCGAATCGCCCAGCGAAGAGTTGACAGGGGTCGAGCCCACCGCGATGGCCGCGATATGGATCGTCCGAGTGGAAGCAGGGCCATCGTATCTGGCCCCGAGTGTTTTAGTCGAGCCATCCGCTCGGCTGATATCCCGCCCAACTTCCGATTGGCTGCGGGAATCGGTAAATTCTCAGGAGAGTCCAAGCCCGAAACATGGCTACACGACTACCGAGTGGCGGTCCAGATCGGAGGAGGAGACGACCATGTCGCTATGAAGCACCTCCCTCTGATGCTGGACGGCTCGGCCCGAGCTTGGCTGAATTAGTTGGCCCCCTCAAGCATTTACAGTTGGGCAGATCTAACCCGAGTGTTCATCAGAACCTTCGAAGGAACGTGCAAGCGCCCTGCAGGTCTTGTGGAGCTTCAGCACTGTGTCCAGAAGCCGAATGAGCCCTTGTGCGACTTCATCCAGCGATGGATGACTCTTTACCACACGGTGGAGAACGTCACCGAGCATCAAGCAGTCTGCGCCTTCAAGGCAGGTGTGCGGTACAGGGAGCTGTACTTGAAGTTTGGTCGAACCGGCGACATCTCCATGAGCAAGATGATGAAGATAGCAACTCGCTATGCAAATGGCGAAGAAGAGGACCGCATCCGGAGCGGTAAACACAAGACAGTCGGCGATGCCGACGGAGGTAACACTCGGAAGCAGAAACCGAAGGTTCCGCCCACACCGCAAGCAGAAGCTGCAGCTGTAACCAGCGCCAAATTCAAGGGCAAAGGGAAAGCGCAGTTCACCCCCAAGAAAAAGCCTTTCAACAATCCCATCCTGGACCAGCCTTGTCCAATCCATACGAAGATGGATGAGGAAGGTAACCCCATATACGCAAAGCACACCACTCGGCAGTGCCGTCTCCTGATCCAGGGTTTCAGCGAAGGGCAGCCGAGTGAGAAGAATCCTGAACAGGATGAGGAAGACAAAGAGGATCCGTTCCCCAAGTCCATGCAACCCTCATGATCTTCGCTGACGTCGAAAGCAAAAGTCGACTGAAGCTAGTAAACAGAGAAGTCAACATGGCCGTTCCGACTGCCCCCAAGTTTCTCAAATGGTCTCAGACTGCGATTACCTTCGATCAGTCGGATCATCCAACACATGTCCCCACCCCAGGAAGGCAGGCTCTGGTCGTCGACCCGGTGGTGGAAGGAGTCCGACTGCGCAAAGTCCTAATGGACGGCGGAAGCGGATTGAATATTATGTACGCCGACACTCTCAAGGGGATGGGCATTCCGATGTTCAGACTCAGCGAGAGCAATATGCAGTTCCACGGAGTCGTCCCAGGGCGAAAGGCCAAGTCACTCGGCCAGATCGCGTTGGAGGTCATCTTCGGCTCCGACAAGAATTTTCGCAAGGAGAAGCTCACATTCGATGTGGTGGATTTCCAGAGTGCTTACCATGCAATTCTGGGCCGCCCGGCGTACGTGAGTTTCATGGCACGCCCGTGCTATGTGTACTTGAAGCTGAAGATGCCGGGCCCAAAAGGCGTTATCACCATCACCGGCAACCGCCAGCGAGCCGAGGAGTGTCTGCAGGAGGGGTCGAGGATCGCCGACCAGCAGATGGCTGTACTCGAGCTCGAAGAGTACAAGAAGACAGTCGACCCCGCCGACTTAATGCGTTCAAAGAAGCCAGCTTCTGAGTCCGCGTTCCAGTCGGCAGGAGAGACTAAGAAGGTCAGCATCCACCCGACGGACGAGTCTGCCGCCCCGACGAATATCTCCACCACCCTGGATCCCAAATAGGAAGCCGAGCTCACCCAATTCCTCCGTGAAAACTGGGACATCTTCGCATGGAAGCCATCTGACATGCCGGGTGTACCTAGGGAGTTGGCTGAGCACCGACTGCATGTGGATCCCGCTGCTCGGCCCGTCCGAGAGCACCTGCGCCGGTCCGCCGCGCACAAAAGGAAGGCAATCGGAGAGGAGGTGGCTAAGCTGCTAGCTGCCGGATTCATTCGCGAGGTTCACCACTCCGAGTGGCTCGCCAATGTAGTCATGGTGCCCAAGAAGGACAAGTCACTCTGAATGTGCATTGACTTCAAGCACCTCAATAAAGTCTGCCCGAAAGACCATTTTCCGCTCCCCCGCATAGATCAAATTGTCGATTCGACTGCGGGGTGCGAGCGTTTATCATTTCTTGATGCCTACTCGGGTTATCATCAGATCCGTCTGTATGGTCCCGATGAGTTGAAAACAGCTTTCATCACCCCGTTTGGGTGCTTCTGCTACATCACCATGCCTTTCGGTCTGAAGAATGCAGGAGCTACCTTTATGCGTGTGATCCAAAAATGTCTCCTCGACCAGATCGGTCGCAATGTGGAGGCATACATGGATGATATCGTAGTCAAGTCCCGCAAAGGTTCCGACCTGCTGACTGACTTGGCAGAAACATTCGCCAACCTTCGTAGGTACGATATCAAGCTAAATCCTGCCAAGTGTTCATTCGGTGTTCCCAGCAGAAAGTTACTCGGTTTCTTCGTTTCCGAACGAGGGATCGATGTTAACCCCGAAAAGATCGGGACCATCGTTCGAATGGAGAGGCCGGTCAGAATACACGATGTTCAACGACTCACAGGTTGCTTAGCAGCTTTGAGCAGGTTCATCAGTCGACTCGGCGAAAAAGCACTTCCTCTGTACCGACTCATGAAGAAATCAGATACCTTCGAGTGGACAGACGAAGCCCAAGTCGCGTTCGACGACCTCAAAGTCCTACTTTCCACCCAGCCAGTTCTTACTGCTCCGCTCAGTAAAGAGCCCCTTCTTCTGTATATCGCGGCTACAAATCAAGTCGTCAGTATTGTTCTTACAGTCGAGCGAGAAGAAGAAGGCAAAGCATACAAAGTTCAGCGGCCAGTGTACTACGTCTCCGAAGTCCTGACACCTTCCAAGCAGAGGTATCCCCATTATCAGAAGCTTATCTATGGGATCTACATGACTGCAAAGAAGGTGGCTCATTATTTCCAAGACCACTCAGTATCTGTCGTTTCTGATGCTCCGTTGTCGGAAATTCTCCACAATCGGGACGCATCAGGCCGAGTGGCGAAGTGGGCGATGGAGATGCTGTACTGCGACATCAAATTCGAGGCCAAGAAAGCTATTAAGTCTCAAGCCCTGGCTGACTTTATAGCAGAATGGGTAGAACAACAGCAACCGACTCACATCTACTCGGCTCATTGGACAATGTTCTTTGATGGGTCTAAGATGTTGAATGGATCCGACGCTGGCGTTGTGATCGTATCACCAAGGGGTGACAAGCTCAAGTATGTGCTTCAGATACACTTTGATTCCTCTAACAATGAGGCAGAGTATGAAGCTCTTCTCTACGGATTGCGCATGGCCATCTCACTCAGACTTGGTGGTCAACCAAGTGATGAAAGAGTGGGACGTAAGGAACCCCACTATGACAACCTACTGCAATGCAGTCAGGAAGCTGGAGAAGAAGTTTGAAGGTCTAGAACTTCATCATGTTCCAAGACTGAAGAACCAAGCGGCGGACGAGTTGGCGAAGCTCGGATCCACTCGGAGACCCGTCCCGAGTGATGTCTGCCTCGAGCACCTCCATCTTCCTTCAATCAAAGAAGATCCCTTCACGGAAGAGCCAGTACAACCCAAAAGTGCAACAGACCCGACTGAAGTCGATGTACCTGCTATGGTTGATCTGGTCACAGAGATTCTGGTAATCATTTCCGATTGGTCTGTGCCGATTTTGGCATATATCCTAAGGCACGAACTTCCAGAAGATGAAGTCCAAGCCCGACAGATAGTTCGCAGGTCGAAGGCATTCACTGTCATTGACGGTCAACTGTATAAGGAGAGTGTTTCAGGCGTTCTCCAACATTGCATTTCCCCAGAGGAAGGGCAGTTGATCCTAGAGGATATCCACTCGGGAACCTGCGGCCATCATGCTTCTTCAAGAGCAATCGTTGCCAAGGCGTTCAGGGCTGGATTCTTTTGGCTGCAGGCTAACGAAATGGCCAAAGCTATGGTCGATCGATGCGAAGGCTGTCAGTTCTAATCCAACAAGTCCCACAAGCCAACATCTGCACTAAAGACAATCCCACTTGTGTGGCCGTTTGCAGTTTGGGATTAGACACAGTCGGACCATTCAAGACATGCCAAGGAGGCTACACACATCTGTTGGTGGCAGTCGACAAGTTTACAAAGTGGATAGAAGCCAAGCCCATCAAGAAACTCGACGCCTCCACAGCCGTGAAGTTTGTCAGAGACATCATCTCCAGATTCGGAGTGCCTCACAGCATAATCACGGACAATGGGACAAACTTCGACTCGGACAGATTCAAGGGTTTCTGCGCGAGTCAAGGTATCCGAGTGGATTTTGCTTCCGTAGCACATCCGCAATCCAATGGACAAGCTGACCGTGCAAATGGACTTATCCTTCAAGGTTTGAAGCCTCGTCTTTTGCGAGAGATAGGACATGCTGCTGGTGCATGGGTAATCGAGTTACCTTCAGTACTTTGGGGCCTCCGCACCACTCCGAACAGATCAACAGGGCGTTCACCGTTCTTCCTCGTCTATGGAGCAGAAGCGGTCCTTCCGAGTGACCTGCTTCACAATGCCCCGCTAGTCGAACTCTTCTCCGAAGCCGAAGCAGAACAAGCAAGGCAAGATGGGGTCGATCTTCTAGAGGAGGAGCGCGAGATGGCACTTACTCGCTCAACAATCTATCAGCAAGATATGCGACGTTTTCATGCACGACATGTCAGAAGCCGCACGTTCCAGGCTGGCGATTTGGTGCTCCGAGTAGATCAACAAAGACCACACAAGTTGGCTCCGGCCTGGGAAGGTCCTTTCATCATTTCAAAGGTGCTGAACAACGGGGCATACAGACTCTACAACATTCAGAAGGAGACCGACGAACCCCGCGCGTGGAACGGAGACCTCCTCAAGCGTTTCTATGCGTGATCGCCGACTGAAGCAGTGTAACGAACAAGTTTTGGAGAAATAATATACAACAGTTTCAATTTCTTTTGCAGATTCAGAGTTCTTCCGTGGTTGCAGACTACGGACACACACAAAAAACTTAGTTGCGATCACGCATCGCCTAAGTACTAATATTCCTCCGAGTGTGCACTTCACGTCGCACTCGGGAACTTAGCCGCGATCCTGCATCGCCTAAGTATTCAATTCTTCCGAGTGTGCACTTCATGTCGCACTCGGAGACTTAGCCGCGATCCTGCATCGCCTAAGTATTAACTTCCTCCGAGTGTGCACTTCACGTCGCACTCGGGGACGTAGCTGCGATCCTGCATCGCCTAAGTATCAACTTCCTCCGAGTGTGCACTTCACGTCGCACTCGGAGACTTAGCTACGATCCTGCATCGTCTAAGTATTAACTTCTTCCGAGTGTGCACTTCACGTCGCACTCGGAGACTTAGCTGCGATCCTGCATCGCCTAAGTATTAACTTCTTCCGAATGTGCACTTCACGTCACACTCGGGGACTTAGCTGCGATCCCGAATCGCCTAAGTAACACCTTCCTCCGAGTGTGCACTTCACGTCACACTCGGGGACTTAGCTGCGATTCTGCATCGCCTAAGTATTAACTTCTTCCGAGTGTGCACTTCACGTCGCACTCGGGGACTTAGATGCGATCCCGAATCGCCTAAGTAGCAACTTCTTCCGAGTGTGCACTTCACGTCGCACTCGGGGACTTAGATGCGATCCCGAATCGCCTAAGTAACAACTTCTTCCGAGTGTGCACTTCACGTCGCACTCGAGGACTTAGCTGCGATCCTGCATCGCCTAAGTATTAACTTCCTCTGAGTGTGCACTTCACGTCGCACTCGGGGACTTAGATGCGATCCCGAATCGCCTAAGAAACAACTTCTTCCGAGTGTGCACTTCACATCGCACTCGGGGACTTAGCCGCGATCCTGCATCACCTAAGTATTAACTTCCTCCGAGTGTGCACTTCACGTCGCACTCGGGGACTTAGCTGCGATCCTGCATCGCCTAAGTATCAACTTCCTCCGAGTGTGCACTTCACGTCGCACTCAGAGACTTAGCTGCGATCCTGCATCGCCTAAGTAACACCTTCCTCCGAGTGTGCACTTCACGTCACACTCGGGGACTTAGTTGCGATTCTGCATCGCCTAAGTATTAACTTCTCCGAGTGTGCAATTCACATCACACTCGGGGACTTAGCTGCGATCCTGCATCGCCTAAGTACTAATCTTCCTTCGAGTGTGCACTTCACGTCACACTCGAGGACTTAGCTGCGATCTTGCATCGCCTAAGTACTAATCGCTCCTCCGAATGTGCACTATACGTCGCACTGAGAGACTTAGCTGCGATCCCGATTCGCCTAAGTAATACCTTCCTCCGAGTGTGCCCTATACGTTCCACTCGGAGTCTGCGTTATTAACAAGAATCACCTAAGTCCTAATATTCTACAAGTACACGTTAAGTGTTCAACTCCAAACAGCATTCAAGCAAAAGAATAAGTGTTTTCGTTGTGACTCCAGCAGTCTACAAACGATAACAGACTCGGTGTGGATCAAGCTTACCCGCACTGATTTAAAAGTATGACGGCCAACAGCAGTGGCCAGAATATCTTACAGGAAAACACTCGGCATACCGAGGATAAAGTTCGATCATGAGTCAGCTGGGCCTGCGTCAGGACTGGAGGGTTCCACAAAGGTATCCAGGTCGATTCCATCAGCAATGCGGGTCGCAGTCTCCAGGAATGTCTCCATGAAGTCTTCGAATTGAAGCTTCTTCGTGTTGGCAACTTTCAAGGATTTCAGCTTATCTTCCCGCACTTCTTTGCAATGGACTCGGACCAAGGACAGCGCCACATCAGCACCGCAACGCGCTGCCGATTTCTTCCAAGATTGCACTCGGGCCGGAATTTCCCCCAGTCGCCCCAACAGAGTCTCCATCTTCTCCCGCGACTCGTCTTCCGGCCAAAGCTCCTTCTCAATGCGACCGAAGATTTCTCTCAGTCGGTTGATGAACGGACCCACTTTGCTTACGCGGATATGAGCCCGGAGTAGATTCCGGTTGGCGTCCTCGCTGAGTGGTACATTGTCCTTCAGGGATCGTTCCACGGCCGCCACTTCAGCTTCGGCGTCACCACAAAAATCTGCAACAAACGAGCAAATAGAAATTACAAACCGAGTGTTCGTCACAAGATACAACCACTCGACAAATCATCAGACTTACCAGCCAGACGACTCATCATCTGGACAGCCCAGTCGTTCACGTACTTCTCCTGAGCTGTCCATCGTTTGTTCCAAGCAGCCATTTGATCGTACACTTCGGTCCTCTGTTTCTTCAGCCTCTCCACCTCCGCCACCAACGCCCTGTTTGCCTCCAGCGCCTCCTCCAAGGATTTCTCTCGAACTTCCAGCGCGTTCTTCATACCAGCCATGGCGAGCGTTGCGGCTTATAGTTCACCAGCATATTGGTTCTTCTCAGCCCTCAAGGCTTCATAAGCGCTCCCCATCTCACAAGTTTTCTACAAAACGAAACAAAGGGTTATCAGCAACTTTCTCAATACACACTACGTTCTTCAGACCCCTGCCGACGCAAGCAGTCGACAGCGGTCTCGGGGACTACACCCAGTGGGTTCACTAAGAGTGACCCCACTGGCATGCACCTCAAGCAGGTCTGCCCTATTGAGGTGCACGTTTTCACCTACGCCTCCGAGGCTACAACTACTCCACCTGTGTGCAGTTTACTCTAGGGAACTCTTACCGCAAGAGTGCTCCGACTACAGTAAGTACTTGCATTCAGAAATCTTTTCTACGGACACGACAAAAATAAAGACCAAATGTATAAAGACAACTGTCGGTGCAAGCACTCGACAGAAGTCTCGGGGACTACACCCACTGGGTTCACTCGGAGTGAACCCATTGCAAACAACAGACTACGACAACACCCAGTAGGTTACAAAAGAAAAGTAAGTACTTACTAGACTACTTACTCGGATGTCGTCGCGCAGCTCCAAGCTCCGCTGGTACAAAGCCGCAACAGAGTCATAAGCCTTCTTGGCCTCCCCGGTCATCAGCTCCGCTTGGATCATGGCTCCCTTGGCCGCTCCCACCTCCTCCTCTGGGACACACCGAATGCTGAATTCAACATTCGACGAACCGGGAACCGTGGGAAGATCCTGGAGCATCCCAAGGTTCGCCCCAGTCAGTTCATCGCCCACCGGCACCGGTTCGGTCGGTGTAGGCACTTCAGTCGGCGGAGCGTCGGCGGCAGGGGCAGCAGCAGGAGGAGCAGCCTCAAGGACAGGCTCCACGCTAGGCTCCGCGGCCGGGTCGGCTCTCCCTTGCCCGTCTTCGTCCGGGTGAATCGCCCCTGACAAGCCAAATAACACAGTGCTTCAGAAAAAGAAAAGGATAGTACAGTCTACAGGAATAAAACACCTGACTCGCCTACAACATACCCGGCTGGGACGAGACGACGTTGTCTGTGTCCATGGGGTCATCCCCTTGGCGGACCAGAGAGGTTGTAGAAGTGGCGACCCTGTCAAGTGAAGCCCATTCGATTTGTAAAGCGGGAGTTCACTCGGATAACATAAGAAGCCGAGAGTTGGATTCGCTTACGTGGATGTGACGGGGATGGCAACCCTCATGTGCGGCAGAGCCCTCCGAGGTTTAGGCCCACTCGGTTTGGGCGCCCTGGAAGATTGGCCTGCAGGCTCAGCGGGGACGTCCCTGGACCTCTTCGTGCCTCGAGCACTCGGGGTCGCCAGAGCGGTAGGTAGAGCACTCGACAACGCGGGGGGAGCCGAAGGGACGACAGGCTCGTGTCGACGCTTACTCCGTTGTTCTGGCGGTGGAGGCGGAGAGTCGCGCTCTTCGTCTTCTTCCTCCTCCTCGCTGTCCTCCTCCTCTGACTCCCTGCTGTCGGAGACATATTCAGCGCTATCCACGCTCCCCTCCTGGCTACCTTCTTCCTCCTCCTCCTCCGGATCCCCATTCGAGACAGGGGACGACCAGTTGGTCCATTCGTACATGAGATTCAGTCGTGGACCATTAAGCATCACATGAGGATATAAATGAACAACTGAAATCAAAACAGTCCCATATATTCGGTTAATGCTACTCACCTGATTCGGTGGCGAGTTGTCCGCGCTGTAAGGCACCACTCGGCGAGCTCCTTTAGGGTTCTCGCAAGGTCCCGTGATTTGGAGCACTATCGAGGTCACCTTCTCCTCGAGTATGCCCACCGCGACGGTCCGAGTGGAATCCTCGGGCCCCGTGTAGAGCCACATAGCATGGTGGCGAGCTTGTAGAGGCTGGATCCGTCGACCGATGAAGACTTCCAACAGGTCAATACCGGTGACCCCCCTCCTGACAACATGCGCGAGTGCCTCGACCAAAGGCTGGATGTCATTCCTCTCGGCTTTCGAGAGGGTGAGTTGCTTGGGTGGAGCAGGGCGGTCTAAACTAAATGGAGGCAGCCCAGTCGACGCGTTCGGACAGGCTATGTCCTGGCAGTAGAACCACGTCGACTGTCAGTTCCTAATCGACTCATTCAGCTGGAGAGCAGGGTAACTACTCCGACTCTTTTTCTGAAACCCTAAACCCCCGCAGAGCTGGAGGAGATGCGTCTTGTCATCCGACTGACTAAGACGTTTGATGGTTTGAGAGCGGGCGGAGAAGATATGTTTGAATAAACCCCAATGAGGGGGGCAACCGATAAAGCATTCGCACAGCACGATGAAGGCAGAAAGGTGGGCAATGGCATTCGGAGGGAAATGATGGAGTTGTGCACCAAAATGATTCATGATACCCTTGAAGAAAGGGTGGGGGGGGGGCAGAGAGAAACCTCGGTGAACGTGGCTGAGGAGCAAGACGCGCTCCCCCTCCCGTGGCGCCGGCTCAACCTCGTCGTCCGCCGGCAACCTCCAAGACTTATGCACGAGCTGGTCGTGCTCTACCAGCTCCAGCAGGTCCCCCTCCGTCACTGTGGAGGGGAGAAAATCTCCCTGGATCCATCCCGCTGGCAATGGCCGCTGCCGCCGCTGAGCAGCCGCCGCCTTGCCCTTCTTCTTCCTTGCCTCCATCTTGCTGGTCTGGCCCTTGGTCATGGCGGCGATGGCGAGCTTTCGAGAAGGATGGGAAGAGAAAGGTGTATGAGCGCAAGAGGTGGCGAGGAAGACGGAGCAAGCGAGAGCAGAGGATTCGGCGAGCGTAACCGAAGGGTCTCGTCGGCCGGAGTTAAATAGAACACCGGCTGGGTCGCTGGCGAGCGGGCCCGAAATCTTATCCGCCCAACCAGTCGCGGCGATATCGGCGGAAGAGTTGAAGGCGCGAGGATCGAGGAGTCAGGCGCTACTCGAGCGCGCTGACGTCGCCCCCGCTAAGCGCGCGGAACCCGAAATTGGAGATCCCGGAAAATCCGCCGCTGTCAGTTGACCGGTCGTGTCAAAAGATGCCGCGAAGGCACTCGGTTCCCGACAGTCCGTTCTGCAGAACACATTCACTTGGGTCATCGGCCAAGAGAGATAGAATGGATAGAGGCAAGCAACGCCTAGTCCAGTCGGATCTGAGCATCGGGCACTGCTTTGACGTTTCAACCCCAATCCATTCGGGGACTAATGATGGGGTCATAGTCCTAGGGTAGGGTCATAGGCCTGTCCTACAGGTCCTACCCAAGGACTACCCCACGCAAGGGACAGGACCTTAAGTATGCCCGACTGTATTAAGGTGTCCCCATCATCCAGTCGGTAACGGGCCCAGAATCATCCAGTCGGAGACTAAGACTCGGAGGACACCGGACCTACCGACTGGATACACTCGGTGCGTCGTAACCTCCCTGGAGGGAAACTTCCGTACGTTTCCGGATGCATTAACTAGCATTTATAGCATACGTTACCTGTAACGCATGCATTCAATCACCACTACTCCACCCTTGAATCAGAACCGTTGTGGAGGGCAGCGCACTCTATATAAGCCGCCCTCCCCCACTGGTAAAAGGGTTAGAAAAACATTGTACTCCATATTACACTCGGTAACCAGCTCCAAGAGCACTGAAACGTAGGGCTATTACCTCCACCGTAGAGGGGCCTGAACTCATACAACCTCGCCGTAGCTAGGACTCTGCCCATCTCATTCGTACCCTACACATCTAATGTCAGGCTTATACCCACGACAGCGTTGACAAAGTTGGAAAAGCAATTCCAAACCAAGTGTAGTGAACTGGACTCTACTCCTTGCTCGGCTCATGTTTCAAGTATGACTCTTTTTTATGAATAATGACCAACCCTCTTCTCCCCTTTATTTAAATAGAAGCACTATTTTTTCATTTGTAACTTGGATCTGATGTGAAGCAACAACCTCCTTCTATGCATTTTAATCCTAACATAATGAGCACACGGTCATCCATGACTGCATCTGCATATACAGCCCTGAGAGCTCCCTGATGAAAGTTTTAAGTATCGATTAATATATTATAAAAAGATGCCCTTTGTTTGAATTTATTTAGACCATCACACTTAAGATAGCCTTTGCTTTGTCGGTACTTGCCTTACCAACCTGTTGAACTTGAACAAAACAGAGGTAGTAAGTGACCCAGAGGAGTTTGATATATAGATCGTGTCGCTCGAACCATGCTGATTGCTTAGAAACAGGTACGGGTCCTGATAGAAGGCACGGTTTCTGTATGTACACTGGAGACTGGACCGTGCATGGCTGCGTAATTATTTTGCTGATCTCCTCGTGGGCATAGCTCATGGTTGGTTACTGGATCAACGAAGCCAACTTGTTCCTAGCTGCTCTGGATCCGGATCGTGACAGGAATTTCCTGCCGTGTGTCGCCCAGCTCCGGATCGAAGCTGCTCTACCGCCCGATACCCGCGTACGCCTGCTCCTCGCTAGCGTTCAAGTCGTTGGCCGCCTGTAGTTCACACCTACGAAGCACCGATACGGCGATACGGGTACGGCGATACAGAATACGGCAATTTCTAAAAATAGCAATACGGCGATACGTCAAGCATATATAAATAATGATAAAATAACATGTAAAAAAAGCTAACATAATAAAATGTATCAGATGAGATCAAAACACCGCACCACTGGTTGCCTAATTGATTCCATACCTTCGTGTTTCTCATTTTAAAAATCACACTATCATCAACGGGGTAACACAACCAACCGGTCATAGACTGCCACAAGCTAATTTGGATTGTAATACATATTAACATGACAACATAAAATCAACAAATCTTTTAGGAAGTAAAAAGATGCCATGATTTATACTTATATCTTCTTCCCTAGCAATAGGAGACAACAACAACATCAGAAAGTAATTTTATGCCATAAAAATCAACAAGCAACAAGCCAATAGCATCAACAAGCAATTTTATCCAACAAACAGTATCCTTAGGAAGCACTTTTATCCAACTACTACATCAGTACACAGTACACGTACACTATCTATATGAACAGATCAATGATAATCAAGTTATGAGCAATACTCAGTGACGATACTTCAAGGATACCTGTATCGCCATTTTTTTCTTTTATTTTTAAATTGAAAAAGACGATATTTCGAAGATACCCATATCGAAGGCGTATCTGGCGTATCGGAGTATCGGCGAAGTACTGAACGGCGATACACATATTTCTGAAGTATCGGTGCTTCGTAGGTTCACATGAGTCAGTCGCGTACTTGCATGTACCTGGCCGACGTGCCGGATCTGCTGCATCTTGATGTCGAGGCCAAGGTTCAGCTCGACGCAAAGGCATCGATGCACGCAGGGCCGGCCCATAGGCCAGGGCAACGGGGCTACCGTCCTGCCCCTGGGACGTAGAGGACCCTTTCTAGGTAGTAGTACATTTTACGTATTAGGATATTTTTTTCCTTTAGGTTAAATAAAAGAGGGAAAAAAGGCCCAAGCCCATTACGTAGCTAGCACTCCCGGACGGAAAGAATCGATCGCTTGTTCGCTAGGCTGCTGCATCACTCCATCGATCACCTCTAGTCACCTCGCCTCTTCGGTTCTTAAAAAACCTCGCCTCCTCGGCTCCTTCCCCAAATTCTCCAATCCCACAGAACAGCGCCGCCCTTCGTGCTCTTCCAAATTCGAGGTGGTGTTTCCTGCATCCATTAATGGAGACCGATGGTGTTATCCCCTTCCCCAATCACCTATTATTGCATCCTCAACGTTGCCCATCAATAGACGTTTGAGGCATCACCACATCAACATCACCACATCAAAGATGATACGTCTCCCTTCTTCGCCTAATCAAGTACTCTTTTTCATTCCTGTTAAAAAGCCCGCCTCTCCATCTGACATCTTTAATTCTTCTCTTCCTAGTTTCTACTCTTTTGTTGGCCTGTTTTTCAAACCTTCATTCGATCCAGGGATGAGAAGGGGGGACGGGGAATGAGTATTGCAACCTTGTAGATCTCGGAAACTACATCGACAATTCGACATCAAGCCATATGCCCATACTCAGGTGCTTTTGTTCCCTGTATATATTGACAGTTTTTCTACAATTATCTGGTGACATGTGTTCTAAAAGTTGTTTATCTGTGAGAAAAGAAAGTGAAAAATAAATAAAATGTTCAAGTTGCTATCAGTTTTGACAAGTTTTCATACTTAAAAGAGCGAGATGATAGTCTCTTTTGTGCAACTTAGAAGAGCGCTCTTTTATATAACTATATTGTTTCCATATGGTTCCCAGTGGCGGAGCCAAGAATAGTTCTTAGGTGTGGCAGATTTTATGAAGAAGAAAACCGTGTATAATATAACTATATGCAAAAGCTTACTTATACTATGTATATATACTTTATGTATAGCTAAAACAACTGAAATCCAGAAGCTAAGTATTGACACTCACATACCTGACTAGTACATGGATGACCGATCACCAATTTACCATCTATATAAACTCGATAGACATAAAGATCTTCTACAAAACCTATAATTTCTATGCTGAAAATCTACAGAGATCTATAAGTCGTATATAAATCATGAATTAGTAGAGCTTATTTCCGTAGTGTCCGAAAATACCTTTCATTATGTATTGGTTCTTTTGCGTCGGCGCCGTATGCGTATATAGACGTACTACCGTAATGGGCTTGCTGCTCCCTGATCGCCGCTTCACCAAGTGTCTTGCCTCGCCAGCAAATGTTCACTGGTTGTCTTAATTTGCACGTGTGCAAGTGCGGCCATGGCGCCGTTAGTCCGAGCCAACTTTCCATGCCGCCTCTCTGTAGTGCATTATGACGATTGATAGTGTCCAGTGTGATCACTTAATTGATTAGTTGCACGTGCAGAATCAAGTTTGAAGACCACACCACTAGTGCATCACACCACCAACACGGCCAATAAAGAACCAGACTGTCAGGCAAGTGTGGCTAGCACTACATATACCTACTATTTGCAGCTTGGTTTAGGTATGGCGTACGCCAAACAAAGCCATATTGCTGGCTTCGCCCCTGATTATTCCGATGTACTCCCTCTGTCCCAAAATAACTGTCTCAACTTTGTACTAGATCTAGTACAAAATGTACTAAGCCTGAGACACTTATTTTGGGACAGAGGAAGTAGTTCTTTGGACGATCAATCTATGCTATGTACTGAATTTCTTTCGAAAAACATTTGACTTGTCCACAAGGGCTCCATTTTATCGTCTCGCCCCAGGGCCCGGAATATGTATGGACCGGCCCTGGATGCAGGTCGCACCGGCCGGACGGTTACCGAAGATTTTTTTCATCACAGTGGCTAATGAAAAAACTAATCTATTGCGATTTAGGATTTCTGTATTAACTGAAAACTGAATCTAATCTAAAGAATTGATCTAGTCTATGGAATCGATATAATCTATGAAACCGATCTACTTTCTGATTGATCGGGTGTCCCACCTACGGGGAGAGTAGATTAATCTCCACGTGGAAGGCGCATTGCGAAAGTGGTGAAAGGTTCTTGGATCGACGCCGACGTTGGACAAACCGCTTCAATATCATATTGAATTCATGTTCTAGTCAATTTATCCAAAAGCCTAAACTAATGGAGAGAGTTGGATAATATATTTCAACACTCCCTTCGACTAAGCTATTTTAGTCCGTAGATGTAGGCCGCAAAAATTTGTTTTAATACCGCATTGGCGGGATCTTGAACTCAAGACCTCTTGATTTTAATACCATGTAAAAAATATAGGATGGCTAATATTTATGTGTTGTATTGTTTTGAACCTCGCAAGGGTATAAGTTTTGTACATGGTTTAAACCAATGATATCTCTAACTCCTAATCTCTAACTTCAACATAACTCTAACAGGTCGTGCTGCCATGATGTCCATGCCCGTGCATGACATGTCCGTGGTTGTGGTCCCAGTGGTCGAGCACCTGCGGCAGGTGGACAAGGCGGGCACGACATGGGCAGACAACAGCTCAACTATTGTTTCTCCTTAGGCCCCTCCCAATGCTCCACCTTATAGACGTGCTAAGGTTGCCACGTAGATAAGAAATCTGATGTTGCATGGTATTTAAGAGAAGAGAGATGGATGTGGTGATCACAAGAAGAAATGGTGCCAAGCGCGTGAACCTAGGTAAAATACTTAAATGAAAGAAAGTTCATCAATGCATGAAGAACTTTAGTAGCTAAATCATTAAATAGAGTATGCTTAGCAACAACAAGTTAAGCACCTACTCCCTCCGTCCGGTAATAAGTGTACTTTTTCCTTTTCTGTCAGTCAAATTAGTTGAACTTTGACTAACTTTATTGAGAACAGTGCTAGCATTTATGACATCAAATTAGTATCAAATTAGTTTTCAAATATATCATTTTCATGCCATATATGTTGCAACTATTTTTTATAAAGTTGGTCAAATTTAAAAAAGTTTGACTAAGTACAAATCTATATGTACACTTATTTGTGGACGGAGGGAGTATATGCATTGGAGGCTTTGGTTGCTAAACTTTTTAATATGCTTAGCACCTTCTCTTAGCACCAATACACTGGAAGTAGCCTTAGGCTAGTCCCAATGCTCCACCTTGTACAGGTGCTAAGGCTGCCACATAGGCAAAAGAACTGATGTGGCAAGCTAATTAATAAAAGAGAGATGAGTGTGGTGACCCCGGAAAGAAACAATGCTAAGCGCGTGAACCTTGGTAAAACAATTAAATAAAAGAGATGCATCAATGCATGTACAACTTTAATTGCAAAAGCATTAAATAAGGAGGCTTAGCTACAATAAGGTACTCTAAAACAACTATGCATTAGAGATTTTAGTTGCTAAACTATTTAATGTACTTAGCACCTCATCTTAGCACCAATGCATTAGAAATGGTTATGATTTCTTGATTGGTTCCTCGCTGTATTGGTGGGAATCATTGTTTTAAGAGATTGTTTTAAATAGGGGCCTATACTAAAAGGAACAACCCAACTTGGAATTCAAGAGATGAATGGATCAGATTCTTCAAACCCATAATTCGATGAACCTTCTCGAACGAACATTTGACAAGAAAATTCCTAACTTGCAAAATGCTTCCTTCTTCCAGCATATCACATCATGTCCATACGGTCACCAACAAAATGGTTCAGCTTAACACCACCACACTATACAACTTGGGTTCTTATTGCTTACGATGTGTTGTTCTCAAGAACAAACACTGATGCCACCACACTCGATCAGGCCACGACGGAAAGGAGGAGACAACCAGTAGCTACCGGGGGGCTCACGGAAGCAGGATGCCACCACTCCCACCAGTAGAGTTTCAAGGTCAGGCACACAGCGATGTATCATTGTTCTAAAGTATTCTAGTTCGATGATCATCACACCGTCGCCAAAGAGTCCATTTTTAGCTCACCATCATAGTGGTGCTACTCCGTGTACAAACCTGAGTCGATGTACTAATCAATCCTGATACTTCCAACTCCTAGAACATCGATGGGCTTCGACGGAGCAAAATAAATTCCTACTTAGTCACCACTGAGCTCTACTCCTTCTATGATAGCCACCACTGAGCTTACATTATGTATTGTATAGCCACCACTGAGCTCTACTCATATGGCTCGGGTGTGAAGAATTGCTTCTTTGTGAATGATGGTTTGTTCCATCTCTCTTCTCGTGTACAAATAGGGGTGTTTTTTTACCATTAAATTGGAGTACTATTATGTTAGCTTTTGTGTGATATGATGCAACAACCGTTCATGCCTCTACACATCTATACGATATAGTGTGTGCATAGGTTTTAATATTGGTTGTTGGATGAAACTAATCAAATGGTAGAAAAGTGGCAAATTAATCCGAGTAGTCTCGGACATTGAATATCGCTTCAGCACACCGAATTCTGCCTCATGTACTATTAAGAAGACTCAACACTTCAGCACCGAATTCTGCCTCATGTACTATTAGATCTGGGCCCTGTGGGGCCCATCTGGGTCCTAGCGGGCCGGCTACCGGCGTGGCTGCGGTGTCTTCTGCGTGGTGGTGAGAAGGAGCAGCATGGACGGGGGATGGCGCCGCCGATGGTGTGCCTCTTGCAGCGTGATGGCGGGAGCTTCACACTAGTGGGGACGGGGCCTTTAGCCCCGGCCCGTAAGGGGCTTTAGTCCCGGTTCATAAACCGGGACTAAAGGGGCGGGACTAAAGGCCTAACCTTTAGTCCCGGCCCTGTTACAAGCCGGGACTAAAGGTGCTCCACGTGGGCGTCTCGTAGCGCCCGAGGGGCAGGACCTTTAGTCCCGGTTCGTTACACGGACCGGGACTAAAGAGTTTCAGATTTTGTTTATTTTTGGTTTTTTTTTTGAATGAAATTATTTTTGGGTTTTAGGGTTTTAGGGTTTAGGTGTTTGGGAGATTAACGTGATGCCTCGTTTGGTGTTCAGGAATTAGTTTTCATATAATTTAAATAGAAATAATTATGCATATATATAAGATTAACTTATCTTACAAGCGAGCATATATATACAATTATATGGAGATCTGAATTATCGGGACTAGAGCCCGTCTATTCGATTACATGGACGAACATCAGTAATGGCCCCTAGCTACACTAAATCGTCCTTTGTCATCTATAGCTTCCGTCCTTAGAAAGGTCGCAAGCTCCTCTGCAACAGCAATCGCGCGTTGCTCTGGTAGGACCTTCGTCCTCATGGCCGTGTACTATATAAGAAGAGGAGATGAATATGAATATCAATCATGATAACAAAGAATGACGGGTAAAAAATAGAGGTGTGAATGTTCATTGCTTACGTCGAATCTGTGATCCTTGTGCTCAGAGGTAAACGTGCGAATGGTCTCGCAAACATAGTATCCGCATAGATGCGTTCCCCGTGGCTGCTGGTCGCACTTTACGAGAATAGAATATATATAATCAAAATAATAATCTAGCATCATAAATGTATTGAAAATAGAAGTATATCATACTACTACTTACCTGAGCCGCTCTAAAGGTCAGCTTCTCAGGAAAGTTACCAGGAGTCACGCACTTGAACCGCTTCCAAACCCTGCCCGACAAGGATAATGATTTGCTTCCGCAGTGTCCGGAAGCCTCGGCACCCTCACTGGCCCACGCGACCGCCACCAAACAAGGATCGGGTCAACGACGGGCTGACTTCTCACCAACCTACGCCCCCCGGAAAGTAGCACCTCCCAATACTAGCCGGGCGGAGCCAAGTCCCGGACAAGGCCCCTCTGATCAAGCAGGTGTCCTCCGCTGAGTCGAAGATGAGGATGCGGGATAGGCATCGTAAAATGAACTAAAAAAATAAACTAGTTCTATTAATTTTCTTGCTAAAAATAAACTATTAACACTTAAGCATATACAATAGCAAAATTAAACTATTAATACTTAAGCATATACAATAGCAAAATTAAGCAATAATATAAGAAACACTATTAACACTTAAGCATATACACTATACAATATTTCTTCTTTTTGTAACCCTAAACTAATTTTTCCTCTTCTTCTATTTCTCCTCTTCTTCTACTTCTTCTACTTCTACTTCTCCTCTTCTTCTACTACTTCTCCTCTTCTCTTCTTCTACTTCTCCTCTCCTCCTCTTCTATTTTTTTCTCTTCTTCTACTTCTCCTCTTCTTCTATTTTTCCTCTTCTTCTCCTCTCCTCCTCTTCTTATTCTCCTTTTTCTTCTTTTCTTCTCCTCATCTTCTTATTTTCCTTTTTCCTAATTCTAAATATTACTAACCCTAATAGTCTAGCACAAACCTAATAACAATAGGAATTAAATGACAAAAAAAATCTTTTTCTTCTTTTCTTCCCTTTTTCTTCCTTTCTTCTCCTTTTTCTTCCTTTCTTCTCCTTTTTCTTCTTTTCTTCTCCTTTTTCTTATTTTCTTCTCGTCCTCACCGGCACGATGGCGGCGGTGGCGTGCCCGCCGGCGGGCGCCGGCGGCTCGTCCTTCGTACGTGTTCGGCATGGGGAGGAGGGGGTGGGGGGCTTACCGGAGTGGGAGGGCGCCGGCGAGCAGGACGGCAGGGCGTCGAGGACGGGGACAAGGGCGCGCGAGGAGGTCCGGCGCCGGCGAGGAGGACAGCAGGGCGACGGCGAGGAGGACGGGAGGGCGACGGCGACGGCGGGCAGCCTGGCGGCGTCGAGGAGTTCGTCTGTTGCCGCGCCGGGCAGGAGAGGCGAGCGAGAGGAAGAAGAGAACGAAATGGCGTTTGGATTTGGATTTTCGTCCGCGCCGTATATATAGTAGGATCTTTAGTCCCGGTTCGGGGCTCGAACCGGGACTAAAGACACCCTTTAGTCCCGGGTAGAGCCACGACCCGGGACTAAAGGCCCTTTTTCGGGCAGACCAGAAGGCGGGAAGCAGGGGCCTTTAGTCCCGAGTGGAGCCACGCACCGGGACTAAAGCCCCTCCTCGGCATGCGGCACGCGAGGGGCTTTAGTCCCGGTGCGTGGCTCCACCCGGGACTAAAGCCCCTCCTCGGCTGCACGATAAGTTTAGTCCCACCTCGCCCAGCGAGGGGGACTAACACTTCTTTATAAGCCCCGTCGCAGCTTCTCCATCGAGCTCCTCTATAAATCAGGCTTACGGGCCTAAACTCACTGAAATTTAAAACTATATTCGAAATTATGGATTTTCTCTATAAATTCTCATATAGTTTCAATTTTTTCTATTTTCATAATTAATAATTTTGACTATCCAAACTATTATCTATTTTTGTTATTTTCAATTAAAAACTATGTTTATTAAAAATTCTTTTTGCATATTTAAGAGTTTGACAAAACTATGATAATGAAAAGTGTTTGAAATTGAATAAATAATGCAAAACTATTTTCTATTTCCATAATTAATAATTTTGACTATCCAAACTATTATCTATTTTGTTATTTTTAATTAAAAACTATGTTTATTAAAAATTCTTTTTGCATATTTGAGAATTTGACAAAACTATTATAATGAAAAGTGTTTGAAATTGAATAAATAATGCAAAACTATTTTCTATTTTCATAATTAATAATTTTGACTATCCAAACTATTATCTATTTTGTTATTCTCAATTAAAAACTATGTTTATTAAAAATTCTTTTTGCATATTTGAGAATTTGACAAAACTATGATAATGAAAAGTGTTTGAAATTGAATAAATAATGCAAAACTATTTTCTATTTTCAAAAGTAATTATTTTGACTATCCAAACTATTATCTATTTTGTTATTTTCAATTAAAAACTATCTTTGTTAAAAATTCTTTTTGCATATTTGAGAATTTGACAAAACTATGATAATGAAAAGTGTTTGAAATTGAATAAATAATGCAAAACTATTTTCTATTTTCAAAAGTAATTATTTTGACTATCCAAACTATTATCTATTTTGTTATTTTCAATTAAAAACTATGTTTATTAAAATTCTTTTTGCATATTTGAGAATTTGACAAAACTATGATAATGAAAAGTGTTTGAAATTGAATAAATAATGCAAAACTATTTTATATTTTCAAAAGTAATTATTTTGACTATCCAAACTATTAACTTATTTTATTTTGAGCTACTTGACCCTGAAATTGAAAAGCACTACAAATGAACTCTGAAAATGTTAAAATTTGGCATGCTATCATCATTTCACCCACAAAGCATGTGTTAAAAAGTTGAGAGGGCTACAACAAAAACTGGATGCACTTCGTGTACAAAACGGACAATCTCTCTCGAAGTATCAGCGTTTCGAACGAGAACTCATCTCTTACAAAAGGATTTCATTTTTTTGAACTTATTTGAACTCCATACTTTTTGTGTGTTCAAAATGCACCATTCAAAGGCACATCACGAAATTTCAACAATTTCTGACTTCAGTTGGTATTCTTCGTGCATTTACTTATTTTTTTTTGAGCTAGTTGGCCCTGAAATTGAAAAGCACTACAAATTAACTCTGAAAATGTTAAAAGTTGGCATGCTATCATCATTTCACCCACATAGCATGTGTTAAAAAGTTGAGAGGGCTACGACAAAAACTGGATGCACTTCGTGTACAAAACGGACAATCTCTCTCGAAGTATCAGCGTTTCGAACGAGAACTCATCTCTTACAAAGGGATTTCATTTTTTTGAACTTATTTGAACTCCATACTTTTTGTGTGTTCAAAATGCACCATTCAAAGGTACATCACAAAATTTCAACAATTTCATATATGGTGGACACTAGCTCACCTATGGTATATGGTGGACATTCTTCTTCTCTCATATATGGTGAACACTAGCTCACCTGATTTTTCAACCGTCGATGATGGTTGCTACTCCTACTTCCCCTAGTGCATAACCAATATCTAGCACAAGGAGAAGAAGGAGAAACGACCCCCCCACAGCAGCAGTCGACATTCTTCTTCTCTCATGTATGATGGACACTCCCTCACCTGATTTTTCGACCATCGATGATGGTCGCTACTCCTTCTTCCCCTAGTGCATAACAAATATCTAGCACAAAGAGAATAAGGAGAAGCAACCCCCACAACAACAGTCGGCATTTTTCTTCTCTCATGTATGGTGGACACTCCCTCACCTGATTTTTTGACCGTCGATGATGGTCGCTATTCCTTCTTTCCCTAATGCATAACAAATATCTAGCACAAGGAGAAGAAGGAAAAGCGACCCCCACAACAAAAGTGGTTCCGCGGCACGCCACGTGGTTCCGCTGCACGCCACGTGGTTCCGCTGCACGCCACATGGGACTAATGGTCTTTCATTTTTAAATGACTGTTTTAATCAAAAACAGATCTGTTACAAAAGGGATTTCATTTTTTGAACTTATTTGAACTGAAGACTTTTTGTATATATATGTGGTCGAAATGCATGATACCATGAAGTTAGAAAGGGCTAAACCATTCAAACGTAGCAAATGAAGTTAGAAAGGGCTAAACCATTCAAATTTGGAAACTATAATGGCACAAACAGAAACTAGACATATATAAATGTTGGAAATATGCCCTAGAGGCAATAATAATTAGTTATTATTATATTTCTTTGTTCATGATAATCGTTTATTATCCATGCTATAATTGTATTGATTGGAAACACAATACGTGTGTGGATACATAGACAAAACACTGTCCCTAGTAAGCTTCTAGTTGACTAGCTCGTTGATCAAATATGGACAAGGTTTCCTGGCCATAGGCAAGTGTTGTTACTTGATAACGGGATCACATCATTAGGAGAATCATGTGATTGACTAGACCCAAACTAATAGACGTAGCATGTTGATCGTGTCATTTTGTTGCTACTGTTTTCTGCATGTCAAGTATTTGTTCCTATGACCATGATATCATATAACTCACTGACACCGGAGGAATTGTGTGTATCAAACGTCGCAACGTAACTGGGTGACTATAAAGATGCTCTACAGGTATCTCCGAAGGTGTTCGTTGAGTTAGTATGGATCGAGACTGGGATTTGTCACTCCGTGTGACGGAGAGGTATCTCGGGGCCCACTCGGTAATACAACATCACACACAAGCCTTGCAAGCAATGTGACTTAGTGCAAGTTGCGAGATCTTGTATTACGGAACGAGTAAAGAGACTTGCCGGTAAACGAGATTGAAATAGGTATGCGGATACTGACGATCGAATCTCGGGCAAGTAACATACCGAAGGACAAAGGGAATGACATACGGGATTATATGAATCCTTGGCACTGAGGTTCAAACGATAAGATCTTCGTAGAATATGTAGGATCCAATATGGGCATCCAGGTCCCGCTGTTGGATATTGACCGAGGAGTCTCTCGGGTCATGTCTACATAGTTCTCGAACCCGCAGGGTCTGCACACTTAAGGTTCGATGTTGTTTTATGCGTATTTGAGTTATATGGTTGGTTACCGAATGTTGTTCGGAGTCCCGGATGAGATCACAGACATCATGAGGGTTTCCGGAATGGTCCGGAAACGAAGATTGATATATAGGATGACCTCATTTGGTTACCGGAAGGTTTTCGTGCATTACCGGAAAAGTTTCGGGCTCATCGGTAGTGTACTGGGAGTGCCGGGAGGGGGGCCGGGGACCATCAGGAGGGGTGTCACGCCCCAAGGGGTCTCATGGGCTATGGGAAGATATAAACCAGCCCCTAGTGGGCTGTAATAAGTTCCCACTAAGGCCCATAAGGTTTGAGAAGGAAAAAACACAAGGTGGAAAGAGTTTCCAAGTGGGAAGGTGGAGTCCTACTCCAAGTAGGATTGGAGTAGGACTCCTCCACCTCCAATTTCGGCCAAACCTTTAGGTTTTGAGGCTGCCTCCTCCCCTCCCTCCCTCCTATATATAGTGGGGTTTTAGGGCTGATTTGAGACGACTTTTGCCACGGCAGCCCGACCACATACCTCCACGGTTTTACCTCTAGATCGCGTTTCTGCACAGCTCGGGCGGAGCCCTGCTCAGATTAGATCACCACCAACCTCCGGAGCGCCGTCACGCTGCCGGAGAACTCATCTACCTCTCCGTCTCTCTTGCTGGATCAAGAAGGCCGAGATCATCGTCGAGCTGTACGTGTGCTGAACGCGGAGGTGCCGTCCGTTCGGCACTAGATCGTGGGACGGATCGCGGGACGGTTCGTGGGACGGTTCGCGGGGCGGATCGAGGGACGTGAGGATGTTCCACTACATCAACCGCGTTCACTAACGCTTCTGCTGTGCGATCTACAAGGGTACGTAGATCGGAAATCCCCTCTCGTAGATGGACATCACCATGATAGGTCTTTGTGCGCGTAGGAAATTTTTTGTTTCCCATGCGACGTTCCCCAACAGTGGCATCATGAGCTAGGTTCATGCGTAGATGTCTTCTCGAGTAGAACACAAAAGTTTTTGTGGGCGGTGATGTGCGTTTTGCTGCCCTCCTTAGTCTTTTCTTGATTCTGCGGTATTGTTGGATCGAAGTGGCTCGGACCGACATTACTCGTACGCTTACGAGAGACTGGTTTCATCGCTACGAGTAACTTCGTTGCTCAAAGATGACCGGCGAGTGTGGGTTTGTCCAACTTTAGTTGAATCGGATTTGACCGAGGAGGTCCTTGGATGAGGTTAAATAGCAATTCATATATCTTCGTTGTGGTGTTTGCGTAAGTAAGATGCGATCCTACTAGATACCCATGGTCACCACGTAAAACATGCAACAACAATTAGAGGACGTCTAACTTGTTTTTGCAGGGTATGCTTGTGATGTGATATGGCCAATGATGTGATGTGATATATTTGATGTATGAGATGATCATGTTGTAATAGTTAATATCGACTTGCACGTCGATGGTACGGCAATCGGCATGAGCCATAGGGTTGTCTTTAAACTAACGTTTGTGCTTGCAGATGCGTTTACTATATTGCTAGGACGTAGCTTTAGTAGTAATAGCATGAGTAGCACGACAACCCCGATGGCGACACGTTGATGGAGATCATGATGATGGAGATCATGGTGTGACGCCGGTGAAAAGAAGATCGTGCCGGTGCTTTGGTGATGGAGATCAAGAAGCACATGATGATGGCCATATCATGTCACTTATGAATTGCATGTGATGTTAATCCTTTATGCACCTTATCTTGATTAGAACGACGGTAGCATTATGAGGTGATCTCTCACTAAAATTTCAAGACGAAATTGTGTTCTCCCCGACTGTGCACCGTTGCGACAGTTCTTCGTTCCGAGACACCACGTGATGATCGGGTGTGATAGACTCAACATTCATATACAACGGGTGCAAAACAGTTGCACACGCGGAACACTCGGGTTAAGCTTGACGAGCCTAGCATGTGCAGACATGGCCTCAGAACACATGAGACCGAAAGGTCGAGCATGAATCGTATAGTTGATATGATTAGCATAGAGATGCTTACCACTGAAACTATTCTCGACTCACGTGATGATCGGACTTGAGATAGTGGATTTGGATCATGTACCACTCAAATGACTAGAGAGATGTACTTTTTGAGTGGGAGTTCTTAAGTAATATGATTAATTGAACTAATTGTCATGAACATAGTCCAATGGTCTTTGCGAATTACGATGTAGCTTGCGCTATAGCTCTACTGTTTTTATATGTTCCTAGAGAAAATTTAGTTGAAAGTTGATAGTAGCAAACTTTGCAGACTGAGTCTATAAAACCGAGGATAGTCCTCATTGCTGCGTAGAAGGCTTATGTCCTTAATGCACCACTCGGTGTGCTGCACCTCGAGCGTCGTCTGTAGATGTTGTGAACATCCGACATACACGTTTCTGATGACTACACGATAGTTCAGTGCAAAATATTTAATGGCTTAGAAGCAAGGCGCCGAAGACGTTTTGAAACGTCACGGAACATAAGAGATGTTCTAAAGAGATGAAATTGTGATTTCATGCTTGTGCCCTTGTTAAGAGGTATGAGACCTCCGACAAGATTCTTTGTCCACGAAGTAAAGGAGAAAATCTCAATCGTTGAACGTGTGCTCAGATTATCTGAGTACGACAATCGCTTGAATCAAGTGGGAGTTGATCTTCCAGATAAGATAGTGATGGTTCTCCAAAGTCACTGCCGCCAAGCTGTGAGAGCTTCGTGATGAACTATAACATATCAAGGATAGATACAATGATCCTTGAGCGATTCGCGATGTTTGACACTGCGAAAGTAGAAATCAAGAAGGAGCATCAATAGTTGATGGTTAGTAAAACCACTAAGTTTCGATAAAGGCAAGGGCTAGAAGGGATACTTCGTGAAACGGCAAAGCAGTTGCTGCACTAATGAAGAGACCCCAGATTAAACCCAAGCCTGGGACTAAGTGCCTCTGTTATGAGGGGAACGGTCACTGAGGCGGAGCAACTCTAGATACTTGGTAGATAAGAAGGCTGGCAAAAGTCGAAAGAAGTATATTTGATATACATGATGTTGATGTGTACTTTACTAGTACTCCTAGTAGCACGAGGGTATTGGATACCGGTTCGGTTGCTAAGTGATTAGTAACACGAAATGAAAGCTACGGCATAAACGGAGACTAGCTAAAAGCGAGGTGACGATACGTGTTGGAAGTGTTTCCAAGGTTGATATGATCAAACATCGCACACTTCCTCTACCATCGGGATTGGTGTTAAACCTAAATAATTGTTATTTGGTGCTTGCGTTAAGTATGAACATGATTGGATCGTGTTTATTGCAATACGATTATTCATTTAAAGAGAATAATGGTTACTCTGTTTGCTCGAATAATCACCTTCAATGGTTTATTGAATCTCGATCATAGTGTTACACATGTCCATGATATTGGTGCCAAAAGATACGAGGTAATGATGATAGTACCACTTACTTGTGGCACTACCGCTTGAGTCATGTTGGTATAAATTGCATGAAGAGGCTCCATGCTGATGGATCTTTATACTCACTTGATTTTGAATCACTAGTGACATGCAAATCATACCACATGAGCAAGGCCTTGTTTTCAGTGAGATGAAACAAGATAGTAACTTGTTGGAAGTGATACATTTTGATGTATGCAGTCCAATGGGTGCTGAGGCACGCAGTGGATATCATTATGTTCTTACTTCAATGACGATTTAAGTAGATACAAGAGTATTTACTTAATGAATCACAAGTCTGAAATATTGAAAAGTTCAATTCTGTTTCGGAGTGAAGTTCATCGTAACAAGAGGATGAACTGTCTACGATATGATCATAGAAATGAATATCTGAGTTATGAGTTTTGGTACGCAGTTAAGACAATGTGGAAATTGTTTCGCAGTTCATGCCACCTGGAACATCATAGTGTGATGATGTGTCTGAACGTCATAGCCACGCATTATTCGGTATGGTGCATGCTATGATGTCTCTTATCGAATTACCACTATCGTTTATGGGTTATGCATTAGAGACAACCGCATTCACTTTAAATAGGGCACCGCGTATTTTCGTTGAGATGACACAGTATAGACTGATGTTTAGAGAAATCTAAACTGTCGTTTCTTGAAAGTTTAGGGCTTCAACACTTATGTGAAAAAGTTTCAGTCTGATAAGCTCGAACCCAAAGCGGATAAATGCATCTTCATAGGATATCCAAAACAGTTGGGTACATCTCCTATCTCAGATCCGAAAGCAAAGTGTTTGTTTCTAGAAACGGATCCTTTCTCGAGGAAAGGTTTCTCTCGAAAGAATTGAGTGGGAGGGTGGTAGAACTTGATGAGGTTATTGAACCATCACTTCAACCAGTGTGTAGCAGGGCGCAGGAAGTTGTTCCTGTGGCGCCTACACCAATTGAAGTGAAAGCTGATGATGGTGATCGTCGAGCATCGGATCAATTTACTACAAGCCTCGTAGGTTGACAAGGTCGCGTACTACTGCAGAGTGGTACGGTAACCCTGTCTTGGAGGTCATGTTGTTGAGCAACAGTGAACCTATGAGTTATGGAGAAAGAAATGGTGGGCCCGGATTCCGACAAATGGCTGGAAGCCATGAAATCCGAGAGAGGATCCATTATGAAAACAAAGTGTAGACTTTGGAAGAACTACTTGATGGTCATAGGACTATTGAGTAAAGATGGATCTTTAAAAGGAAGACAGACGATGATGGTGATAAGTCACTATTGAGAAAAGCTCGACTTGTCGCAAAGATGTTTCCGACAAGATCAAACAGTTGACTATGATGAGACTTTCTCACTCGTAGCGATGCTAAAAGTCTGTTAGAATTATGTTAGTAGTTGCTGCATTATTTATGAAATATTTCACATAGGATGTCAAAACATTGTTTCCTCGACGATTTCCTTGAGCAAACATTGTATGTGATACAACCAGGAGGTTTTGTCGATCCTAAAGATACTAGCAAGTATGCAAGCTCCAGCGATCCTTCAATGGACTGGTGCACGCATCTCGGAGTTGGAATATACACTTTGATGAGATGATCAAAGATTTTGGGTTTGTACAAGGTTTATGAGAAACTTGTATTTCCAAAGAAGTGAGTGGGGGCACTATAGAATTTCTGATAAATATATGTGGTTGACATATCGTGGATCAGAAGTAATGTAGAATTTCTGTAAAGCATACAAGGTTGTTTGAAAGGAGTTTTCAAAGGAATACCTGGATTGCGCTACTTGAACGTTGAGCATCAAAGATCTATGGAGATAGATCGAAAGCGCTTAATAGAAGTTTCAACAAGATGCATGCCTTGACAAGTTTTTGAAGGAGTTCAAAATAGATCAGCAAAGAAGGAGTTCTTGGTTGCGTTGTGAGGTGTGAATTTGAGTAAGACTCAAAACCCGACCACGGCAGAATAAAGAGAATAGACGAAGGTCGTCTTCTATGCCTTAGCCGTAGACTCTAAAGTATGCCATGCTGAGTACCGCACCTGATGTGTGCCTTGCAGCAAGTCTGTTAAGAGGTACACAGAGTGATCCAGGATTGAATCACTGATCAGCGGTCAAAGTTATCCTTATTAACTAAATAGACTAAGGAATTTTTCTCGATTATGGAGGTGGTTAAAGAGTTCGTCGTAAAGGGTTACGTCGATGCAAGCTTTGACACTAATCCGAATAACTATGAGTAGTGAAACGGATTCGTATAGTAGAGTAGATATTTGGAGCATTTCCGAATAGCACGTAGTAGCAGCATCTATAAGATGACATAAAGATTTGTAAAGAACGCACGGATCTGAAAGTTTCAGAACCGTTGACTAAAACCTCTCTCACGAGCAAGACGTGATCAGACCCCAGAACTATATGGGTGTTGGATTCGTTGAAATCACATGGTGATGTGAACTAGATTATTGACTCTAGTGCAAGTGGGAGACTGTTGGAAATATGCCCTAGAGGCAATAATAATTAGTTATTATTATATTTCTTTGTTCATGATAATCGTTTGTTATCCATGCTATAATTGTATTGATTGGAAACACAATACGTGTGTGGATACATAGACAAAACACTGTCCCTAGTAAGCTTCTAGTTGATTAGCTCGTTGATCAAAGATGGTCAAGGTTTCCTGGCCATAGGCAAGTGTTGTTACATGATAACGGGATCACATCATTAGGAGAATCATGTGATGGACTAGACCCAAACTAATAGACGTAGCATGTTGATCGTGTCATTTTGTTGCTACTGTTTTCTGCGTGTCAAGTATTTGTTCCTATGACCATGATATCATATAACTCACTGACACCGGAGGAATGCTTTGTGTGTATCAAACGTCGCAACGTAACTGGGTGACTATAAAGATGCACTACAGGTATCTCCGAAGGTGTTCGTTGAGTTAGTATGGATCGAGACTGGGATTTGTCACTCCGTGTGACGGAGAGGTATCTCGGGGCCCACTCGGTAATACAACATCACACACAAGCCTTGCAAGCAATGTGACTTAGTGCAAGTTGCGAGATCTTGTATTACGGAATGAGTAAAGAGACTTGCCGGTAAACTAGATTGAAATAGGTATGCGGATACTGACGATCGAATCTCGGGCAAGTAACATACCGAAGGACAAAGGGAATGACATACGGGATTATATGAATCCTTGGCACTGAGGTTCAAACGATAAGATCTTCGTAGAATATGTAGGATCCAATATGGGCATCCAGGTCCCGCTGTTGGATATTGACCGAGGAGTCTCTCGGGTCATGTCTACATAGTTCTCGAACCCGCAGGGTGTGCACACTTAAGGTTCGACGTTGTTTTATGCGTATTTGAGTTATATGGTTGGTTACCGAATGTTGTTCGGAGTCTCGGATGAGATCACACACGTCATGAGGGTTTCCGGAATGGTCCGGAAACGAAGATTGATATATAGGATGACCTCATTTGGTTACCGGAAGGTTTTCGTGCATTACCGGAAAAGTTTCGGGCTCATCGGTAGTGTACTGGGAGTGCCGGGAGGGGTGCCGGGGACCATCAGGAGGGGTGTCACGCCCCAAGGGGTCTCATGGGCTATGGGAAGAGATAAACCAGCCCCTAGTGGGCTGGAATAAGTTCCCACTAAGGCCCATAAGATTTGAGAAGGAAAAAACACAAGGTGGAAAGAGTTTCCAAGTGGGAAGGTGGAGTCCTACTCCAAGTAGGATTGGAGTAGGACTCCTCCACCTCCAATTTCGGCCAAACCTTTAGGTTTTGAGGCTGCCTTCTCCCCTCCCTCCCTCCTATATATAGTGGGGTTTTAGGGCTGATTTGAGACGACTTTTGCCACGGCAGCCCGACCACATACCTCCACGGTTTTACGTCTAGATCGCGTTTCTGCGGAGCTCGGGCGGAGCCCTGCTGAGATTAGATCACCACCAACCTCCGGAGCGCAGTCACGCTGCCGGAGAAATCATCTACCTCTCCGTCTCTCTTGCTGGATCAAGAAGGCCGAGATCATCGTCGAGCTGTACGTGTGCTGAACGCGGAGGTGCCGTCCGTTCGGCACTAGATCGTGGGACGGATCGCGGGACGGTTCGTGGGACGGTTCGCGGGGCGGATCGAGGGACGTGAGGACGTTCCACTACATCAACCGCGTTCACTAACGCTTCTGCTGTGCGATCTACAAGGGTACGTAGATCGGAAATCCCCTCTCGTAGATGGACATCACCATGATAGGTCTTCGTGCGCGTAGGAAATTTTTTGTTTCCCATGCGACGTTCCCCAACAATAAATTGGTCCAAGCAGTACATGATACTAGTCCAAACAGTACATAATAATAGCTATCATAGATATATATATTCGAGGTGACGCTGGCCATAGTTGACGACTCGAATCAGAATGTCCACCTTATTCGAGGTGACGCTGGCCATAGTTGACGACTCGAATCTTGTGGTACAACTCGTATGAAACGTATGCATCTTTTGCTGCATACTCAATGTTGATACGATCAAGTGGGGCCTTCTCCCAAAGTTTGTGCTGAGACTTTGGGAAATTGGTCTTCATATCACCATATTCCTCGTCGATCAAGGCAACTGCCATATGAGCCATCAAAGTCCTGACATGTCGAAGCCTGAATACCGTTTGGAGATCAATGAGGCAACCAGTTGGTATCTCAATACCGAAGCTGTACCTCATCTTCAGCTTTTTGTTCGTTATGTCAACGGTAGCAAAAGTGATGCCGCTGCGAAGGAAGTCCATGAGTTCTGGACAATGCTTGTCACTACTGCAACAGAAACAAATTAAAATGGAACAAATATTACATACTGCTGCAATAAGGAAACATGTTTCACTACAATTAAAGAGAAAATTATCTTTAGGATTCAAATAGAACATATGCAATGGAACCTAGAGAGATCACTATAGCTATCCAATGGAACCTAGAGAGATCACTAGCTATATGCAATTTTCATGACTATGACATATCATATTGCTATCCAATGGAACCTAGAGAGATCACTAGCTATATGCAATTTTCATAACCTTGGATCAAAGAACACCGCATAAAATTGTATCACTACAACTATGATTTCAATGGAACATATTGAATCAATCAGATTTTTCAGATTGTGGAACACTATTCCAATCAGATTGTGTTCCCTTCAACTAATCAAAATTGTTTCACTACAACTATTTGAAGCGAACCAACTATGACTCCAATGGAACATATTAAACACTAGTTGATTCTAATCCGATTTTTCAGATTATGGAACACTATTCCAATCAGATTGTGTTCCCCTTCAACTAATCAAAATTGTTTCACTACAACTATTTGAAGGGAACCAACTATGACTGAAACAAATAAACTTACAATGTCATTACCTTGGATCAAAGAAAGCCTCAAAACTTACCTCGCCAATTGGAAGATCAAGACATGGTGTGCGAAGCATAGTTGGATGACGGCAAACCTGCGTTGATCGGCCGTGTGCTCCAGGTCAAGCCCCAAGAACTTCTCATGATCCATTGCGGCGTCAAGCCATCGTTCCTTCAACTGTTCAAGAAAATACGGCATCTCCCTGCTCTCGTTCGTGTACACGACATCGAGCATGGTCTTGCCATGTGCGAGCACCTCTCTAAAGCGAGTTGGCATGGTGGAAGAAGAGAAGGGAAGAAGAGAGGAGAAGAACAGAGAGCGAGAGCGAGAGAGAAGAAGAAACAGAGAAATGGCGACTCTGCTTCGGTTCGTGCTTTTCATCGCCCGAAACGACGCGGGATGCAAACCGTTTGGGCCTTTAGTCCCGGGTCGTGCCACCAACCGGGACTAAAGAGGTATACCAACGGTTGCCACCACTACGGCAGGCCACGTGTTAGGCCTTTAGTCCCGGGTTGAGCCACCAACCGGGACTAAAGGGGGATACGAACGGTTGCCACCACCATTGCCCACCGCGTAGCCCTTTAGTCCCGGTTTGGGACACGTACCGGGACTAAAGGCTCCTTACGGGCCGGGACTAAAGCCTCGAGGGAGGCATTGAGAATTGGGGCGACGTGGCCGGGCCTTTAGTCCCGGCCCAGAGGCAGGCCGGGACTAAAGGGTCCCGGCCAAAGGCCCGTTTTCCACTAGTGTCACGAGGGGTCCCGGCCGAGCTTGTGGGCCACGGGTCCGGTATGCTCCTTCTATTGCGTTCGGTCGGCTACCGTCGTTGACTGTGGAGGTTAAGCCCTCCCGCGTGCCGAAGGTGTTGCTGCTCCTAGTCCCGGCTCCTCTTCATCGCTGTGCAGGTCTCTCCTTACGGCGCTGTGTTGAGACGGTGCAGGGGCCTCAAGACCGTGTTGGTGCAGGATGTAGGTCGGCTTGGTGGCAGGCTCCGGAGCGCCCGAGGTGCAAGTTGAGATCGGGGGAAACCCCTGTTGGCCTAGCCGACACTAACGCGGTCACACCGTTTGGTGACGCTGAACCTTCCTAGAGGGCGTTGGGGCTACCCTTCCTCGCGCCTCGTCGCGTACCAGGGAAACCCTTGGCAGCAGTGTCGTCATCGTCACATTCCTTCTTAGAGGTGTTGATGGGTACCGGTGCTTTGGAGTCCTGAAGATTGGTGGAAAACTCTTGATGGGCACAACGGTTGTGAGTCTTTTGTGTTTTCTGTCGATCCGCCGGTGTAGGCATTTATTTCTTTTGTATTTTCTTTTCCATTCTTTTTGGACGTGACGGTGTTGTTTTCGTCCCAGCACTTATCGTCGGTTGTTCTGTTCGGTTGCTTTGTAATACAAAGCGGTAGAAAACCCTTTTCGTCAATATATTCCACTGACTTCGGACGTGGATTTTTGGCTCCCGGAAGCATATGCTCCCTTATAAACAGTAAAATCATAATATATAGTAAATAAGTTCAAACAATTCTGAATTTTTTTATAGATGTTCATATTAGTGTGGCAAGTGTGCTTGCCAAATTTCATGCCATATGGGATAGTGGTACTTCGTTGGTGAAAAAAACAAAATTAAGTGTAACATTTGGAGGTAAAAGTTGTCGTTCGACTTCTTCATTTCGCACAGGCCAAAATACTTAAATTTTTGACCTGTAAATTTGTATGTGTTATTTGAGTGTGACAATGAACACATCTATTTTTTTTCATTTCTTTTTTACATTTGTAAAATACATTTTAAACATGCAGGATCATATGCTCCCAGGAGCCAAAATGAATATCCGACTGACTTCAACCTAATGTGATGCAACAATCATGCTGCATCCATGCATTTTAATCCTAGCATAACGAGCACATACGTATGCATACACTTCTAGTTTTGAGAGCTCCCACACAATCATTTTGAACTTCTCTTGATGATTACATTCAGTAGCCGTATCATAATTTTTTGTATTGTCGGTCTTTTCTAATTTTGTCTAGTCCCCATTCTATTGTTGCATCTTTCATCTAGTCCCGGAAAGCAGAAGGAACGCCCTGGTCGCACAAAAGGCGAAACAGGAGGGCGATACACACATATTCGCTGGATGTAAGCGGCGCTTCGTGCGCCGAGTAGCATGGGACCTATATCTCGCTCAGTGCGCCGTGCGCTTTGCTTTCCCCTAATTTTTCTTCCCTTTTTATGGTCTTTTTGTTTCTTCACCGGGTTTTTTGTTATTTCTATTCTTTCCTGTGTTTTCTACTGGGTTTTATTTCATTTCTTTCTCGAATTCTACAGGGATTTTTCTTTTCTTTCTGTTCTTTTCTTCCTCCATTTTTAATGGTCTTCCTCATTTGTTTCATACTTTATCATTTTTTATTTTATTTATTTATTTGTTCTTTTTATTGCTTTTCATAGTTTCTATCTCGGTTTTCATTATTTTCACTCCTATGCACTGGATTAAATTCGTTTTTTGTTTCTTTTGCTGATTTTCATTGGATTTTTCTTTCTCTTTCCTTTTAGAACAAGTATATATTTTTATACACATTTAAAAACAAATACATGAAATATTTTTCATATACATCTAAAACATTTTCTTGTACATGTTGATCATTTTAGAAATACATTATTACCATTTTTACCAGAAATTTATTTTCATATGGACCTTTTACATACATACTAAAATAATATTATACATAAGGAACATTTTTAAAATAAAATTTTAAAATTTTGCAAATATGTATTTAACATTTTTGGAAACTTCTGTTTTTTAATTCTAACCTTTTAATATGTATTACATATTTTCCTTACTTATCATTTTTAAATACATGATTAGTATTTTTCTAACATATATTTTTTATCTCTACTTTTTCTACACATTTTCCATTTTTTCTACATTGCGATTATGTTTTATATACACATTTGACATTGCCATATACAAGATTAACATCTTTAAAACATATATATTTGGTTGTCAACTTTCTTACAAACACATTGTACATATTTCATATGGATGTTTACCCCTTGTAAAGGCACTCGGCGCTGACAAGTAGCGCATGTGCACCACTTATCGTAACCTAATAGGTTTTTCGTTTTTCGTATATTCATTTATTTAGAATGATTTATCTCTTGAACTGTGCATTCAAATCCCGAACTCTATTCAATGTTGGATTTCTCAAGTCAAGATCTTTGAAACTAAATCCCATGTAAATAGATTTCAACGAACTTTTTTCATAGAAAAACCAGAGTCTGAAAAAAACCCAAACAAAAATTACACAAAACAAAAACAAATAACACCTACAATTGAGATAAAAGAAAGGAAAAACCCCGAAGCCGGGATCACGATTTTTTTAATATATTTCCCACTCTTTTTGAGAAGCATAGATGTGCTTCTTGCAGAAGCAAACTTCCACGACAACCAAATTTGTGCTTTTGGAAACGCATATATTTTTCCTTTCCTAGAAGCACAATTATGCTTCTCGCAGAAGCCAATATGTACCTCGTTTGCTAATTTGTGCTTCTCGAAGAAACAAATATGTTGACTTGATTGCTTCTTATAAAAGCATAGATTTATTTTCCGAAAATCATATAGGTGCTTTGGAAGATAATATGTGCCTCAAGAAAAAGAAAATCGGAATTTCTCGTGAAAGCATAATTCTTTTCTGGTGCAGAATAAAATACCGATGTTTTATGGAAAAACTAGAGAAATCGGGCAGAAAACAAGAAAAAATCCATATAAAATCCAAAAATGCATACAAAAATAAATATATCAAAAGGACTGTCCAACACGCGATATGTGACGGTCGCTGGACTCATCACTTGATGTGCCACGAAGGAACCAAAAATGACCCATGGAGGCCCCCCGCAAATAATAACCTCTTGTTAGTGTCTCTCCACGTAGAGGCACCCGCCGAGCCGGAGTGCTGGCTTGCACAATTAATAAATCGGTTGTGTCCCTGCAGTATCACACGGTCAGCCTTTGTGCGGTCCGTTATTCACTTACTCAATAGCCGCACAGGATACGCAAGAGAAAACCAGACCTGATTTTTTTTATCAGATGACCTTCGACAAGTCTACAATTCTACAAAGTTCACAAACTTGAAAAAAAAATCACAGGTACAAAATATTAACGAAAACAAAAACCTTTGAATACCAAAAAGTTCACGAATTCAATTTTTGAATAAGAAAAATAGTTCATGAATTCAAAAAATCACAAATTACATGTTCATGAATTCAACAAAATACCAAATCAAGGAAAAAAACGCATACACGAAAAATGTTCAAAAGTTCAGAAATAGTTAGCGAATTTGAAAAAAATTAACAATACAAAACAAGTTCTTGGAATTCAAAAAACTTCATGCACCTAGTTTTTTTTTTCTCGGTTGTTTGTGAATATTAAAAATATCATAGATTTGAAAAAAATCATGCTAAAGGAATAAAATAAATATATAAAACGGAAAATAAAAATCCAAAAACATAAACCAAGAAAAAGATCGCAAGCTTCCAACTTCCCAAAACCGGCTAGAAGCTTGTAGGAGCTTCCTAAAACCGTAGTGGAACGCTTTGTTATATTGTACGCCGTGGGCTGTCCATTTCTTATGTAGCGCCCAGGAGGGTGTGCGCCGTGTAAGAGCAAAGTTTATAAGTAGCACTACTGGCGTGAAATATGGACCAGAGATCATATCCCCTGTGGGCCATCCCATTAGTCTATTTCGGCTTTTTCCGTCTGTTTGCTTTGGGTTTTTATTATTATTACTAGCAAAATGGCCCGTGCGTCGCCATGGAAGAAAAAAAACATAATCTCCAATGATGGTGATCACATTATGTTCACATATAATCGCTTGATTTAGAAATTTTGTGCATAAATGCAAGAAAATATTTATTACTTTAAATTTATTCACAAGTTGAAGCAATTTTTACATTTTTGATGTTGAAGGATGTTATTTTCAATTCAAAAACATTTTTTGAAACGCATGAATTTTTCTGAATAAAAAAAAATATAAATCAGTAATATATTTATTAAATTCATGGACATTGTTTTGGATTTGCAAAAAAAAATCCGGCGCTTTTTTTGAATCCTATTCTTAATTCAAAATAAAAATTAGTCAGCATTTTAATTCAAAATTCCTATTTTTTGATATGCAAAAAGTTTTTGTAATTCTAAATTATTTAAATTATAAATGAACAAAAATGGAACAGAAAATTTTAAATAAAAAAATAAACTATCAAAACAGGCATTAGTCATTTTTAAAATTTAGGACATTTTTTAAATGCATTAACATATTTTGAATTAGAAAGCATTTTGTTAAATGCCTTTAATAATTTTTAATACATGGAATTGTATTTGAGATCATGGACTTTTCTTATTGTACAAACATTTTTCTAAAATTGCAAACATTTTATTGTATGTGCGAGCATTTTTTACAAAACTCCGAGCAGTCTTTGAAGTCACAAACATTTTAATTTTCTAATTATGTTGATTTATAATTTTCAGTTTATTAAAATTTTAAAGATTATTTGAAGTTCTAAATTATTTAAATTAAAAAAATAAAACGGAACTGAAAATAAATAAATAAACGGAACTAAAAACAGGCGCCTGTGCATGGACCGGCCCATACGGTGTACTATATATTCTCCCACCGTGCAGAGCATAATATAGGAGGTTTTTGCATGGGCCGGTCCAGTCCAAGATTTTTCGCTTTATGAAACGTTTTCTATTATTTACCATTGGCATGGTGGCTAATTTATACAAACTTTAAGGGTAATTTTCAAGACGGACTACCAGAAATAGAACTTGCTTTATTATTACTAGTACAAATGTTCGTGCGTTGCACCGGACAAGAAAAAAGTACCCAACCTGCTTGTTGTGCCATTATGCAGATAAATGTGTATAATAATGTTAAATGTTTTCTTTTAAAATATTAGGTACTGCTTACATAAAAATTGTATGATATTTTCAGTAATATATACATATATTATTAAATTTTAAATTTCTTGTAAAAGATAAATTTTAAACATTTTGTTCAAAATGATCTTTTTATTGTGTGGTAATAATGTTTTGTTTTCTGATGGGAAATGGCATTTGTGTGTAGTACATATCTTCCATATATATTTTTTGATAAATATTTTTTTTTTTTTGCACAACTTGCTTCATGTGTCATTGTGCATCATTTTTTATATGGATTTTAATAATTTTCGACGATAACGTTAAATGTTAAATTGTTTTACAAAATTTATGTATGCATAATATTTTTAATATTTTTTAAGAAGTATTATTTTTATGAATTTTAAGCTTTTGTTTGACAAGGAACCTTTTTTAATAATTTTATTTCTTTAACATTTTATGAATTTTGGGAAGCTCGTGATGTAGGACCAGATTGCTTTACCCACTTTAATATTAAGAGTCCTTTTAGTAAAATATGAGGGTCGTGTTGTTAAAAAATAGTACCTAGTTCACCACAGGCATATTCTAATGCAACTTCCGAGCCGTTTTCATATACGGGATCGATAGAAAGAGTAGGCTGGACCAGAAAAATGATGTGGTAGCATATCATTTGAAATTAAATCTTACAATAACCTTTGCACTTCAACCATAACATTTCTTTTATGAAATACATACATCTGATTCATGTATAAAAATTACATCTTACATTGTTTACGTTGGTATCATCGAGTGTTACCCGTGGCATATCCGAGAATAGAACTTCCTCGGCCTCCACCTGAGTTCTATCAGACTCCTTTGACAGTTGCACACGCACACACGAGAGAGACATTAAAATCAATTATCCTACACTTGGGATAACTATGAAGATAAACTGGTACTAAATAGTCACACTGGCAACCTATTATTCAAGACGACACCTTTAAACACTTGGCTGGCAATAGGAATTAGGAAATGATTGATACAATAACATGGTCCAACACTATAATTAGAATTTCATTCATTGACTGACCATGATGTAGTCGACACACGTCATGTGTTTAGTGATGCATAAAATTTTGCTCCGGTCTATATTACATTATCAATTCTATGCACCAAAACGTAGTCATTAAATGGTCATGCTTTTGCTTTAGAAACTTTGTGTGGCGCTTACAAGTCCACGGTCATTAAGAGTAAGTGCAGTTTCATGTTTAAATTTCCTTTTAAAAACTCGAAGAGAGCATCACCTAATAATAGTTGAACCAAACATGAATGACAAGTTTGTCAAGTGGATTAAATTGGGGCAACTAATTTCAGATTTAGCGAGCAAACAAATAAAAAATCAACGAACTATCAATTTTGTGACTAAATAATCAAAGGAGATTTCATAATCCTAATAGTAGTCTGCCAATAGCCAGCAGCCTACTGCGCCTCAAACCACTTACTTCCTCCGTGTAAAGCTCTACATACATGAACACATAGGCACATCGAGTGGCACACACCCATGCTTCCTCCCTGTAATCGATGGGAATAGAAAAGCGGGAGCTTTATGCTGGCCATGATTGCTGTTATGAATCTAGTCTGTAGGGCTGCAAGAACAATGCCTTGCCCAACAAATCTTGGCCTACCTGCAGCCAAACTTGGACGCCAAACTTACTAATACTGCCTGACCCACAAGCTTCTTCCCAATCAGGGAATTGTAAATATGCATGTGTTGCGACCCTCGTGTATTGCGTTGTGTACTCTATGTGTGTAATAATCAGTTATAGTGACAAAAGCAGAATCAGACGCAGGGAGCACAACAAAGACACCAAACATTCAGAGAGCTATCATACTTCAGGCCCTTCTAATTCAGAGATGAACTTCTAAAACAAAAATCAAACATGAGTGGGATACATACCTCTGACAAAGTCGGAGGCATTGGAGCACTGGATGGATGATCTTCTATCTCCGACGAAGTCTGCACTTCTTTCTCTGGCGAAATCGGCGGATTCATCAGTTTCACCGACAAACTCGGTGGCCACATTAGTTAAATCGACAATTGTGCTGATGAAGATTTCGACCGAGGTGGTCTACTTCTTATAGCAGTTAACAAAAGATGAAAACTTATTCTATGCTGGTCGTATTATAAGCAATGTCTGCATAGGAAGTGTCCATGTCATTCAAGCCAAGCTCCTCATTCTGCTCCCAACTCCTCTCATAGTCTTCAACTGCCATTCATAGTGATAAATACATCGAATAAGCCATAATTGCAGTTAGTTATGTGCATTCTTTACTAATATAAGGGCGTTTAGATCACTACTTAAGTGATCTAAATGCTCTTATATTAGTTTACAGAGGGAGTAATTAGTATGACTCCACAGAACTACAGTCACAAGCTTCATGGTTAATTGAAAAACTACCACAGATCATTCATACTTATTAAAATGCCAATGCATGAATGTCCTTTCATTGGTTTGAATAATACATGATGCTGCGTGCAGTTCATTGATTAGGCTAACTTATATGATGCTGCGTACAATTCATTGATTAGGCTAACTTACTGAGTAGTTGGATGTCATCTTCTATCAAATCTGTGGCTCGACAAACGAAGCCGCTAACACATCATCAATAATTAAGGTCCAAGGCTCTTGTAAACTCGGGAGCTGAAATTATACATTGTGTAATGTTATTGAAATAGGTATAGCATATTAATTCACAATTAATTATCCCAATAACGCCCGTCCACTCAAAATAATCAGCAATTTTCTAACCAGACCTCCAACCAAGTTTAGCATGGACCAAGGTTAGGACAAAACAAAACAAGCAGGAAGTACCCAATACATCATGAATAGGGAAGTTATCAATTTTTTTTACTTCATGCTATAAAGAAAGAAACGCAAGACACTCAAGAACTGAGAAGCTATGGAAGGAAAAGCATAGCCATAATCTTCTCCAGATTGGAGGTGAAGCAGTCCCTGCTAAAATAGATAGAACATTCCAGCTAAAAGAAACTGGTACCTTTGATAATCTTTGCTGGAAATCATCCCATTTCTTTTTCTTCCATTCATTTATGCTATCACCCAATTGGAATCCATGAACCCGCTCCAGAGCTGCAGCCCCAAAATAGAACTTAGCATTTGAGTTTGAGAAGAATAACAATTACATCTATTCAGGTGTATTAGAATATCTCAATATGGATATAATATTTTCAAGTTCCAGCATGTAATGAAGATCAAAAGATGGATGCTCAGCTCAAGCTTCATATATATACAAGTTAGATGAGATCAAACAAAGCATCTCTTCATTAAAGCAGGCATATAAAATTACAATGATGCATAATAGTTGTGTGTGTCGGTTCGTCCTGTTTCAAGAAATATCTCTAGAGGAAACATATCGCGGCATTGTAAATACTTATTCAGAACTTCATTGAAGATCATCACGTTCTCATGTAACAGCTCATTCAAAAAATCATATGGACGAACTGGAAAACTGATCACTGCTTGTTCGATATGGATATCATTTCATGAAGAATCAAACAACTGTAAATCAAAAACAATGGTGAGATCACATATTATCTAACAAAAGTTGCACAATGTGGATATCTGGCATTTCAAAGCATCCAGCAGATATTGTGCGGTCTAAAAAAGAATAACTCCGTGCAGACTTCTTACCATGTATTTAGCATCGATAAACAGATCATTGACAGCCACAACTTCAATATCATCTCTATCGATTGCAATACGCAGAACTAACCTCCCAATCCGCCCAAAACCTGAAGCAAAAACACAAGCGTACCATTTTAACCAAATAGTGAAACAATTAAAGATCACCTAGAACAAGAACAAAAAAAAATCTACAATAGTTTGGCAATGCCATTTCTTTTTTTTTTATCTATCAAGGAACTCATCATTGATGCCGACCTTTGTCTTCTCCCCGCTAGAAGATGCTATGGAAAGTGAAAAGGTAAAAGTATGTCAGACACAACTGCAGGCTGCACCAATCTCTACAGAGTTCAAAAGTTTCGTGCATTGAAGAACTTACAAGGAGTGGCAGGGGGCGCCTGTGTGGCGGTGTCTCTTACGGGCTCAATGCTTCTAGCACTGCAGTTGAAGAAAGGCACAATGTTACAGGTAATATACAGAAGAGAAGTGTTATATGACAGATAATATGCATTATGCAATAACAATAACCATCAACTGTGAGTGCTTAATGCGGCCAAATTACAAAACAAGCTGAGAACATGAGGAACCGAAGTCTCGTTCCTCGCAGGAAATTCGCAGGTTCTTCCAACTATCGTGATCTCAGTCGTCCAATTTTCACGGTCCGAAAAACCGCAGGCAGACAGCTATCTGAACAAGCTGAGTGAAAGTAGATAATAAGAAGACGACTCACGGTGAGAAGGTGGCTCCGACGGAAGGGAAGCTGCAGGTAACCTTGCTCCTCACGCACGATGCCTGAGCCATATATCAGAAAACAGATCAACAGGGGAATCATTTCACGGTGAACGAGTTCAAGCTGCAAAACTGAGCAGGTCTCTATTTAAACAAAAAACGTTGCTAGATCAAGATGAACGAATCTAAACCTGGATGCAGGATATAGCATGGACACATTCAGGAATTGAAGCTACCAGAGTGTGGGGACACGAACATCATCCGATTTATTATAACAAGAAAAAAGTTGGCGTGACAGGGAATAAAATGCAGGCGGCCAACTTTCGCCGCACGACAACAGCCTGGTCGTGCTCGCGCCATGGGTTCCGTGAAACAGGGACGAGCACGAACTCCTCGGCGCAATCCATAGATGACACGGGGGAGATCTGAGATAGGGGGGAGGGGGAGGGTGAACAGTGGACGAGACCTTGATTGGGGCGGCGGCGCGGGATCCGGACGCGGCCGGGGAGGCGGGGGCGCGGAGGGAGAGGGAGAGAGACGCCCCTAGGAGGCGCAGCCGAAGCGAGCGGGTCTGGTCCCGAGCGTCACCCCGCTGTTCAATCTCTCGCGCCGCCGCACGCCGCGCCCCCGGCGACTCCCTCGCCGCGCCGCCCGTTCTCTCAGACAGAAACGCAGAGCCGAAGCCACGCCCAGCCGTCGCGCCTTCTTCAGAAATTCTCGGCGATCTTTCTCCACAAGAAGAACCCTGCTACAGCCCTGCAAAGGCATGGTCGGGTGACAAGCATAAGCATCGCAGCACATTTGATCATAGACCCGAGACATGTGAGCTTCTCATCGGTGCTACCTTGCAGATACACTTGACTACATCCAGAATATTGTTGAAGAAGCCAACATTGAAAACCGGTAGCGCAAGCTTCAGGTAACCGAAATGGCCTGGGCACTCGGTGTATGAACCATGGCAGGTACCACAATCCCCTTGCTTGTTTGCAGCTCCCTGGAATTTGTCACAACAAAACGAATCGATAATAGAATACATTGCACAAACAGAGTGGCATGCCTGGCTAGCTAGTACTCAATTGTTCGGGCACATGCACACATGATTCCCTGAACTGATCAATGAGGATGAGCCGAGACATTACCATCCGCGTGTCGAGCAATCCGTTGGGCACCGGCTTCATGTCGGGCCCGTAGATCCGATTGTTCCAGACCTGCGCCTCCGCGGACTGGCGTATCTCCTTGCCGGACAACATGTTGAACCGCATGATTTTCTGCAGCGAAACAGGGCGAGGGTCAGTAAGCAGGCAGCAACGACAAGCACGCGACAAGGGAGTGGGAGGCAGCGTCCTTACATCCTTCGGGTGCCGTCATCCTCGATGAAGGGCTCCTTGGTGCAGCGCAGCTTCTCCTCCTGGCGCAACATCTCTCCCACACGGCTCCGCCCGATGCCGCGGCCGTGGATTTGTGGTGGATGAGTTTACGGGTACACGGTGGATGCTCGGGGGTGGGGGGGAGCGGTTGCTCCTCCTCGTTGCTGGAGGAGGGGAGGCGGCGAGGTCAGAGCGGCGGAGGCGGCGGTTGCTCCTGGAGGGGAGGCGGCGCGGAAGGCGGAACCGATCACTTGCGGAAGGGAATTTTAGGAGGAGGTTGCGGGGTTCATCTTCTTCAGACTTCGGCGGCGAGCGTCTTCGGAGCAAGTGCCGTCCGCGCGCTGCCTCGCTCCGCCATGGCCGCTCCGCGCCCAGCCGTCGCGCCGCCCGTCGCCAGCTGCGTCCCGCGCAGCCGCTGGTTGGATCTGGCGAGCGCGCCGTCTGCTGTCGCCATGCCTCCTCGCCTAGAAAAACGTAGGGTCTTAATCATAAAAGTGAAACATTTTCCTCACTCAAGAAAGAACTGCAGATTTATTAACAGAAAAGGGAGGGGCCTTTTTGCATAAATGCCATGACGGACGACAGAAGCCCTATTTGCTTTATTATTAGGGAGGAGAGATTTTATTAAATCAGAAAACAATTACAATAATTTATATATTTTTTAAATCACAAAAAAATTGTCAAATCCTTATTTTTAGCGAATCATGAATGATTTTGAATTTCACAAACTTTTTTGTAAATATACGAATTTGAAATACGCAAACATTCTTAAACCCATGGACATTTTTTAAATATGAAAATACTGAACAGCTTCAAAATCACGCGCATCTTCGAATCCACCGATTTTGTTTCTAGTTTGCCAACATTTTTTAAAATTTATGAACAATTTTAATATTTCGTGGTCTTTTTTGTATTCAGGATTTTTGAAATTTCCACATATTTTTCCTAATTGCAAGAACATTTTGCGGACTCACGACCACCTTTTGAAACATTTTTCAAAATCATAACCATCCTTTTCAAATTGGTGAATTTTTTTCTAAATTCATTTTTTGTTTGAGAGCTTTCAGTAATCATATCAAACTCCCTTAGATGATCAAATATACTACGTGAAGGATATAAATTTTGTAGTGCTCGTATTTTCAAATCTATCTACCCTCCTGCAACATTCTTTTCGGTGCTATTTCATTAATGCATAAACGCAACCTAACCATAGTAACACTATGTTTGCAAACAACACTTCACGTTCTCTCGTCGACTTCACCACCTGTGGATAGAGTTAGGAGCTTTAGACATCATGTCGTTTTTGAGAAGAAATGGCTATCAAATGACACTGCACTCGCATCGACAACAAGGAGGGGTGTCTGCCAACAACAACTAGGGGATCATGAGAGCATGAGGCCACCTCTCCCCCATTACCCAAGGAGGGAGCCAACCTACTATGAGGAGTGTCACGTTGCACTAAAATACATCGAGTGAGTGCTAGTGATCACTAGCACCCAAGAACAAACTTGGCCAAGAGATCCTGATGCTTCCAAGTCCTAGGAGGTGAACAACATTGCAAAAAGCAACTCCAGCTCGCTGTGAAGTTCAGGTTTGAAGAATAACTAATGACCATGTTCCCTCTTTCTTCTCGTGTTAAATAGGAGCGCAAATTCTCTCACCCTTGAATACTAGTACTATCACATTATAGTCGGATCTGTTGTGAAGCAACAACCATGTTGCTATTAACATTGGTTTGGTGTGAAGCATCAATGCTTCTATGCATTTAATCTTGTTAGTTCTGTGCATTTTACTCCTGATATTAGTAGCACACATGGGCATCCAGGCTTCTATGCATTTAATCTTGTTAGTTCTGTGCATTTTACTCCTGATATTAGTAGCACACATGGGCATCCTGTTGGGGAACGTCGCATGGGAAACAAAAATTTTCCTACGCGCACGAAGACCTACCATGGTGATGTCCATCTACGAAAGGGGATGAGTGATCTACGTACCCTTGTAGATAGTACAGCAGAAGCGTTAGTGAACGCGGTTGATGAGTGGAACGTCCTCACGTCCCTCGATCCGCCCCGCAAACAATCCCGCGATCAGTCCCACGATCTAGTACCGAACGGACGGCACCTCCGCGTTCAGCACACGTACAGCTCGACGATGATCTCGGCCTTCTTGATCCAGCAAGAGAGACGGAGAGGTAGAAGAGTTCTCCGGCAGCGTGACGGCGCTCCGGAGGTTGGTGATGACCTTGTCTCAGCAGGGCTCCGCCCGAGCTCCGCAGAAACGCGATCTAGAGGAAAAACCGTGGAGGTATGTGGTCGGGCTGCCGTGGAAAAGTCGTCTCAAATCAGTCCTAAAACCTCCGTATATATAGGTGGGAGGGAGGGGACCTTGCCTTGGGGCTCAAGGAGCCCCAAGGGGGTCAGCCGAGCCAAGGGGGGAAGGCTCCCCCCCCCCAAACCGAGTTGGACTTGGTTTGGTGGGTGGGAGTCCTTCCTTCCCTTCCCACCTCCTTTTTTTTTCTTTTCTCTTTGATTTTCTTTTCTAGGCGCATAGGGCCCTTTTGGGCTTTCCCACCAGCCCACTAAGGGCTGGTGCGCCACCCTCAAGGCCTATGGGCTTCCCCGGGGTGGGTTGCCCCCCGGTGAACTCCCGGAACCCATTCGTCATTCCCGGTACATTCCCGGTAACTCCGAAAACCTTCTGGTAATCAAATGAGGTCATCCTATATATCAATCTTCGTTTCCGGACCATTCCGGAAACCCTCGTGACGTCCGTGATCTCATCCGGGACCCCGAACAACATTCGTTAACCAACCATATAACTCAAATACGCATAAAACAACGTCGAACCTTAAGTGTGCAGACCCTGCGGGTTCGAGAACTATGTAGACATGACCCGAGAGACTCCTCGGTCAATATTCAATAGCGGGACCTGGATGCCCATATTGGATCCTACATATTCTACGAAGATCTTATCGTTTGAACCTCAGTGCCAAGGATTCATATAATCCCGTATGTCATTCCCTTTGTCCTTCGGTATGTTACTTGCCCGATATTCGATCGTTAGTATCCGCATACCTATTTCAATCTCGTTTACCGGCAAGTCTCTTTACTCGTTTCGTAATACAAGATCCCGTAACTTACACTAAGCTACATTGCTTGCAAGGCTTGTGTGTGATGTTGTATTACCGAGTGGGCCCCGAGATACCTCTCCGTCACACGGAGTGACAAATCCCAGTCTTGATCCATACTAACTCAACTAACACCTTCGGAGATACCTGTAGAGCATCTTTATAGTCACCCAGTTACGTTATGACGTTTGATACACATAAAGCATTCCTCTGGTGTCAGTGAGTTATATGATCTCATGGTCATAGGAATAAATACTTGACACGCAGAAAACAGTAGCAACAAAATGACACGATCAACATGCTACGTCTATTAGTTTGGGTCTAGTCCATCACGTGATTCTCCTAATGACGTGATCCAGTTATCAAGCAACAACACCTTGTTCATAATCAGAAGACACTGACTATCTTTGATCAACTGGCTAGCCAACTAGAGGCTTGCTAGGGACGGTGTTTTGTCTATGTATCCACACATGTAAATGAGTCTTCATTCAATACAATTATAGCATGGATAATAAACGATTATCTTGATACAGGAATTATAATAATAAATATATTTATTATTGCCTCTAGGGCATAATTCCAACAGTCTCCCACTTGCACTAGAGTCAATAATCTAGCCCTCACATCATCATGCGAATTACATTGTAATAAATCTAACACCCATACAGTTCTGGTGTTGATCATGCTTTGGCCGTGGAAGAGGTTTAGTCAGCGGGTCTGCTACATTCAGATCCGTGTGCACTTTGCATATATTTACGTCCTCTCCCTCGACGTAATCGCGGATGAGGTTGAAGCGTCGTTTGATGTGTCTGGTCTTCTTGTGAAACCGTGGTTCCTTTGCTAAGGCAATGGCACCCGTGTTGTCACAGAACAAGGTTATTGGATTCAGTGCGCTTGGCACCACTCCAAGATCCGTCATGAACTGCTTCATCCAGACACCCTCCTTAGCCGCCTCAGAGGCAGCCATGTACTCCGCTTCACATGTAGAATCTGCTACGACGCTTTGCTTGGAACTGCACCAGCTTACCGCACCCCCATTAAGAATAAATACGTATCCGGTTTGCGACTTAGAGTCGTCTGGATCTGTGTCAAAGCTTGCATCGACGTAACCTTTTACGGCGAGCTCTTCGTCACCTCCATACACGAGAAGCATCTCCTTAGTCCTTTTCAGGTACTTCAGGATATTCTTGACCGCTGTCCAGTGATCCACTCCTGGATTACTCTGGAACCTACCTGCCATACTTATGGCCAGGCTAACATCCGGTCTAGTGCACAACATTGCATACATGATAGAACCTATGGCTGAAGCATAGGGGACGGAGCGCATATGCTCTCTATCTTCATCAGTTGTTGGGCACTGAGTCTTACTCAATCTCGTACCTTGTAAAACTGGCAAGAACCCTTTCTTGGACTGTTCCATTTTGAACCTCTTCAAAACTTTATCAAGGTATGTGCTTTGTGAATGTCCTATCAGGCATTTTGATCTATCCCTATAGATCTTAATGCCTAGAATGTAAGCAGCTTCTCCTAGGTCCTTCATAGAGAAACTTTTATTCAAGTAATCCTTTATGCTCTCCAAAAACTCTACGTTGTTTCCAATCAGCAATATGTCATCCACATATAATATTAGAAACGCCACAGAGCTCCCACTCACTTTCTTGTAAATACAAGATTCTCCAACCACTTGTATAAACCCAAATGCTTTGATCACCTCATCAAAGCGCTTGTTCCAACTCCGAGATGCTTGCACCAGTCCATAAATGGATCGCTGGAGCTTGCACACCTTGTTCCAACTCCGAGATGCTTGCACCAGTCCATAAATGGATCCTATCTCGGACATCATGGCTTCTAGCCATTTGTTGGAATCTGGGCCCACCATTGCTTCTTCATAATTTGCAGGTTCATTGTTGTCCAACAACATGATTGATAAGACGGGATTACCGTACCACTCTGGAGAAGCACGTGGTCTCGTCGACCTGCGTGGTTCGACAGAAACTTGAACCGGAGTTTCATGATCATCATCATTAACTTCCTCCTCAACAGGCGTCGCAACGACAGAGGTTTCCCCTTGCCCTGCGCCACCATCCAGAGGGATGAGAGGTTCGACAACCTCGTCAAGTTCTATCTTCCTCCCACTCAATTCTCTCGAGAGAAACTCCTTCTCGAGAAAAGCTCCGTTTTTAGCAACAAACACTTTGCCCTCGGATTTGAGATAGAACGTGTACCCAACTGTCTCTTCTGGGTAACCTATGAAGACGCACTTTTCCGCTTTGGGTTCCAGCTTTTCAGGCTGAAGCTTTTTAACATAAGCATCACATCCCCAAACTTTAAGAAACGACAACTTTGGCCTTTTGCCATACCACAGTTCGTATGGTGTCGTCTCAACGGATTTTGATGGTGCCCTATTTAAAGTGAATGCAGCTGTTTCTAATGCATAACCCCAAAACGATAACGGCAAATCGATAAGAGACATCATAGATCGCACCATCTCTAATAAAGTACGATTACGATGTTCGGACACACCATTACGCTGTGGTGTTCCAGGCGGTGTTAACTGTGAAACAATTCCACATTGTCTTAAGTGAGCACCAAACTCGAAACTCAGATATTCACCCCCACGATCAGACCGTAAGAATTTGATCTTCTTGTTACGATGATTTTCAACTTCACTCTGAAATTGCTTGAACTTTTCAAATGTTTCAGACTTGTGCTTCATCAAGTAGACATAACCATATCTACTCAAATCGTCAGTGAAGGTGAGAAAATAACGATATCCGCCGCGTGCCTCCACGCTCATCGGACCACACACATCGGTATGTATGATTTCTAACAAGTCACTTGCACGCTCCATTGTTCCGGAGAACGGAGTCTTAGTCATCTTGCCCATGAGGCATGGTTCGCACGTGTCAAGTGAATCAAAGTCAAGTGACTCCAAAAGTCCATCAGCATGGAGTTTCTTCATGCGCTTTACACCAATATGACCTAAGCGGCAGTGCCACAAATATGGCGCTATCCTTGTTAACTCTAACTCTTTTGGTCTCAATGTTATGTATGTGTGTATTGTTATCAAGATTCAATATGAACAATCCTCTCACATTGGGTGCATGACCATAAAAGATGTTACTCATAGAAATAGAACAACCATTATTCTGACTTAAAAGAGTAACCGTCTCGCAATAAACAAGATCCAGATATAATGTTCATGCTCAACGCAGGCACTAAATAACAATGTTTTAAGTTCATCACTAATCCTGATGGTAACTGAAGTGAAACTGTGCCGACGGCGATTGCATCAACCTTGGAACCATTTCCTACGCGCATCGTCACTTCATTTTTCGCCAGCCTTCGTCTATTCCGTAGTTCCCGTTTCGAGTTGCAAATATGAGCAACCGAACCGGTATCGAATACCCAGGCACTACTATGAGAGCTGGTTAAGTACACATCAATAACTCGTATATCAAATATACCTGATTTTTTCTTTGGCCGCCTTCTTATCTGCCAGATACTTGGGGCAATTGCGCTTCCAGTGACCCATACCCTTGCAATAGTAACACTCCGTTTCAGGCTTAGGTCCAGCTTTGGGTTTCTTCATCGGATTGGCAACAGGCTTGCCGCTCTTCTTTGAATTACCCTTCTTGCCTTTGCCGTTTCTCTTGAAACTAGTGGTCTTATTTACCATCAACATTTGATGCTCTTTACGGAGTTCAGACTCTGCGACTTTCAGCATCGCAAACAACTCGCCGTGAGACTTGTTCATCCCTTGCATGTTGTAGTTCAACACAAAGCCTTTATAGCTTGGCGGCAGTGATTGAAGGATTCTGTCAGTGATAGCCTCTTGCGGGAGTTCTATCCCCAGCTCAGCTAGACGGTTTGAGTACCCAGACATTTTGAGCACATGTTCACTGACAGACGAGTTTTCCTCCATCTTGCAAGTATAGAATTCATCGGAGGTCTCATACCTCTCGATCCGGGCGTTCTTCTGAAAGATAAACTTCAACTCCTGGAACATCTCAAATGCTCCATGACGCTCAAAGCGACGTTGAAGTCCCGGTTCTAAGCCATACAAGACTGCACATTGAACTACTGAGTAGTCCTCCTTACGTGCTAACCAAGCGTTCTTAACATCCTGATCAGCCGTAGCGGGTGGTTCATCTCCTAGCGCAGCATTAAGGACATAATCCTTCTTCCCAGCTTGTAAGATTAGCTTAAGATTACGAGCCCAGTCTACAAAGTTGCTTCCATCATCTTTCAACTTAGCTTTCTCTAGGAACGTATTAACATTCAGGGTGACTGTCGCGTGAGCCATGATCTACAACATAAATATATTCAAAGTGGACTTAGACTATGTTCAAGATAATTAGAGTTTAACTTTAATCAAAATTATACGCTAAACTCCCACTCAAAAAGTACATCTCTCTTAGTCATTTGAGTGGTTCATGATCCACTTTACACTAGCTCAAGTCCGATCATCACGTGAGTTGAGTATAGTTTCAGTGGTAAGCATCCCTATGCTAATCATTGTTGGAATTATGCCCTAGAGGCAATAATAAATGTATAGTTATTATTATAATTCCTGTATCAAGATAATAGTTTATTATCCATGCTATAATTGTATTGAATGAAGACTCATTTACATGTGTGGATACATAGACAAAACACCGTCCCTAGCATGCCTCTAGTTGGCTAGCCAGTTGATCGATGATAGTCAGTGTCTTCTGATTATGAACAAGGTGTTGTTGCTTGATAACTGGATCACGTCATTGGGAGAATCACGTGATGGACTAGACCCAAACTAATAGACGTAGCATGTTGATCGTGTCATTTTGTTGCTACTATTTTCTGCGTGTCAAGTATTTATTCCTATGACCATGAGATCATATAACTCACTGACACCGGAGGAATGCTTTGTGTGTATCAAACATCGCAACGTAACTGGGTGACTATAAAGATGCTCTATAGGTATCTCCGAAGGTGTTAGTTGAGTTAGTATGGATCAAGACTGGGATTTGTCACTCCGTGTGACGGAGAGGTATCTCGGGGCCCACTCGGTAATACAACATCACACACAAGCCTTGCAAGCAATGTAACTTAGTGTAAGTTGCGGGATCTTGTATTACGGAACGAGTAAAGAGACTTGCCGGTAAACGAGATTGAAATAGGTATGCGGATACTGACGATCGAATCTCGGGCAAGTAACATACCGAAGGACAAAGGGAATGACATACGGGATTATGCGAATCCTTGGCACTGAGGTTCAAACGATAAGATCTTCGTAGAATATGTAGGATCCAATATGGGCATCCAGGTCCCGCTATTGGATATTGACCGAGGAGTCTCTCGGGTCATGTCTACATAGTTCTCGAACCCGCAGGGTCTGCACACTTAAGGTTCGACGTTGTTTTATGCGTATTTGAGTTATATGGTTGGTTACCGAATGTTGTTTGGAGTCCCGAATGAGATCACGGACGTCACGAGGGTTTCCGGAATGGTCCGGAAACGAAGATTGATATATAGGATGACCTCATTTGATTACCGGAAGGTTTTCGGAGTTACCGGGAATGTACCGGGAATGACGAATGGGTTCCGGGAGTTCACCAGGGGGGGGGGGGGGCAACCCACCCCGGGGAAGCCCATAGGCTTTGGGGAGACACACCAGCCCTTAGTGGGCTGGTGGGACAGCCCCAAGGGGGCCTATGCGCCAAGAAAAAGAAATCAAAGGAAAAGAAAAAAAAAGATGGAGGAAGTGGGAAGGGAGGGGGACTCCTCCCACCAAACAAGTCCAACTCGGTTTGGAGGGGGAGTCCTCCCCCCTTGGCTCGGCCGACTCCTTGGGGGTCCCTTGGACCCCAAGGCAAGGTCCCCCTCCCTCCTCCTATATATATGGAGCAATTAGGGCTGATTTGAGACGACTTTCTCACGGCTGCCCGACCACATACCTCCATAGTTTTTCCTCTAGATCGCGTTTCTGCGGAGCTCGGGCGGAGCCCTGCTGAGACAAGATCATCACCAACCTCCGGAGCGCCGTCACGCTGCCGGAGAACTCTTCTACCTATCTGTCTCTCTTGCTGGATCAAGAAGGCCGAGATCATCGTCGAGCTGTACGTGTGCTGAACGCGGAGGTGCCGTCCGTTCGGTACTAGATCGTGGGACTGATCGCGGGGTGGATCGAGGGACGTGAGGACGTTCCACTACATCAACCGCGTTCTCTAACGCTTCTGCTGTACGATCTACAAGGGTACGTAGATCACTCATCCCCTCTCGTAGATGGACATCACCATGATAGGTCTTCGTGCGCGTAGGAAATTTTTTGTTTCCCATGCGACGTTCCCCAACAGTGGCATCATGAGCTAGGTTCATGCGTAGATGTCTTCTCGAGTAGAACACAAAAGTTTTTGTGGGCGGTGATGTGCGTTTTGCTGCCCTCCTTAGTCTTTTCTTGATTCCGCGGTATTGTTGGATTGAAGCGGCTTGGACCGACATTACTCGTACGCTTACGAGAGACTGGTTTCATCGTTACGAGTAACCCCCTTTGCTCAAAGATGACTGGCAAGTGACGGTTTCTCCAACTTTAGTTGAATCGGATTTGACCGAGGAGGTCCTTGGATGAGGTTAAATAGCAACTCATATATCTCTGTTGTGGTGTTTGCGTAAGTAAGATGCGATCCTACTAGATACCCTTGGTCACCACGTAAAACATGCAACAACAAAATTGGAGGACGTCTAACTTGTTTTTGCAGGGTATGATTGTGATGTGATATGGCCAACGATGTGATGTGATATATTGGATGTATGAGATGATCATGTTGTAATAGAAATATCGACTTGCACGTCGATGGTACGGCAACCGGCAGGAGCCATAGGGTTGTCTTTATACTAACATATGTGCTTGCAGATGCGTTTACTATTTTGCTAGGATGTAGCTTTAGTAGTAATAGCATAAGTAGCACGACAACGCCGATGGCAACACGTTGATGGATGATCATGGTGTGGCGCCGGTGACAAGAAGATCGTGCCGGTGCTTTGGTGATGGAGATCAAGAAGCACGAGATGATGGCCATATCATGTCACTTATGAATTGCATGTGATGTTAATCCTTTTATGCACCTTATTTTGCTTAGAACGACGGTAGCATTATGAGGTGATCTCTCACTAAAATTTCAAGACGAAATTGTGTTCTCCCCGACTGTGCACCGTTGCTACAGTTCGTCGTTTCGAGACACCACGTGATGATCGGGTGTGATAGACTCAACGTTCACATACAACGGGTGCAAAACAGTTGCGCACGCGGAACACTCGGGTTAAGCTTGACGAGCCTAGCATGTGCAGACATGGCCTCGGAACACGTGAGACCGAAAGGTCGATCATGAATCATATAGTTGATATGATTAGCATAGGGATGCTTACCACTGAAACTATACTCAACTCACGTGATGATCGGACTTGGGATAGTGTAAGTGGATCATGAACCACTCAAATGACTAGAGAGATGTCCTTTTTGAGTGGGAGTTTAGCATATAATTTGATTAAGTTAAACTCTAATTATCTTGAACATAGTCTAAAGTCCACTTTGAATATATTTGTGTTGTAGATCATGGCTCACGCAAGTGTCATCCTGAATTTTAATACGTTCCTAGAGAAAGCTAAGTTGAAAGATGATGGAAGCAACTTTGTAGACTGGGCTCGTAATCTTAAGCTAATCTTACAAGCTGGGAAGAAGGATTATGTCCTTAATGCTGCGCTAGGAGATGAACCACCCGCTACAGCTGATCAGGATGTTAAGAACGCTTGGTTAGCGCGTAAGGAGGACTACTCAATAGTTCAATGTGCAGTCTTGTATGGCTTAGAACCGGGACTTCAACGTCGCTTTGAGCGTCATGGAGCATTTGAGATGTTCCAGGAGTTGAAGTTTATCTTTCAGAAGAACGCTCGGATCGAGAGGTATGAGACCTCCGATAAATTCTATGCTTGCAAGATGGAGGAAAACTCGTCTGTCAGTGAACATGTGCTCAAAATGTCTGGGTACTCAAACCGTCTGGCTGAGCTGGGGATTGAACTCCCTCAAGAGGCTATCACTGACAGAATCCTTCAATCACTGCCGCCAAGCTATAAAGGCTTTGTGTTGAACTACAACATGCAAGGGGTGAACAAGTCTCCCGGCGAGTTGTTTGCGATGCTGAAAGTCGCAGAGTCTGAACTCCGTAAAGAGCATCAAGTGTTGATGGTGAGCAAGACCACTAGTTTCAAGAGAAACGGCAAAGGCAAGAAGGGCAATTCGAATAAGAGCGGCAAGCCTGTTGCCAATCCGCCGAAGAAACCCAAGGCTGGACCTAAGCCTGAAACAGAGTGCTTCTATTGCAAGGGTATGGGTCACTGGAAGCGCAATTGCCCCAAGTATCTGGCAGATAAGAAGGCGGGCAAAGAAAAATCAGGTATATTTGATATACATGTTATTGATGTGTATTTAACCGGCTCTCGTAGTAGTGCCTGGGTATTCGATACCGGTTCTGTTGCTCACATTTGCAACTCGAAACAGGAACTGCGGAATAGATGAAGGCTGGCGAAAGACGAAGTGACGATGCGCGTAGGAAATGGTTCCAAGGTTGATGCAATCGCCGTCGGCATAGTGTCACTTCAGCTACCATCGGGATTAGTGATGAACTTAAATCATTGTTATTTAGTGCCTGCGTTGAGCATGAACATTATATCTGGATCTTGTTTATTGCGAGACGGTTACTCTTTTAAGTCTGAGAATAATGGTTGTTCTATTTCTATGAGTAACATCTTTTATGGTCATGCACCGAATGTGAGAGGATTGTTCGTATTGAATCTTGATAGCAATACGCATATACATAACATTGAGACCAAAAGAGTTAGAGTAAACAATGATAGCGCCATATTTTTGTGGCACTGCCGCTTGGGTCATATTGGTGTAAAGCGCATGAAGAAACTCCATGCTGATGGGCTTTTGGAGTCACTTGACTTTGATTCACTTGACACGTGCGAACCATGCCTCATGGGCAAGATGACTAAAACTCCGTTCTCCGGAACAATGGAGCGTGCAAGTGACTTGTTGGAAATCATACATACCGATGTGTGTGGTCCAATGAGCGTGGAGGCACGCGGCGGATATCGTTATTTCCTCACCTTCACTGACGACTTAAGTAGATATGGTTATGTCTACTTGATGAAGCACAAGTCTGAAACATTTGAAAAGTTCAAGCAATTTCAGAGTGAAGTGGAAAATCATCGTAACAAGAAGATCAAGTTCCTACGGTCTGATCGTGGGGGTGAATATCTGAGTTTCGAGTTTGGTACTCACTTAAGACAATGTGGAATTGTTTCGCAGTTAACACCGCCTGGAACACCACAGCTTAATGGTGTGTCCGAACGTCGTAATCGTACTTTGTTAGAGATGGTGCGATCTATGATGTCTCTTACTGATTTGCCGTTATCATTTTGGGGTTATGCATTAGAAACAGCTGCATTCACTTTAAATAGGGCACCATCAAAATCCGTTGAGACGACACCATACGAACTGTGGTATGGCAAAAGGCCAAAGTTGTCGTTTCTTAAAGTTTGGGGATGTGATGCTTATGTCAAAAAGCTTCAGCCTGAAAAGCTGGAACCCAAAGCGGAAAAATGCGTCTTCATAGGTTACCCAAAAGAGAAAGTTGGGTACACCTTCTATCTCAAATCCGAGGGCAAAGTGTTTGTTGCTAAGAACGGAACTTTTCTCGAGAAGGAGTTTCTCTCGAGAGAATTGAGTGGGAGGAAGATAGAACTTGACGAGGTTGTCGAACCTCTCATCCCTCTGGATGGTGGCGCAGGGCAAGGGGAAACCTCTGTCGTTGCGACGCCGGTTGAGGAGGAAGTTAATGATGATGATCATGAAACTCCAGTTCAAGTTTCTGTTGAACCCTGCAGGTCGACGAGATCACGCGCTGCTCCAGAGTGGTACGGTAATCCCGTCTTATCAATCATGTTGTTAGACAACAATGAACCTGCAAATTATGAAGAAGCAATGGTGGGCCCAGATTCCAACAAATGGCTAGAAGCCATGAAATCCGAGATAGGATCCATGTATGAGAACAAAGTGTGGACTTTGGAGATACTACCTGAGGGCCGCAAGGCTATTCAGAACAAATGGATCTTTAAGAAAAAGACGGACGCTGACGGTAATGTGACCGTTTATAAAGCTCGACTTGTGGCAAAGGGTTTTTCACAAGTTCCAGGAGTTGACTACGATGAGACCTTCTCACCCGTAGCGATGCTTAAGTCCGTCAGAATCATGTTAGCAATAGCTGTTATGAAATCTGGCAGATGGATGTCAAAACGGCGTTCCTTAACGGTTTCCTTAAGGAAGAGTTGTATATGATGCAACCCGAAGGTTTTGTCGATCCTAAAAATGCTGACAAGGTGTGCAAGCTCCAGCGATCCATTTATGGACTGGTGCAAGCATCTCGGAGTTGGAACAAACGCTTTGATGAGGTGATCAAAGCATTTGGGTTTATACAAGTGGTTGGAGAATCTTGTATTTACAAGAAAGTGAGTGGGAGCTCTGTGGCGTTTCTAATATTATATGTGGATGACATATTATTGATTGGAAACAACGTAGAGCTTTTGGAGAGCATAAAAGGTTACTTGAATAAAATTTTCTCTATGAAGGACCTAGGAGAAGCTGCTTACATTTTAGGCATTAAGATCTATAGGGATAGATCAAAACGCCTGATAGGACTTTCACAAAGCACATACCTTGATAAAGTTTTGAAGAGGTTCAAAATGGAACAGTCCAAGAAAGGGTTCTTGCCAGTTTTACAAGGTACGAGATTGAGTAAGACTCAGTGCCCAGCAACTGATGAAGATAGAGAGCATATGCGCTCTGTCCCCTATGCTTCAGCCATAGGTTCTATCATGTATGCGATGCTGTGCACTAGACGGGATGTTAGCCTGGCCATAAGTATGGCAGGTAGGTTCCAGAGTAATCCAGGAGTGGATCACTGGACAGCGGTCAAGAATATCCTGAAGTACCTGAAAAGGACTAAGGAGATGTTTCTCGTGTATGGAGGTGACGAAGAGCTCGCCGTAAAAGGTTACGTCGATGCAAGCTTTGACACAGATCCGGACGACTCTAAGTAGCAAACCGGATACGTATTTATTCTTAACGGGGGTGCAGTAAGCTGGTGCAGTTCCAAGCAAAGCGTCGTAGCAGATTCTACATGTGAAGCAGAGTACATGGCTGCCTCGGAGGCGGCTAAGGAGGGTGTCTGGATGAAGCAGTTCATGACGGATCTTGGAGTGGTGCCAAGTGCACTGGATCCAATAACCTTGTTCTGTGACAACACTGGTGCCATTGCCCTGGCAAAGGAACCAAGGTTTCACAAGAAGACCAGACACATCAAACGACGCTTCAACCTCATCCGCGACTACGTCGAGGAGGAGGACGTAAATATATGCAAGGTGCACACGGATCTGAATGTAGCAGACCCGCTGACTAAACCTCTTCCCCGGCCAAAACATGATCGACACCAGAACTGTATGGGTGTTAGATTTATTACAATGTAAATTCACATGGTGATGTGAAGGCTAGATTATTGACTCTAGTGCAAGTGGGAGACTGTTGGAATTATGCCCTAGAGGCAATAATAAATGTATAGTTATTATTATAATTCCTGTATCAAGATAATAGTTTATTATCCATGCTATAATTGTATTGAATGAAGACTCATTTACATGTGTGGATACATAGACAAAACACCGTCCCTAGCATGCCCCTAGTTGGCTAGCCAGTTGATCGATGATAGTCAGTGTCTTCTGATTATGAACAATGTGTTGTTGCTTGATAACTGGATCACGTCATTGGGAGAATCACGTGATGGACTAGACCCAAACTAATAGACATAGCATGTTGATCGTGTCATTTTGTTGCTACTGTTTTCTGCGTGTCAAGTATTTATTCCTATGACCATGAGATCATATAAGTCACTGACACCGGAGGAATGCTTTGTGTGTATCAAACGTCGCAACGTAACTGGGTGACTATAAAGATGCTCTACAGGTATCTCCGAAGGTGTTAGTTGAGTTAGTATGGATCAAGACTGGGATTTGTCACTCCGTGTGACGGAGAGGTATCTCGGGGCCCACTCGGTAATACAACATCACACACAAGCCTTGCAAGCAATGTAACTTAGTGTAAGTTGCGGGATCTTGTATTACGGAACGAGTAAAGAGACTTGCCGGTAAACGAGATTGAAATAGGTATGCGGATACTGACGATCGAATCTCGGGCAAGTAACATACCGAAGGACAAAGGGAATGACATACGGGATTATGCGAATCCTTGGCACTGAGGTTCAAACGATAAGATCTTCGTAGAATATGTAGGATCCAATATGGGCATCCAGGTCCCGCTATTGGATATTGACCGAGGAGTCTCTCGGGTCATGTCTACATAGTTCTCGAACCCGCAGGGTCTGCACACTTAAGGTTCGACGTTGTTTTATGCGTATTTGAGTTATATGGTTGGTTACCGAATGTTGTTCGGAGTCCCGAATGAGATCACGGACGTCACGAGGGTTTCCGGAATGGTCCGGAAACGAAGATTGACATATAGGATGACCTCATTTGATTACCGGAAGGTTTTCGGAGTTACCGGGAATGACGAATGGGTTCCGGGAGTTCACCGGGGGGGGGGGGGGGGGGGGGGCAACCCACCCCGGGGAAGCCCATAGGCTTTGGGGAGACACACCAGCCCTTAGTGGGCTGGTGGGACAGCCCCAAGGGGGCCTATGCGCCAAGAAAAAGAAATCAAAGGAAAAGAAAAAAAAAGAGGGAGGAAGTGGGAAGGGAGGGGGACTCCTCCCACCAAACAAGTCCAACTCGGTTTGGGGGGGGGGAGTCCTCCCCCCCTTGGCTCGGCCGACTCCTTGGGGGTCCCTTGGACCCCAAGGCAAGGTCCCCCTCCCTCCTCCTATATATATGGAGCAATTAGGGCTGATTTGAGACGACTTTCTCACGGCTGCCCGACCACATACCTCCATAGTTTTTCCTCTAGATCGCGTTTCTGCGGAGCTCGGGCGGAGCCCTCCTGAGACAAGATCATCACCAACCTCCGGAGCGCCGTCACGCTGCCGGAGAACTCTTCTACCTATCTGTCTCTCTTGCTGGATCAAGAAGGCCGAGATCATCGTCGAGCTGTACGTGTGCTGAAGACGGAGGTGCCGTCCGTTCGGTACTAGATCGTGGGATTGATCGCGGGATTGTTCGCGGGGCGGATCGAGGGACGTGAGGACGTTCCACTACATCAACCGCGTTCTCTAACGCTTCTGCTGTACGATCTACAAGGGTACGTAGATCACTCATCCCCTCTCGTAGATGGACATCACCATGATAGGTCTTCGTGCGCGTAGGAAAATTTTTGTTTCCCATGCGACGTTCCCCAACAATCATCTCATCTATTCATGATCGACCTTTCGGTCTCATGTGTTCCGAGGCCATGTCTGCACATGCTAGGCTCATCAAGCTTAACCCGAGTGTTCCGCGTGCGCAACTGTTTTGCACCCGTTGTATGTGAAGGTTGAGTCTATCACACCCGATCATCACGTGGTGTCTCGAAACGACGAACTGTAGCAACGGTGCATAGTCGGGGAGAACACAATTTCGTCTTGAAATTTTAGTGAGAGATCACCTCATAATGCTACCGTCGTTCTAAGAAAAATAAGGTGCATATAAGGATTAACATCACATGCAATTCATAAGTGACATGATATGGCCATCATCACGTGCTTCTTGATCTCCATCACCAAAGCACCGGCACGATCTTCTTGTCACCGGCGCCACGCCATGATCTCCATTAACATGTTGCCATCGAGGTTGCCGTGCTACTCATGCTATTACTACTAAAGCTACATCCTAGCAAAATAGTAAACGCATCTGCAAGCACAAACATTAGTATAAAGACAACCCTATGGCTCCTGCCGGTTGCCGTACCATCGATGTGCAAGTCGATATTATCTATTACAACATGATCATCTCATACATCCAATATATCACATCACATCGTTGGCCATATCACATCACAAGCATACCCTGCAAAAACAAGTTAGACGTCCTCTAATTTTGTTGTTGCATGTTTTACGTGGTGACCACGGGTATCTAGTAGGATCGCATCTTACTTACGCAAACACCACAACGGAGATATATGAGTTGCTATTTAACCTCATCCAAGGACCTCCTCGGTCAAATCCGATTCAACTAAAGTTGGAGAAACTGACACTTGCCAGTCATCTTTGAGCAACGGGGTTACTCGTAGCGATGAAACCAGTCTCTCGTAAGCGTACGAGTAATGTCGGTCCAAGCCGCTTCAATCCAACAATACCGCGGAATCAAGAAAAGACTAAGGAGGGCAGCAAAACGCACATCACCGCCCACAAAAACTTTTGTGTTCTACTCGAGAAGACTTCTACGCATGAACCTAGCTCATGATGCCACTGTTGGGGAACGTCGCATGGGAAACAAAAATTTCCCTACGCGCACGAAGACCTATCATGGTGATGTCCATCTACGAGAGGGGATGAGTGATCTACGTACCCTTGTAGATCGTACAGCAGAAGCATTAGTGAACGCGGTTGATGAGTGGAACGTCCTCACGTCCCTCGATCCGCCCCGCGAACAATCCCGCGATCAGTCCCACGATCTAGTACCGAACGGACGGCACCTCCGCGTTCAGCACACGTACAACTCGACGATGATCTCGGCCTTCTTGATCCAGCAAGAGAGACGGAGAGGTAGAAGAGTTCTCCAGCAGCGTGACGGCGCTCCGGAGGTTGGTGATGACCTTGTCTCAGCAGGGCTCCGCCCGAGCTCCGCAGAAACGCGATCTAGAGGAAAAACCGTGGAGGTATGTGGTCGGGCTGCCGTGGAAAAGTCGTCTCAAATCAGCCCTAAAACCTCCGTATATATAGGTGGGAGGGAGGGGACCTTGCCTTGGGGCTCAAGGAGCCCCAAGGGGGTCGGCCGAGCCAAGGGGGGAAGGCTCCCCCCCCCAAACCGACTTGGACTTGGTTTGGTGGGTGGGAGTCCTTCCTTCCCTTCCCACCTCCTCTTTTTTTTTCTTTTCTCTTTGATTTTATTTTCTAGGCGCATAGGGCCCTTTTGGGCTGTCCCACCAGCCCACTAAGGGCTGGTGCGCCACCCTCAAGGCCTATGGGCTTCCCCGGGGTGGGTTGCCCCCCCGGTGAACTCCCGGAACCCATTCGTCATTCCCGGTACATTCCCGGTAACTCCGAAAACCTTCCGGTAATCAAATGAGGTCATCCTATATATCAATCTTCGTTTCCGGACCATTCCAGAAACCCTCGTGACGTCCGTGATCTCATCCGGGACTCCGAACAACATTCGGTAACCAACCATATAACTCAAATACGCATAAAACAACGTCGAACCTTAAGTGTGCAGACCCTGCGGGTTCGAGAACTATGTAGACATGACCCGAGAGACTCCTCGGTCAATATCCAATAGCGGGACCTGGATGCCCATATTGGATCCTACATATTCTACGAAGATCTTATCGTTTGAACCTCAGTGCCAAGGATTCATATAATCCCGTATGTCATTCCCTTTGTCCTTCGGTATGTTACTTGTCCGAGATTCGATCGTTAGTATCCGCATACCTATTTCAATCTCGTTTACCGGCAAGTCTCTTTACTCGTTCCGTAATACAAGATCCCGTAACTTACACTAAGCTACATTGCTCGCAAGGCTTGTGTGTGATGTTGTATTACCGAGTGGGCCCCGAGATACCTCTCCGTCACACGGAGTGACAAATCCCAGTCTTGATCCATACTAACTCAACTAACACCTTCGAAGATACCTGTAGAGCATCTTTATAGTCACCTAGTTACGTTGCGACGTTTGATACACACAAAGCATTCCTCCGGTGTCAGTGAGTTATATGATCTCATGGTCATAGGAATAAATACTTGACACGCAGAAAACAGTAGCAACAAAATGACACGATCAACATGCTACGTCTATTAGTTTGGGTCTAGTCCATCACGTGATTCTCCTAATGACGTGATCCAGTTATCAAGCAACAACACCTTGTTCATAAGCAGAAGACACTGACTATCTTTGATCAACTGGCTAGCCAACTAGAGGCTTGCTAGGGACGGTGTTTTGTCTATGTATCCACACATGTAAATGAGTCTTCATTCAATACAATTATAGCATGGATAATAAACGATTATCTTGATACAGGAATTATAATAATAACTATATTTATTATTGTCTGTAGGGCATAATTTCAACACATCCAGGACGGCAGGACGTCTTTAGCTCCCTCATAATCGCTTTGGGTTTCTTTCAATTATTACATTGAAAATTCCCTTTGTTTTAGATTTATTTAGATCATGACACTTGAAAAAACAGCGAACAAAACTATTTTGATTGATCGTGGAACTCACAGTCACAGAGAGGAGTTTACACATCCGAAGTCTGAACCGTGTTGATTGTTGGACAAAACAAAGCTCTCTTTCTATTCTCTGTTGAGATTACATGAAAAGCGTATCCTGGTATTGAATCTAGACATGCGGCTGCTTTCGATCAAGCAGGGAAGATAAATGCAGAGATACCACAAATAATAATTTGTACTTCCTCCGTAAACTAATATAAAAGCATTTAGATTCCATTCACAACAAGATTCAAAAAAGACAACCAAAAGTCAAGAACTACTCAATTATCGCACCTAATCTCCGGCAAAAGCACAAATAGAGCACGCGATGCTACTCTGCTGCTAAGAAGGGTGTGCGTTGTGTAAGAGCAAAACCTATAAGTGGCGCTACATGCATTAATATGAAATAGTAAACATGCCCGTGCGTTGCAACAGGTAAAAAGATCATACGCTTTAGTTCAATAAATATGGACCGAAACCCATCACAATACACATCCTCTATTTCACATAGACGCAGAGCCCTCTCCATTTTACATGATCAAATGAAGCACCGGCAAGCTCGACAATATAATAAAAGTAAATACTTAAAAATGTGTCACGAACAACTTTACATTATCTTGCAAGGAAAAGTATGTGAAAAGCCTTCATTGATGCAATGTGTTGGTAAATGGCTATGGTTCTCACAAAAAAGTTGCATTATCTTAACACACTAGATTATGGATGGCGCGTTGCTGCGCCCGTCCATTTTAAGAAAAAAGATGATAGGAATAGATATAAAAAGATGGTAGGAATATTAAAAAAAATGTATGGACAAAAAATGTCTAGTTCTTTTTTCAGGAATTCACATTATCGTCGCTCATTATAGGCAAGCAATGTCACCAAACAACCTCAATGTAATCAAAGCTATAAAAAAATCATTGACATGAAATGTTTTTGTTTTTCGTCTAGAAATTAATTACAAGATTATTGAGAAAATATATAATCATGTAAACATATTTAAAATATATATTGGATGCGCCAATTACTCCATAAAACCCTCAACAACGCGTGAAAATGTGCAAATTCTCAATACAGTTGAAGTTCATGTGACACTTATCGAAGATAATGAACTTTCCTACCATCAGGCTCCAAGCTTTGCTCTGCTTTTGGCATTACCGCTCGGGTCGCCTTCTTCTTCGTATCACCCTTTCCTGCACACATCATAGGATTCCATTCATTTTGCTCCGCGTCCCAAAAGTCAAAATAGATGCAATTGAGTGTCAATGGAATGTCTGAATATTCTCCATATCCCCGAGTCAACCGAGTGCCGTGATTAGTAAACTCATCTAAGCTCACTTGTCATAAGCGGACGGAGCTAGAATATTCAACTGTTTTCTTCCAAATCTGAACAACCAAACCAAGTTGTAAAGTGTCAGCTTGAATTAAAATTACTATAAATATATTATGTATTTATTTATTTGCAGGGATAGAGACAAAACATTTCGATCGTGCAAGGAAGTAGTATTGCACCAAGACAAAAAAATGATGCATATGACCATGAAGCAATGACTATGTGTCACACTGATATTCAAGTTGCTTACGAATTTTGACACCCTCTTGTATCTTGATTGATTAAAGATTTGTGGTGGCAGTAATTCATTATGTTATATCAAAGATGACTGATCTACGAAACATAATACAAAACTTTCCATAATTATAACCATAAACTACTTATACAGATACTGGATTATTCTAGTGGACATGGTAAGTAATAAAATTAATGTGACAGCAGCAAGCATGAATTTAAATAGTAAATCTTGTTCAGACACGGTTGCATTAAAAAAAGGATCGTATCATGTTAACTTCTAACTCCAACAATGAAGATGGATAAAATAAAGAGAAAAAGATATACTATAATCAGTAACAAACCATTTCCCATGTCAACCATTTCAGCTATATGCAAAGAAGTTAATTCAAGCCATATTCTTGAACTCAAAAAAACTTACTTCCTCCTCTCCACCATCTTCCTCACAAAACAAAATGGAATCCCCATGACACATATGTTTTGAGCTTCTGGTGCACTGAGCGAACATCTTGCCCTTGCAAATGCACTGCAAAAATTACAGAGGTAACAACTCAATCTAGAAGCAAAAATCATTAATCAAAGTAGAAAGGAAATAAGTAAATACCAAGCTTCCTTGCATGGCACCAACAACAAGACCCTTATATGGTCATAACCAATGAAGATCGACATAACTAAGCTGGCCGACGTACAACCTTAGCAAAAGAACATGGTCGTGCATCAGTCAAGAGTACATACATAGAACACATAAATGATGAAGAAAGCTTGTGGTCAGTGTTGAGCACCCGCAGCACTTGTTAGATGTAACTCGACAATGCACTTCCACGCGTGCCACCTTCTTGAGCGTGTATAGAAATCCTTGCTGAACACCTGGATAGATTGCAAAGGAATTCAATATAAGTATCAGAAGAACAAAACATACCGCAACATGATAGAAACATCCCACGTACAAAATCGAAAACTTTTATGTCTCTCAGGTTACAACCCAATCGGGGTCCTTTGATTTGAATGTGGAAATAATCCAGTGGCTAAAATATGCTAGATAATCCACAATCTAAATTGTAAGATTAAGACATGAGACATGAACATACATCTCTATTGGCATGGGGCGATTCATTTAAAGAAGCTCACCGTCAAAAACATGCTACTGAGAATTAGAGCATAGCAATTATCTCAGAAAGACGCGGATGCATGCCTGACTTATTAATGGAAGTGGACATTATAAATCATATAGATGGCAGATTGAATCAGAAAACATGCAAAAAAAGAAACACGAGTAGAAAATCTAGAAAGGTAAAAGCAAGATGACGCTGGACATTAATTTATGATTACTTTCTATTATCCTTGATTTGATTGTCCAGAATCACCAAAAAAGAATTGGTATAACAGCAGCAGGTTTGCGAGTATTGTTGTTTGCCTCCCAGAACGACCGCTACTTTGTGTGTTCGCCATGTGGGATTTCAGCCTAGTGGGTGCTCCCTTACTTGAAAAATAGATGCGGTCGCCTCTGTTCCTCCTTGTTGCCACACTGTACCACCCAACTCTGTCGCTACTGGTCCTGCGAGAGGGGAGAGAGGTTGGCCACCGTGGCCACCTGGAAGGGAAAGGGGAAGCAAGTCCAAAGGGTGGGAAGAAGGGGCTCAAGCGGCCATCGCGTACAGGAGGAGCTAGGCTAGGGTTTCGTTGAAACGAACGAGAAAGCCGCGATTTTGTAGCTCTTGAAATAACAAAGCAAAAGGAGGCGAGCGGGCGAGTAACCTCCTTCTTCTCGAGGCGACCGACAGCGAGGAGATCCAGAGCTGGCGAGTAATCAATCGGCAAAGAACTCGCCCACCGAATCCCCTTCTCACAGCGACCGACGTCCTTCTCCCTTCGCTCGTATCGGTTCTGCTTCCTTCCCCTTTTTTCAGACGATTTGCGACAATTTTTCCTCACGGGGATAACAAAGCCAGGACTGGACCTCCAAGCGCTCAAATGGGCTGGCCAATGGCCCAGTTTACCAGAGTCCTCCATTTCGGCCCGTGGAGCAGCAGCCCACAGGACAGCTGGGCCAAATTTCACACAGTGTTGGACATATTATTTCCACTCCAGATCTGACGGCCTCAAACAGCCAGATCGCGAAAATGGACGGTCCAAAACGCAAATCACTGAGAGAGCTCGGTTTATGTCCATTTTTACTGTCCTTAATGTCATCCTTTTGGCCAATAATTTTTCTGAACCACACATATTCGAATTCGTTCACAATACGAATTAGTAATCCAAAGGTTATTATCACAAAATCACATTAACTTTCCTCATATTCCTTGCGATTTTTTTGTTAAATTGTACACAAAAATAAACCATGATCAAGGCAAAAGTCAACTATAATTTTAAATAGAGAAAAAGGCTCTATATGCAACTGTTATTCTCAACTTCAGCAGGTGAGACATATTCAAGTACAAGGTTTAGGTACACTTCACCCCTCTCGGTTGCCGAAAAGAAGTGATGCTTTAGCTGAACTACATTTGGATGGTCAAGTAACTACATTGTTTGCAGCTCTCTGTTCTTATATCTCTTATCCTGCAACACCTTCTTAATGGCAACAGTCTCTCCAGTTTCCAAGCACTTGGCCTGTTGTACCAGATATTATCAATGACTTAAGGCCCAGCATTAGAAATATCCACTAACAGAAATTGTAGTGTGATATACAAGGGGGGAAGACGGCAAATTAACACACCTGATACACTACACCAAACAAACCAGTCCCAACGACGCGTTCTGCCATGTATGAGACCTTCTGTAAAATAGTTGGAGTATAAGTATTATAATTACTGGGTTGTCCAATGTTATGAGGAATAAATGCAGTAAGAGTTCCCCAGAACAAATAAACTCTCAGTCCATGGACCATACAGAGGTTTCCAATATGGAAATACTGCATCTAGAATCCGGCAGTAGAATATGTATGAGAGTAGTAAAGATATTGATCAAGGCATGACCTGCTTTGGCTTCCCATTTTGACCTCCTATTGTTGTCACAATGATCTGGCCAACTTCTGTTCCATTTCCATCAACGATAATCCCTTCAGCTTCCTATAGTCAGAGAAGCCATCACATAAATAGCAAAAGAATAAATGACATCAGGTCAACAAGTCATGGGCAAAGAATTGAAATAACCTTATCATTACTATGGCCATCAACTTTATTATCGTTTATTGTCGTATCATTCATTCCTTTCGGAAGATCTGCACCGCGACCGACAGCGGCCAGATGGAGCCCGCCTCCCTCCTCTAGCGCCGCCCTGCCTCCTCGTGGCTCGAGCACGACGCCTGCGATGGCGAGATGGAGGTGGCCTCCCTCCTCCCGCCTGAGCACAACACCGACGGTGCCCAGATGAAGGCAACCTCCCTCTTCCCGTCGAAGCACGACGACGACGACGGCCAGAAGTAGGCGGGCTCCCTCCTCCCGTCCTACCACGGCGACGGCGACGAGCAGATGGAGCCGTCCTCCCTCCTGTCGTCCGACCACGGCGAGCCGTCCTCCCTCCCCCCGCCTGAGCACGTCTCCTACGGCTCTCTGCTTCGAGAACAACAGTGGAGGACGCTGGGCACCTACATGGGGACCTGGAAGAGCTGTCCCCGTCGCCGACAAGGGCGACGCCCCTCACCTGAGCACACGCCCCGACGAGGCGGAGACCGAAGAGAGCTGCCGACGGCGCATACAAATGGGGGCGTCTGGCAGTGGATAAGAGAAAGAGGATGACCGCGGGTTGGATACATGGGTCTTTTTGCAAAAAGAAAACGTTATCTTTGCACTAAAAAGGACCGCGGGTTTAATTACAGAAAAGTATAAGGGCGTTTTCGTAAAAACACTGCGACGTACGACAGAAGCCGTCTGTGCTTTATTAGTAGGGATAGATTAACCAAACAAGCCGTTAGGACTTTGAGGTTTGGAGATGATCCTCGTAAAGCTTTCCAGGAAGTCTTTCAGCAAAAAATCTTTGTTTTCAGCTGGTTGGACACAGCTGGACGTAAGCCCTGTCTATCCACCGAATAAAATACATCATCTTTTTGGCTAGGTCCCACGTGTTGCTTCCCATCTACCTCGTCCTTAAACAGGAAAAACCATCACAACCAATCATTCTTTTTCTGTAGCAACATTGTCTTCCTTTCTAGACCGAGGGCCACTGCTGCCATGAATGTTGCTCCACCTTCGCTCCTTCTCCTTCCTGCTGAGAAAAAAGGGGAAAACACCACTACATACTGACGCGGTGGCACGGGACGATGTTGAGGTGGATGCTATTCGTAGCAGTGCGGGAACGGCGCCCAAACGGACGCGGGCGAGGCGGAGCACACTACAGCGGGGCGGCTATGCGAGTTGCAGGTCTCTGGCGAGGAGGTGGCCTGGCGAGGTGCGGCGTCTGCGACGGATCGAGCTGCGCGGTGGCGGAAGAGGAGGCGAGGGGGAGCACTCGCGAGGCGTGGGGCGGACGCGGCGGCTCGAGCTGCACGACGGCGATGGCGAGGCGGCGTAGCAGCAGGAGCGGCCAGGCGGCAGGCGCTCGCGTGCTCAGGGCGAGGCAAGTGCGGGCACGGACGACGACCGATGCAGCGACGGAGCGGCTAGCGTGAGGCAGGGCGAAATCGACGGCTGTGGCCAGATGCAGAGGCACGACGGGCCATGGCGGCTCAAACAGGATGTGGAGTTTGGTACGAAGGGGCGACGCCGCAGTGGCGGATGCGAGCCGACGGCGCTGGGGTGGAACCGTGGAAGCCGCCATGGCGTGGCAAGCCGGACACAGGCGTGGCGACGCGGGTTGGAGAAGCGAGCCGTGCGAAGGAAAGATGAAGGGGTCTTTTTGCAAAAAGAAAACGTTATCCTTTCACTAAAAAGGACCGCGGGTTTAATTATAGAAAAGTACAAAGGCGTTTTCGCACAAACGCCGCGACGTACGGAAGAAACCGTTGGTGCTTTATTAGTAAAAAAAAAGGAAGGGATAGATTGGCTTCAAAGGAAGCTCCTGTTAGATCAAAGATCTCGGGTCGGGTGATACAAACAAAACATGCACCCAAGCGGCGCTAATGGGCTGACCGTTAGGCTGTTTCATTGTATTTTTTGTCTGTTTTCCTTTGTCTTTTTTTTCCTATTTTCTTTTTCAAATTCATGAACTTTATAAAAAATGTGATTTTTTAAACCATGAACAATTTTCATATTCATGAATGTTTTTAGGATCGCAAAATATTTTAATTTCATATTTTTTTGAAAATAGAGCAATTTTCAAGTTCCTAATGTTTTTTCCAAACATGCAGCATTTTTTAACTCGTGAAAGTTTTTGGAAACTCAATACACATTTTCCGAACTCGCAAAAATGTTTAAATTCATGTTTTTTTAATTCAAGAACATTCTCTTAAATTGCAATTGTTAGACATATTTTAGTGTATAGATTCCCTCAGTTTACTTCGTATGTAGTACATAGTAAAACTCATAAAAGATCTTATATTTAAAAACGGAGGGAGTAGTATACTAGTCTGCGCACTAGAGCACACACCCACGTACAACTCGGGTTTGAAGAATGACTAATGACCATGGCCCATCTTTTTTCTCGCGTTATATAGAAGCACACTCCTCTCTCACTCGAATAGGAGTACTATCACATTGGAAAAAATTTGTTTTTGCACTCTAGTTTTTGTCAAATTTTCTTATGCCACTTTACCTTTTAAAATTTTACTTTTGCCACTCTTAGCTTTTAACAATTATCACAATTGCCATTTCACGAAATAAGCATAATTAATTTATTTCACTTTTGTCATTCTTAGCTTTAACAATGTATCATAATTGCCATCCTAATTTCTTTGTTTATGTCACATAGTGACAATTGTGATAATTGTCAAAAGCTAAGAGTGACAGAAGTGAAATGTGAAATTTTAAAGTGGCATAAGGAAAATTAGTAAAAGATGGAGTGGCAAAAATAAATTGTTCCTATCACATTAGCTCGGATCTGTTGTGAAGCAACAACCATGTTGCTATTAACTTGGGTCTGATGTGAAGCATCATTGCTTCTATGCATCTAATATTGCTCGCTCTATGCTTTTACTCCTCGCACAAGGGGCACATGGGCATCCATGTCGTTTTGAGCTCCCTCATAACCGTTTTTAGTTTCTTTTCAATTATTAAATTCACTATTTACTTTGTTTTCGATTTATTTCGATCATGAAACTTGAGAGAACAGAAAAGAGAATTAATTTGATAGATCGTGGAACACACAATCACATAGAGAAGTAATCATAGAGAGGAGTTGACACATTGCGCCTTCTGAAGTCTGAACCATGTTGATTGCTGAACAAAACAAAGTTCTCTTTCAATTTTCCGCTGAGATTACGTGAAATGCGTATGAATCCTGATACTGGATCAAGGCACGCTGCTGCTTTTGATCAAGTCGGGAAGATACATGCGGAAGTTGATACGGCAACTAACAATTCTTGCTCCATAGTTCCATTTACAACAAGATTCACAAAATACGACCACGACTAGCACACCTAGTACCCATTTGGTTGCCTCCATTATGCCCAGTCAGACCCGCATGGTATTTTTTTTGTCTGTTTGGTTACCTGGGTCATATGAGACGACGGTTCATAACTCCTCACACCTCCCCCCCCCCCCCCCCCCCGCGTCAGCTGTCACCTCCCTCGCGAGTTCACATCCACTCCCTATCTCTCACATCACCGCCCGTTCAGTTTCTCCGATGGCCACGCCGACATCTCCCAAGGCCTCAGCCACTCCGGCCATCGCCGGCAGCAATCCCATCCAAGAGAGGTGGGTTGCCAGCCTCTCCTCCGCCAAGCTAGATCTAGCTGCAACACTACAAGCTCCCTCCCCTTTTTGCACCATGCTGCCGCCCCGGACCAATGCAGCACTGGCGCCGGTCGCTCGGACTCTGCCACCAAAGCCGGTGGTCTACTCCTTCGACGGAAACCTGACGAGGTTCCAATACCCGCCAGTATCATCATTTATTGGCCCCTCTTATGGGGGTTCTTTTACCCCCCCCCCCCCCCCATACGAGGCTTTTATCCTCTGCGTCAGGTGGAATGAGAGGGGAGCTCTAGGACACCTTTATCATCTTCGAGCCAGCGCAGGACGAGGTCCATGGACGCGACCCTCGAAATGGTCGGGTCCTCTTAATCGGTGGCGCTAGCACCCCTCTTTCCGTCGGTTTTTTCTCCACGGACGATGTATGCTACGCCATCAAGCCCCATTGTAAGCTCTCAAATCTCCCCCTGATTTGTACTTAAGGTTCTTAGGGTAGTTCAAGTTGTCTTCTAGGACAGTAGATTCGACTTGGTTCAATCCGACTTGACTAGATCTGACTAGATTCGACCAGATTCTATAGGAATCCACTGTTTTGGGGATGAACCAGAATGCATGCATACTTTGTTCATCCCGCATGGCTAGATGGTTCATAATGTAGTGTGAGTTTGCATCATTTTAGTGGCACATTGTTACTCTGTACTGGCACCTTGAAAGTTTGTAGTGCCACATTGTTAGTTCTTAGTGTTGTTATTAGTGTATATGGTCTTGTTCTTGTTGTTAGTTAGTTAGTTTTTACTATTACATTGTTAGTTCTTAGTGATGGTACTAGTGTATATGCCCACGTTCTTCCTGCCGTTGTTAGTTCTTAGTGCTCCTCTTGCTCTTTTTGCTAGGTTGCGTCAGTGCATATGCCATGCAAGTAGGACATAACTGAATGCCAAAAATAGTAGGTGCAAGTAGGACAAACATGATTAGAGTAGGACATGTGAGTGGTGGCTTCATCTAATCATTGGTAGCTCTGATTAAGGTATATGTGATCACTGTTGGCACCGATCATTGTTAGCTTTTGATCGGTGCTACCACTGATCATTGCTATCTCTCATCTAGTGTTAGCACCGATAATTGTAAGTAGTTCTCATGTGTTAGCTTTGATCATGTGTCATATGTTGCTAACTGATGTCCATCTTGGTGACAAGATAATGAAGACAGAGTGGGACGTAGCCGGCGGCGCCGCGCAGGTCGTCGACGGTGTAGAGGGGGCGGATGACCTCATCCCCACAAAATGGTGGCTGAAGAGGGTGGTTCTCCCTAGCAGGCTGGAGTACATGAGGATGTCGTTGGGCGCTGGCAAGAGGCCGAGGACCGGCCACGAGGAGGGTGTTGGAAATATGCCCAAGAGGCAATAATAAATTAATTATTATTATATTTCCTTGTTGATAATAATTGTTTATTATCCATGCTAGAATTGTATTGATTGGAAACTCAAATACATGTGTGGATACATAGACAACACAGTGTCCCTAGTGAGCCTCTAGTTGACTAGTTCGTTGATAAAAGATGGTCAAGGTTTCCTGGCCATAGGCAAGTGTTGTCACTTGATAACGAGATCACATCATTTGGACAATCATGTGATGGACAAGACCCAAATTATATACGTAGCATATTGATCGTGTCATTTTATTGCTATTGTTTTCTGCGTGTCAAGTATTTCTTCCTATGACCATGAGATCATATAACTCACTGGCACCGGAGGAATACCTTGTGTGCATCAAACGTCACAATGTTACTGAGTGACTATAAAGGTGTTCTACAGGTATCTCCGAAGGTGTCCGTTGAGTTAGTATGGATCAAGACTGGGATTTGTCACTCCGTGTGACGGAGAGGTATCTCGGGGCCCACTCGGTAATACAACATCACACACAAGCCTTGCAAGCAATGTGACTAAGTGTAAATCACGGGATCTTGTATTACGGAACGAGTAAAGAGACTTGCCGGTAACGAGATTGAAATAGGTATGCGGATACCGACGATCAAATCTCGGGCAAGTAACATACCTAAGGACAAAGGGAATGACATACGGGATTATATGAATCCTTGACACTGAGGTTCAACGGATAAGATCTTCGGAGAATATGTAGGATCCAATATGGGCATCCAGGTACCTCTATTGGATATTGACCGAGGAGTACCTCGGGGCATGTCTACATAGTTCTCGAACCCGCACGGTGTGCACACTTAAGGTTCGATGATGTTTCGGTATAGTTGAGTTATAGGTGTTGGTAACCGAGAGTTTTTTGGAATCCCGGATGAGATCCAGGACGTCACGAGGAGCTCCGGAATGGTCCGGAGGTAAAGATTAATATATAGGAAGTCCTGTTTTGGTCACCGGAAAAAGTTTCGGGCTCATCGGTAGTGTATCGGGAGTGTCGGGAGGGGTGCTGGGGACCATCGGGAGGGGTGTCACGCCCCAAGGGGTCTCATGGGCTATGGGAAGAGATAAACCAGCCCCTAGTGGGATGGAATAAGTTCCCACTAAGGCCCATAAGGTTTGAGAAGGAAAAAACACAAGGTGGAAAGAGTTTCCAAGTGGGAAGGTGGAATCCTACTCCAAGTAGGATTGGAGTAGGACTCCTCCACCTCCATTTTCGGCCAAACCTTGAGGGTTTCAGGCTGCCTCCTCCCCTCCCTCCGTCCTATATATACTAGAGGTATTGAGGGTTTTTGGGACACAACTTTGCCACGTGTTGCTCGATCCTATACCATGCAGTTTTTCCTCTATATCGTATTTCTGCGGAGCTTAGGCGAAGCACTGCCGGAGTAGATCATCACCACCACCGGCGCGCCGTCACGATGCCGGAGAACTCTTATACCTCTCCTCCCCCTCTTGCTGGATCAAGAAGGTGGAGATCGTCATCGAGCTGTACGTGTGTTGAACGCGGAGGTGACGTCCGTTCGGCACTAGATCGGAACGGATCGTGAGACGGATCGCAAGATGGTTCGTGCGACGGATCGCTAGACGGTTCGTGGGACGGATCGCGGGACGGATCGCGGGACGGTTCATGGGATGGTTCGTGGGGTTGATCGAGGGATGTGAAGACGTTCCACTATATCAACCGCGTTTCTTAAACGCTTCGTGCTGTGCGATCTACAAGGGTACGTAGATCCAAATCTCCTCTCGTAGATGGACATCACCATGATAGGTCTTCGTGTGCAATGTTCCCCAACAGTGGCATCATGAGCTAGGTTCATGCGTAGATGTTATCTCGAGTAGAACACAAAGGGTTTTGTGGACGGTGATATTCGATTTGCTGCCCTCCTTAGTCTTTTCTCGATTCAACAGTATTGTTGGATTGAAGCGGCCTGGACCAACATTATTCATACGCTTACGAAAGACTGGTTTCATCGATTGACATGCAACCTCGTTGCATAAAGATGACTGGCTGGTGTCGGTTTCTTCAACTTTAGTTGAATTAGTTTTGACCGAGGCGGTCCTTGGAGAGGTTGAATATCAATTTGCACATCTGCGTTGTGGTTTTTGCGTAAGTAAGATTCGGTCACACTAAATACCCATAGCAGCCACGTAAAACATGCAACAACAAATTAGAGGACGTCTAACTTGTTTTTGCACGGTATGCTTGTGATATGATATGACCAATGACATGATGTGATATATTGGATGTATGAGATGATCATGTTGTAATAGTTAATATCGACTTGCATGTCGATCGTACGTCAACCGGCAGGAGCCATGGGGTTGTCTTTAAACTAACATTTGTGTTTGCACATGCGTTTACTATATTGCTAGGGCGTAGCTTTAGTAGTAATAGCATAAGTAGCACGACAACCTCGATGGCGACACGTTGATGGAGATCATGGTGTTGCGCCGGTGACAAGAAGACCATGTCGGTGCTTTGGTGATGGAGATCAAGAAGCACAAGATGATGGCCATATCATGTAACTTATGAATTGCATGTGATGTTAATCCTTTTATGCACCTTATTTTGCTTAGAACAACAGTAGCATTATAAGGTGATCTCTCACTAAAATTTCAAGACGAAGTTGTGTTCTCCCCGACTGTGCACCGTTGTGACAGTTCTTCGTTTCGAGACACCACGTGATGATCGGGTGTGATAGACTCAACGTTCACATACAACGGGTGCAAAACAGTTGCACACACGGAACACTCGGGTTTAACTTGACGAGCCTAGCATGTGCAGACATGGCCTCGGAACACAAGAGACCGAAAGGTCGAGCATGAATCGTATAGTTGATATGATTAGCATAGAGATGCTTACTGACTCCGTAACAACACACCTTCCCTTGCAACGGCACTAGAAGAATGCTGCTAGCACTCTCCGGCAATCGAAACTAGAAGAATGTTGTTGACGGCCCACCAACGCATGGGATCGTAGCAGTTTTCGAGGGTAGAGTATTCAACCCAAATTTGTTGGTTTGCCAAACAGGAGGTGAGAGGATACTCTCGAGTATTAGCAGCTGAATTTATCAGATTCAACCACACCTGAAAGATTAGTATCTGCAAGCAAAGTATCAGTAGCAAAGTAGTATGATAACAATGGTGTCAGAAACGATCTGTTGACACGACAAACTATTTCTAACGATTGTATCAATGGCGCCAAGTTGCCTCGTTGACGGAAATTGTCAGTTCCCGTCAACGACAAGCGAATCAAGATTGTAGCAGGTAGCAGCAGCGTAACGAGCAATAGCAGCGGCAAGGAAAAGCAGCAGTGACAACAGTAGCAAGTAGCAACAGTAGCAAGCGACAGTAGTAGCAACAGTAGCAGCAGAGCAAGACAAGTAACATCAGTAGCAACAGTAGTAACAACAGCAGAGCAAGACAAGTAACAACAGCAACAACAGTAGTAACAGAGCAGAGCAAGACAAGTAACAGCAGCAGTAGGACAAACTCGTAGGCAATGGGTCGGTGATTTGTTTGGATGATATTCATCATGCAACAGTTATAACACGGAGAGATATGTGGCTAGCTCCCGTTCTTCAATGTGATGTAGGCATGCATTCCGTGTGTCGTCATACGTGCTTAGGGAAAAGAACTTGCATGACATCTATTGTCCATCCCTCCCGTGGCAGCGGGGTCCAAAAGGAAACTACGAGATATTAAGGTTCTCCTTTTAATAAAGAACCGGACCAACGCATTAGCACTTGGTGAACACATGAACTCCTCAAACTATGGTCATCACCGGGAGTGGTTCCGGTTATTGTCACTCCGGGGTTGCCGGATCATAACACATAGTAGGTAACTACAACTTGCAAGATAGGATCTAAAACACACATATATTGGTGACAACATAATAATTTCAGATCTGAAATCATGGCACTCGGGCCCTAGTGACAAGCATTAAGCATGGCAAAGTAGTAGCAACATCAATCTAAGAACATAGTGGATACTAGGGATCAATACCCATCAAAACTAACTCGATTACATGATAGATCTCATCCTACTCATCACCGCCCAGCGAGCCTACAAATAGATTACTCACAAACGACGAAGAGCTTCATGGAATTGGAGAGGGAAGAAGGTTGATGATGACGATGGCGATGATTTCCCCTCTCCGGAGCCCAAGACGGACTCCAGATCTGCCCTCCATATGAAGAACAGGTTGTGGCGACGCCTCCGTATCGCAAACGCGACGAAATCTTCTCTTTTTATTTTTTTTGGGACGAAAGTGAACTTATAGAGCTTGAATTGGGGGCGGCAGATCCATGTGGGCCCCACAAGCTTGCCCACCGCCACCAGGGGGTGGCGGAGCCAGGGCTTGTGGCCCACTGGCCCACCCCCTCAGGTGGATCTTCGCTCAGGTATTTTTCATATTTTCCATAAATGATCTCTGTAAATTTTTAGGACATTTGGAGAACTTTGATTTCTGCACAAAAATAACACCAAGGCAATTCTACTGAAAACAGCGTCAGTCCAGGTTAGTTCCATTCAAATCATGCAAATTAGAGTCCAAAACAAGGGCAAAAGAGTTTGGAAAAGTAGATACAATGGAGACGTATCAGTTACCACTGAAACTATTCTCAACTCACGTGATGATCAGACTTGAGTTAGTGGATTTGGATCATGTACCACTCAAATAACTAGAGAGATGCACTTTTTGAGTGGGAGTTTATTAAGTAATTTGATTAGTTAAACGCTAGTTATCATGAACATAGTCAAAAGGTCTTGCGAATTAAGATGTAGCTTGCGCTATAGCTCTACTATTTTTATATGATCCTAGAGAAAATTTAGTTGAAAGTTGATAGTAGCAACTTTACGGACTAAGTCCGTAAAACCGAGGATTGTCCTCATTGCTGCGCAGAAGGCTTATGTCCTTAATGCACCACTCGGTGCGCTGCACCTCGAGCGTCGTCTGTGGATGTTGCGAACATCTGACATACACGTTTTGATGACTACGTGATAGTTCAGTGTGTGATACTTAATGGCTTAGAAGCAAGGCGCCGAAGACGTTTTGAAACGTCGGGGAACATAAGAGATGTTCTAGGAGATGAAATTGAGATTTCATGCCCGTGCCCTTGTTGAGAGGTGTGAGACCTCCGACAAGATTCTTTGTCTAAAAATTAGAGGAGAAAAACTCAAATTATTGAGCATGTTCTCAGATTGTCTGAGTACAACAATCGCTTGAATCAAGTGGGAGTTAATCTTCCAGATGAGATAGTGATGGTTCTCCAAAGTCACTGCCACCAAGCTGCTAGAGCTTCGTGATGAACTATAAACATATCAAGGATAGATATGATGATCCTTGAGCGATTCGCAATGTTTGACACTTCAAGAGTAGAAATCAAGAAGGAGCATCAATTGTTGATGGTTAGTAAAACCACTAGTTTCAACAAAGGCAAGGGATAGAAGGGACACTTCATGAAATGGCAAACCAGTTGCTGCTCTAATGAAGAAACCCAGGATTGAACCCAAACCCGAGACTAAGTGCTTCTGTTATGAGGGGAACGGTCACTGAGGAGGAGCTACCCTAGATGCTTGGTAGATAAGAAGGCTGACAAAGTCGACAGAAGTATATTTGATATACATGATATTGATGTGTACTTTACTAGTACTCCTAGTAGCACAAGGGTATTGGATACCGGTTCGGTTGCTAAGTGATTAGTAACTCGAAATGAAAGCTACTGTATAAACGGAGACTAGCTAAAGGCGAGGTGACGATAAGTGTTGGAAGTGTTTCCAAGGTTGATGTGATCAAACATCGCACGCTCCCTCTATCATCGGGATTGGTGGTAAAACCTAAATAATTGTTATTTGGTGTTTGCATTGAGCATGAACATGATTGGATCGTGTTTATTGCAATACGATTATTCATTCAAAGAGAATAATAGTTGTTCTATTTGCTTGAATAATTACCCTTCAATGGTTTATTAAATGTCGATCGTAGTGCTACACATGTTCATAATATTGGTGCCAAAAGATACAAATTAATAATGATAGTACCACTTACTTGTGGCACTGCCACTTGAGTCATGTTGGTATAAATGCATGAAGAAGCTCCATAAAGATGGATTGTTTGGACTGACTTGATTTTGAATCACTTGAGACATGCAAATCATGCCACATGAAACAAGAGAGTAACTTGTTGGGAGTAATACATTTTTGATGTGTGCAGTCCAATGAGTGCCGAGGCACGCCGTGGATATCGTTATGTTCTTACTTCACAGACAATTTGAGTAGATACGGGAGTATTTACTTGATGAATCACAAGTCTGAAATGTTGAAAATTTCAAAGCTATTTCAGAGTGAAGATCGTCGTGACAAGAGGATAAACTGTCTATGATATGATCATAGAGATGATTATCTGAGTTGCGAGTTTTGGTACACAGTTAAGACAATGTGGAAATCATTTCGCAATACATGCTAACTAGAACACCATAGTGTGATGGTGTGTCCGAACGTCATAGCCACGCCCTATTTTGATATGTTGCATACTATGATGTCTCTTAGCGAATTACCACTATCGTTTATGGGTTATGCATTAGAGACAACCGCGTTCACTTTAAATAGGGCACCGCGTATTTCCGTTGAGATGACACAATATACAATATGGTTTGGAGAAACCTAAACTGTGGTTTCTTGAAAGTTTGGGGCTGCAACGCTTATGTGAAAAAGTTTCAGTCTGATAAGCTCGAACCCAAAGCGGATAAATGCATCTTCATAGGATATCCAAAACAATTGGATACATCTCCTATCCCAGATCTGGAAGAAAAGTGTTTGTTTCTAGAAAGGAGTCCTTTCTCGAGGAAAGGTTTCTCTCGAAAGAATTGAGTGGGAGGGTGGTGGAACTTGATGAGGTTAGTGAACCGTCACTTCAACCAGGAAGATGTTCCTGTGGCGCCTACACCAATTGAAGTGGAAGCTGATGATGGTGATCATTAGAGCTTCGTATCAAGTTACTACAAACCTCATAGGTTGACAAAGGCCGCGTACTACTATAGAGTGGTACGGCAACCCTGTCTTGGAGGTCATGTTGTTGAACAACAATGAACCTACGAATTATGGAGAAGCAATGGTGGGCCTGGATTCCGACAAATGGCTGGAGGCCATGAAATCCGAGAGAGGATCCATGTATAAAACAAAGTGTAGACTTTGGAGGAACTACTTGATGGTAGTAAGACTATTAAGTAAAGATGGATCTTTAAAAGGAAGACAGACGATGATGGTGATAAGTCACTATTAAGAAAAGCTCGACTTGTCGCAAAGATGTTTTCGACAAGATCAAAGAGTTGACTATGATGTGACTTTCTCACTCGTAGCGATGCTAAAAGTCTGTTGGAATTATGTTAGTAGTTGCTGCATTATTTGTGAAATATTGCACATAGGAAGTCAAAACATTGTTTCCTCGATGGTATCCTTGAGGAAAGATTGTATGTGATACAATCAGAAGGTTTTGTCGATCCTAAGGATACTAACAAGTATGCAAGCACCAGCGATCCTTTTATAGACTGGTGCAAGCATCTCGGAGTTGGAATATACGCTTTGATGAGATGATCAAAGCTTTTGGGTTTGTGCAAGGTTTATGAGAAACTTGTATTTCCAAAGAAGTGAGTGGGAGCACTATAGAATTTCTGATAAGTATATGTGCTTGACATATTGTTGATCGAAAGTAATGTAGAATTTCTGTAAAGCATAAAGGTTGTTTGAAAGGGGTTTTTCAAAAGAAGACCTGGATAGAGGTACTTGAACATTGAGCATCAAGATCTATGGAGATAGATCAAAATGCTAAACAGAACTTTCAAATGAAATGCATGCCTTGACAAGTTTTTGAAGGAGTTCTAAATAGATCAGCAAAGAAGGAGTTCTTGGCTGTGTTGTAAGGTGTGAATTTGAGTAAGACTCAAAAGCCCGACCACGGCAGAAGAAAGAGAAAGGACGAAGGTCGTCCCCTATGCCTTAGCCGTAGACTCTACATTATGCCATGTTGTGTACCGCACCTGATGTGTGCCTTGCCACAAGTCTGTTAAGAGGTACAAAGAGTGATCCAGGATTGAATCACTAAACAACAGTCAAAGTTATCCTTAGTAACTAATGGACTAAGGAATTTTTCTCGATTATGGAGGTGGTTAAAGAGTTCGCCGTAAAGGGTTACGTTGATGCAAGCATTGACACTAGTCCGAATAACTATGAGTAGTAAAACGGATTTGTATAGTAGAGTAGATATTTGGAGTATTTCCGAATAGCACGTAGTAGTAGCACCTATAAACTGACATAAAGATTTGTAAAGCACACACAGATATGAAAGATTCAGAACCGTTGACTAAAACCTCTCTCACGAGCAAGACGTGATCAGACCCCAGAACTATATGGGTATTGGATTCGTTAAAATCACATGGTGATGTGAACTAGATTATTGACTCTAGTGCAAGTGAGAGACTGGTGTAAATATGCCCAAGAGGCAATAATAAATTAGTTATTATTATATTTCCTTGTTCATAATAATCATTTATTATCCATGCTAGAGTTGTATTGATTGGAAACTCAAATACATTTGTGGACACATAGACAACACACTGTCCCTAGTGAGCCTCTAGTTGACTAGTTCGTTGATCAAAGATGGTCAAGGTTTCCTGGCCATAGGCAAGTGTTGTCACTTGATAACGGGATCACATCATTAGGAGAATCATGTGATGGACAAGACCCAAATTATATACGTAGCATATTGATCGTGTCATTTTATTGCTATTGTTTTCTGCGTGTCAAGTATTTGTTCCTATGACCATGAGATCATATAACTCACTGGCACCGGAGGAATACCTTGTGTGCGTCAAACGTCACAATGTAACTGGGTGACTATAAAGGTGTTCTACAGGTATCTCCGAAGGTGTCCGTTGAGTTAGTATGGATCAAGACTGGGATTTGTCACTCCGTGTGACGGAGAGGTATCTCGGGGCCCACTCGGTAATACAACATCACACACAAGCCTTGCAAGCAATGTGACTAAGTGTATGTCACGGGATCTTGTATTACAGAATGAGTAAAGAGACTTGCCGGTAACGAGATTGAGATAGGTATGCGGATACCGACGATCAAATCTCGGGCAAGTAACATACCGAGGGACAAAGGGAATGACATACGGGATTATTTGAATCCTTGACACTGAGGTTCAACGGATAAGATCTTCGGAAAATATGTAGGATCCAATATGGGCATCCAGGTCCCTCTATTGGATATTGACCGAGGAGTACCTCAGGGCATGTCTACATAGTTCTCGAACCCGCAGGGTCTGCACACTTAAGGTTTGATGATGTTTCGGTATAGTTGAGTTATAGGTGTTGGTAACCGAGAGTTGTTCGGAGTCCCGGATGAGATCCAGGACGTCACGAGGAGCTCCAGAATTAATGGTCCGGAGGTAAAGATTAATATATAGGAAGTCCTGTTTTGGTCACCGGAAAAGTTTCGGGCTCATCGGTAGTGTATCGGGAGTGCCGGGAGGGGTGCCGGGGACCATCGGGAGGGGTGTCATGCCCCAATGGGTCTCATGGGCTATGGGAAGAGATAAACCAGCCCCTAGTGGGATGGAATAAGTTCCCACTAAGCCCCATAATGTTTGAGAAGGAAAAAACACAAGGTGGAAAGAGTTTCCAAGTGGGAAGGTGGAATCCTTCTCCAAGTAGGATTGGAGTAGGACTCCTCCACCTCCAATTTTGGCCAAACCTTGAGGGTTTGAGGCTGCCTCCTCCCCTCCCTCCCTCCTATGTATACTAGAGGTATTGAGGGTTTTTGGGACACAACTTTTCCACGTGCTGCTTGACCCTATACCATACAATTTTTCCTCTAGACCGTATTTCTGCGGAGCTTAGGAGAAACCCTACCGGAGTAGATCATCACCACCACCAGCGCGCCGTCACGCTGCCGGAGAACTCTTCTACTTCTCCGCCCCCTCTTGCTGGATCAAGAAGGTGGAGATCGTCATCGATTTGTACGTGTGCTGAACACGGAGGTGCCGTCCGTTCGGCACTATATCGGAACGGATCGTGAGACGGATCGCGAGATGGTTCGTGCGACGGATCGCGAGACGGTTCGTGGGATGGATCGTGGGATGGTTTGATACGTCTCAAACGTATCTATAATTTTTGATGGTTTCACGCTGTTATCTTGTCAACTTTGGATGTTTTATATACCTTTTATATCTTTTTGGGACTAGCTTATTAATTCAATGCCAAGGGCCAGTTCGTGTTTTTCTGTGTTTTTGACTCTTTTCAGATCTGATTTTGGAACGGAGTCCAAATGGAATAAAGTCCCCGATATAAATTTTACCAAAACAGAAGAAGATCGGTGGACTTGAGGGCCAAGGCAGGGGGCCCACAAGCCCTATTGCCGTGGCCAGGGGGGCCACGACAACCAGGCTTGTGGCCTCCCTGGCGCTCCCCTTCCCTAGCTCTTTGGCCTATAAATTTCCTAAAATCCTAGAAAAAATCAGGGCATCCACGAAAACACTTTTCCGCCGCCGCAAGCTTCTGTTTCCGCGAGATCTCATCTGGAGACCCTTCCTGGTGCCCTGCCGGAGGGGACTTTGGAGCTGGAGGGCTTCTACATCAACATCATCGCCCCTCCAATGACTCGTGAGTAGTCCACTTCAGACCTACGTGTCCGTAGTTAGTAGCTAGATGGATTCTTCTCTCTCTTGGATCTTCAATACAAAGTTCTCCATGATCTTCATGGAGATCTATCCGATGTAATCCTCTTTGGCGGTGTGTTTGTCGAGATCCGATGAATTGTGGATTTGTGATCAGATTATCTATGATTTATATTTGAGTCTTTGCTAATTTCTTATATGCATGATTTGATATCCTTGTAAGTCTCTCCGAGTCTTGGGTTTTGTTTGGCCAACTAGATCTATGATTCTTGCAATGGGAGAAGTGCTTGGTTTTGGGTTCATACCGTGTGGTGACCTTTACCAGTGACAGAAGGGGCAGCAAGGAACGCATCATGTTGTTGCCATCAAGGGTAACAAGATGGGCTATCATCATAGATTTGAGATTGTACATCTACATCATGTCATGTTGCTTAAGGCGTTACTCTGTTCTTATGAACTTAATACACTAAATGCATGCTGGATAGCGGTCGACGTGTGGAGTAATAGTAGTAGATGCAGAAAGTATCGGTCTACTTGTTTTGGACATGATGCATATAGATATAATCATTACCATAGATAACGTCATGACTTTGCGCGGCTCTATCAATTGCTCGACAGTAATTCGTTCACCCACCGTCTACTTGCTTTCATGAGAGAAGCCACTAGTGAACACTACGGCCCCCGGGTCTATTCACAATTATCGTCTCCACCTTTACTTTTACTTTGCTTTGTTTACTTTTTGCTTTCAGTTCTCACTTTGCAAACAATCTATAAGGGATTGACAACCCCTTCATAGCGTTGGGTGCAAGCTCTTTGTGTTTGTGCATGTACTTGTGACTTGACGAGATCTTCCACTAGTTCTATACCTTGGTTCTCAAAACTAAGGGAAATACTTATCGCCGCTGTGCTACATCACCCTTTCCTCTTCAAGGGAACACCAACGCAAGGCTCCAAGGCCGCGGGGAAATCCTTTGCATATTTGCCAAGGAAGTCCCTATAGGCGTAGCCCGTAGCAGCAGGATTCCTGGCACCGTTGCTAGGGAAGGTCTGTTGTCGCAGTAGCAGAAGTATTTCTGGCGCCGTTGCCGGGGAAGGTCTGTTGTCGCAGTAGCAGAAGGATTTCTGGCGCCGTTGCCGGGGAGGAGAGATCAAGTCAAGATATATCCAAGTAGGTGTCAGAAACTCATCTCTTGCATTTACCTTTTTTGCCAGTTGCCTCTCGTTTTCCTCTCCCCCACTTCACATTTTCTGTTTTCATTTGCCTTTCTCCCTTGTCGTTTTCTTTTGCCTTTCTCCCTTTCGTTTTCTTTTGCCTTTTTGCCGTTCTCTTTTGCCCGTTTCACTCGCTTACTTCCTGCTTGTTTGTATGTGGGATAGTCCATCAATGGCTAGACCCACCACTCCAAACGATACCCCTGAGAACAAAGTTCTCAATTTCAAGCAGATTGAGGAAGAAAATTTAAAGGACGCTTGGTACAGGATTTGCAATGCTCAAAGTAGATCTACTCGTAAGCAATCCAATACCGTTCTTCTTCGCAGTTTTTATGTTGGAATATCTCCTTGGAATAGGTATATTCTTGATACCATCGTAGGCGGGAATTTTTTGGGGAGCCATACTGTTGACTCCTATGGAGCTATCATGAATTTGGTAGGCTCATCCCCGCTCATGGTTAATGGAACTACCTTGACCTTGGAACACGTGATGCAAAGGCTTGACGCTATTGAAAACAAAATTGCCACAATTGAACTTATTGAGGGTTTGGATAGAAAGATCCACAATCAAAATACTCAGTATGGATCCAAAGTGGGAATGGTTTTGAAAAATTGAAGGGAGAAGGAACCTATAGTTAATGATTCCTCTAGAATTGGCAAACTAGAACATGTCATAACCAACTTGGGTACCGCTTTTGCCTGTGCAAAATACTCCAAATCTCACTCTCAAAAAGACCGTCAAGTCTGGTTTTGTTCCTAAAGCTAGTGGTGAGTCATCCAATAAAGATGAAGATCTTAAGATGATAAATGATCACACTACTTATGGTTTGAGCACCAAAGTTGACTATACGTGATTCCATCACCTTTTGCCTAGCTAAGGGCGTTAAACAATAGCGCTTGTTGGGAGGAAACCCAACGAATCTATCATTTTTCTTTCTATTTTGTGTTTTCCACACTTTCATAATTCTGTTATGATTGTGTTTTTTGTGTTTCTTTTGCGTTTGTGCCAAGTAAAACCGTTATGATTAGTCTTGGGGATGATCGTTTGGTCATGCTGGAAAACACAGAAACTTTCTGCTCACGAAAATAATTTTCATTTTTGTTCTGTAAGAGCTTTTGAGTTGATTCTTTTTGCTGTTGATTTCTACGCAAATTCTTCAGACTGTCGTAATTGTTAAGAATTTTGAAGTAACAGAAGTATACGAAGTATACATACTCCTACAGACTGGTCTGCTGTTAACAGATTCTGTTTTTGTAGAGTTGGTTGCTTATTTTGATGAAACTATGGATAGTATCGGGGGGGTATTAGCCATGGAAGATTGACAATACAGTAACCCAACATCAACATAAGTAGAATTTAAGTTTGCTACAGTACCTAAGGAAGTGGTGGTTTGCTTTCTTATACTAATGTTATCACGACTTTCTGTTTAAGTTTCGTGTTGTGAAGTTTTCAAGTTTTGGGTGAAGTTCTTATGGACAAAGAGATAAAGAGTGGCAAGAGCTCAAGCTTGGGGATGCCCAAGGCACCCCAAGTTGATTCAAGGATGTCGTAAAAGCCCAAGCTTGGGGATGCCCCGGGAAGGCATCCCCTCTTTTGTCTTCAATCCATCGGTAACGTTACTTGGGACTATATTTTTATTCACCACATGTTATGTGTTTTGCTTGGAGCGTCTTGTATCGTAGGAGTCTTTTATTTTTGTTGTGTGACAATCTTCCTTGCTGTACACCTAGAGAGAGAGAGATACATGCACTCACCGTGATTTTGTCGAGCTTCACTTATATCCTTTGGTTAGACAATTCAGCTCACATGTGCTTCACTTATATCTTTTGAGATAGTTGATTTTGCTCTGTGTGCTTCACTTATATCTTTTAGAGCACAGCGGCGCGTGGCTTGGTAGTTTATCTATGCTATGAAAGTAGTCTCAAAATGGGTAGTTATCCAAAGGGATATGAAAACTTCCACCTTCATGTGCATTGAATAGTTAGAGAAGTTTGATTCATCTCAATTAGTTTTGAGTTGTGGTTGTGGTAATACTGAAGTTATACTAGTAAGGTGTTGTGGATCTATAAATACTTGTATTGAAGTTAGTGATTCCCGTAGCATGCATGTATGGTGAACCGCTATGTGATGAAGTCTGAGCATGATTAGTATATTGATTGTCATCCTTTGTGTGGCGATCGGGATCGCGCGATGGTTTATACCTACCAACCCTTCCCCTAGGAGTATGCGTTGAATGCTTTGTTTCGATTACTACTAAAACTTTTGCAACGAGTATATGAGTTCTTCATGACTAATGTTGAGTCCATGGTTTAGATGCACTTTCACCTTCCACCATCACTATCTTCTTTAGTGTCGTGCAACTTTCGCCGGTGCACAAAACCCACCATTAGCCTCCCTCAAAACAGCCACCATACCTACCTACTATGGCTTTTTCAAAGCCATTCCGAGATATATTGCCATACAACTACCACCATGACATGTGCCACCACTTCTACATTGCCATTGCATGATCATAAGATAGCTAGCATGATGTTTCCATTAATGTATATGCCGTGCTAGGTCATTGTCACGGTACACTACCAAAGGCATTCCATAGAGAGTCATCATTGCTCTAAGTTTTGAGTTGTAAGTGTGAGGATCATCATTGATGGAGCATTGTCCCATGTGAGGAAATAAAAGAGGCCAGCGAAGCCCATTTACAAAAAGAGGCCAAAGATGCCCACCAAAAAAAATTAATAATAAAAAAGAGGCCAAAGAGACCACCAAAAAAATGAGAGAAAAAGAGAGAAGGGACAATGCTACTATCTTTCCACACTTGTGCATATTAAGCACCATGATCTTCATGATTTAGAGTCTCTCGTTTTGTCATCACCATATAGCTAGTGGGAAATTTTCATTATATAACTTGGCTTGTATATTCCAATGATAGGCTTCCTCAAAATTTCCTTAGGTCTTCGTGAGCAAGCAAGGTGGATGCACACACACTAGTTTTCTTTAAGAGCTTTCACATACTCTTAGCTCTAGTTCATCATTAGTATGGCAATCCCTACTCATTCACGTTGATACCTATTGATGAGCATCTCCATAGCTCATTGATATGCCTAGTCAATGTGACCATCTTCTCCTTGTTTGTCTTGCAACCTCCACCACAATCCATTCCACTTATAGTGCTAAAACCATGGCTCACGCTCATGTATTGCGTGAGAGTTGAAAAAGTTTGAGAAAGTAAAGGCGTGAAAACAATTAATTGGCCAATACCGAGGTTGTGCATGATTTAAATTCGTTGTGCAAGGATGATAGAGCATAGCCAGACTATATGATTTTGTAGGGATAACTTTCTTTTGGCCTTGTTATTTTGAAAGTTCATGATTACCTTGCTAGTTTCCTTGAAGTATTATTGTCTCCACGTCAATAGAAAACTATTGTTTTGAATCTAATGGATGTGAACATTCACGTCACATAAGAGGAGTTACAAAGGACATCTTTGCTAGGTAGCATGAAAGCATCAAAAATTCATTCTTTATCACTTCCCTACTCGAGGACGAGGAGGAGTTAAGCTTGGGGATGCTTGATACGTCTCAAACGTATCTATAATTTTTGATGGTTTCACACTGTTATCTTGTCAACTTTGGATGTTTTATATACATTTTATATCTTTTTTGGGACCAACTTATTAATTCAGTGCCAAGTGCCAGTTCCTGTTTTTTCTATGTTTTTGACTCTTTTCATATCTGATTTTGGAACGGAGTCCAAACAGAATAAAATCCCCGAAATAAATTTTTCCAGAACAGAAGAAGATCGGGGGACTTGAGGGCCAAGGCAGGGGGCCCACAGGGAGCCCACAAGCCCTGTTGCCGCAGCCAGGGGGGCCCGCGGCAACCAGGCTTGTGGCCTCCTTGGCGCTCCCCTGCCCTAGCTCTTTGGCCTATAAATTCCCTAAAATCCCAGAAAAAATCGGGGCATCCACGAAAACACTTTTCCGCCGCCGCAAGCTTCCGTTTCCGCGAGATCTCATCTGGAGACCCTTCCTGGTGCCTTGCCGGAGGGAACTTTGGAGCTGGAGGGCTTCTACATCAACATCATCGCCCCACCAATGACTCGTGAGTAGTCCACTTCAGATCTACGGGTCCGTAGTTAGTAGCTAGATGGATTCTTCTCTCTCTTGGATCTTCAATACAAAGTTCTCGATGATCTTCATGGAGATCTATCCGATGTAATCCTCTTTGGCGGTGTGTTTGTCGAGATCCGATGAATTGTGGATTTGTGATCAGATTATCTATGATTTATATTTGAGTCTTTGCTGATTTCTTATATGCATGATTTGATATCCTTGTAAGTCTCTCGGAGTCTTGGGTTTTGTTTGGCCAACTAGATCTATGATTCTTGCAATGGGATAAGTGCTTGGTTTTGGGTTCATACCGTGTGGTGACCTTTCCCAGTGACAGAAGGGGCAGCAAGGCATGCATCATGTTGTTGCCATCAAGGGTAACAAGATGGGCTTTCATCATAGATTTGAGATTGTCCATCTACATCATGTCATCTTGCTTAAGGCGTTACTCTATTCTTATGAACTTAATACACTAGATGCATGCTGGATAGCGGTCGACATGTGGATTAATAGTAGTAGATGCACAAAGTATCGGTCTACTTGTTTTGGACGTGATGCCTATAGATATAATCATTGCCACAGATAACGTGACGACTTTGTGCGGCTCTATCAATTGCTCGACAGTAATTCGTTCACCCACCGTCTACTTGCTTTCATGAGAGAAGCCACTAGTGAACACTACGGCCCTCGGGTCTATTCACAACTATGGTCTCCACCTTTACTTTTACTTTGCTTTGTTTACTTTTTGCTTTCAGTTCTCACTTTGCAAACAATCTATAAGGGATTGAGAACCCCTTCATAGCGTTGGGTGCAAGCTCTTTGTGTTTGTGCAGGTACTTGTGACTTGACGCGATCCTCCCACTGGATCGATACCTTGGTTCTCAAACTAAGGGAAATACTTACCGCCGCTGTGCTACATCACCCTTTCCTCTTCAAGGGAACACCAACGCAAGGCTCCAAGGCCGTGGGGAAATCCTTTGCATATTTGCCAAGGAAGTCCCTATAGGCGTAGCCCGTAGCAGCAGGATTCCTAGCACCGTTGATAGGGAAGGTCTGTTGTCGGAGTAGCAGAAGGATTTCTGACGCCGTTGCCGGGGAAGGTCTGTTGTCGCAGTAGCACGGTTCATGGGACGGATCGCGGGACGGTTCATGGGACGGTTCGTGGGGCTTATCGAGGGATGTGAAGATGTTCCACTACATCAACTGTGTTTCTTAAACGCTTCCTGCTGTGCGATCTACAAGGGTACGTAGATCCAAATCTCCTCTCGTAGATGGACATCACCATGATAGGTCTTCGTGTGCGTAGGAAATTTTTTGTTTCCGATGCACTTTCCCGACAACGGTGTCGAAAAAGGTCTTGCAACAAGTAACAGTGAAGTAGCAAGGAACAACAGTAGCAGCAGAGTAACGGCAGTAGCATTAGTAGTAGCAAAGTGGCCCAATCCCTTTTGTAGCAAGGGACAAGCCTGGACAAACTAACATAGCAAGGACCAGTAGTAAAAGACTCATAGGCAGTGGATCGGTGATGGACGAGTATGACGGATATGATTCATCATGTGATAGCTATAACACGGAGAGATAAGTAACTAGCTCCCGTTCGTCAATCTAATGTAGGCATGTATTCCGTATGTAGTCATACGTGCTTAGGGAAAAGAACTTGCATGACATCTATTGTCCATCCCTCCCGTGGCAGCGGGGTCCTAATGGAAACTATGGGATATTAAGGTTCTCCTTTCAATAAAGAACCGGACCAACGCATTAACACGTGGTGAATACATGAACTCCTCATACTATGGTCATCTCCGGGAGTGGTTCCGGCTACTGTCACTCCGGGGTTGCCGGGTCATAACACATAGTAGGTGAGTACAACTTGCAAGATAGGATCTAAAACACACATATATTGGCGACAACATAATAGGTTCAGATCTGAAATCATGGCACTCGGGCCCTAGTGACAAGCATTAAGCATAGCCAAGTAGTAGCAACATCAATCTAGAACATAGTGGATACTCGGGATCAATCCCCGTCAAAAACTAACTCGATTACATGATAGATCTCATCCAACTCATCATCGTCCAGCAAGCCTACAATGAGATTACTCACGAACGATGAAGAGCATCATGGAATTGTCGATGGAGGAAGGTTGATGATGACGATGGCGACGATTTCCCCTCTCCGGAGCCCGAAACGGACTCCAGATCTGCCCTCCAGATGAAGAACAGGAGGTGGCGGCGCCTCCGTATCGTAAAATGCGATGAAGCCTTCTCTCTGATTTTTTTTCAGGCGAGACGGAAGATGTCGGGGGGCTAACCCCCGGGGTAGGCTCATCAAGCCTATTCCTTCATTTTCGGCCCAATGGACATGGACGTATCAAGATTCCCAAGGCCCAAGTCTTCTGGCCGGCTAGGCATCACCTGCCGGCTAGAGGACGAGGCGGCCACCTTTCTGGCCGGCCAGGCAACCCGTGCCGGCTAGAATTCAGGCGGCCTCCTCTTCAGAGCCGGCCTGATCCCGCCAGCCGGAATGGGCAGGAGGCGGCCACACTTAAGTCGGTTGGCCAAGCAGGCTAGCCTGCCGAGGATCACAAGTCACATCAGATCCTAGGTCAGGAAGAGACCTCACGATTAAAGGTAGCTACGCGTCAGCAAAGGTACTGGATCAGGGTGCCCGGCAGGTACGAGCGTCGACGGCCACACCGCTGACCTACCCCGGCACTGATCCATCACCTAGCATAGTGTCGGACCGTCACACTCCCACTCCACTACTACACTCGGCGTGGGGAACAGTGGAGGCAGTCATACTACCTGCCCATGAAGAATCTCGCGGGGCGACGCTCGCGTGCTCAGCGTCAACCTTACGCGAGAGCCTCATTGACCAGCCGGCGGGTCCCACAGGCAATCGAGACCATGCAGCCGGCGGGCCCCCATCGAAAAGACAAGACCTTTGTGGGCCCCTGGCCAGCCGGCGAAGCTGCCAGACGGGTCCCACACTTGTACCCTTTATCCATATTGTAGGCCGGCGGGTTTGTCTATAAAACCCCCCGGTCGCCCTCCCTGCAAGGGGGGCGATCTTTCACGAGTCATTCAACGCAACACATTCACCAACCACACAGAGAGAGGTAGAGACGAGCCGGCTGCTCCCCTCTTCCTCCTCCCAACACAGCTCCAGGAGTGACATTGTACTCTGTTCCTATACATCAAACACTCCGGCAGGATTAGGGGTATTATCTCTACGGAGAGCCCTGAACCTGGGTACATCGTGTGTCCCATGCGTGTACCAACCTCGTTCCCAGCGCCCACCTTTGTCCCTTCGGTTCTCACCGACTTTAGCCTACCTATGGCATATGTTGTGAGTATTCACCGACATTTGGCGCCCACCGTGGGGCCGATCACGGCATCGGCTGGCTTTACGCGCTGGGCGGGGCCCCGCACCTACACCACCGGATGCATCGCGTCTGGATCAGTTTGCATGCCCGTGGAGCCCGGTTTCGACGAGGCGACACCCATGATGATCGACGTCCCCGTCCGCCATGCGGATTCGGACGAAGATTCTGATGACAAGGCGCTCCCTAGCGTCGTCGTCGCTGCTATGGAGAACCTCAACGTTCTCTTCAGCGACCTTCGTCTCAACGACGGCCCGCGCTACTTCAGCGAGGACTCCGACGTTGAGGCGCTCTGCGCCAGCTTCAGCAGGCTCTCTATCGTTGAGATGCCTGCCCACGATGTTTATCCCAGTAACATCCTCATCTTCGTCGACCCTCTGCCGTCGGTGGGGTTCTTCACCCCATACCACGTTGATGCCGTCTCCAACACCGTGGAGGTGATGGTTATCGGCGCTGGCACCAACACGGCTCCCGGCAAGGCCTCCGTAGGCGCTGGCGAGCCCGCTGCGACCACCGCTAATACTCTTCGGGACGCCATCGCCGTCCTGAAGACATATGTCACCACTTCCGCCGACCCTGCTGACGCTCGGGCCTCGCTGGAGGAGGCTCGCAAGCGTATCTTGCAGGAGGGCATCGCCATAGCTTCGGCAAAACATCGGTTGGAGGCTACGCAGCGCGAGTATAACTCCGCATACGGTCTCACTCCGATTTCCGAGGCCCCTAGCCAGCTTGGATCAGTCCGCAGCCGCGGCCGGTTCATCGCCGAGGTTCTAGGCGGTGATCTGCCCACCTATGAGACTCCTGCGGCCAACATGCGAGCGGCGCAGGCAGCCATGGAGGAGATGGAAAGCCTGGAAGGCGAGGAGCGCGCCTTCCAGGAGAAGCGTGTAAAGGATCTCCTTGACACCGCCAACCAGCAACACGCTCAGCTTGACCCTGGTCAGGCTCAATCGGAGTCCCCGGGACCAAACTCGGGGGCACGCCGCAACACTAGCGGCCAGCACCATGCAGAAGGATCTTCCTCGCATAGCCCTTCTGGCCGGAGGTGCGAGGGAAGCCAAGACCGGTGCTCTCAGCGCCAGAGCGAGCACACTTCGGGCTTGCATCGCGGAGGCGACGAGGGCGATTCGGAGTGTGAGGTTCTTCCCCCGCGAAGAACTCACGTCTGTGGCTCACGAGGCGCCTCCCCTCTCGCCACCGGGGCTGGCGCCCATGCCACCCAGGATGAGCGGGACGCCCGCCGGCGTCTCATCGTCCTGACCCAGTCAGCCCTCCTAGAGGAAGACGGACCCGTCGGTCCAGCATGATTCGGCCCCCGGATCCGAGGGGAGCCGTTCCCCCGAGGTTTCACCCTACCTCGGGATACGCCGAAATACAACGGCATAGCCAAGCCAGAAGACTGGCTGATTGATTACACCACGGCCGTAGGCATCGCCAGGGGCAACAAGCGCGTAGCAGTTCGCTACATGCCACTCATGTTGGTCGACTCGGCCCGGACTTGGCTTAACAGCCTCCCGGCCGGCAGTGTCAACTCCTGGGTGGACTTTGAGGAGGCATTCGTCCACAACTTCACCGGCACCTACAAGCGCCCTGGTCGGCCCCGCGAGCTGGCTATGTGCGTCCAGAAGGCCGACGAACCCCTTCGCGACTACGTCACCCGGTGGACTGAGCTCCGCAACTCCTGCGAGGGGGTGCATGAGGTACAAGCCATCCAGTACTTCATTGACGGTTGCCGAGATGGCACCCTCCTCAAGCACAAGCTCATGTGCATCGAGCCCACCACTTTAGCGGTGCTCATGGCCAAGGCGGACAAGTACGCCACGGCCGACTCCGCAATGCGCATCAAGGTGACCGCCTCGGACAAGGTTGTGCCTACGCCGGCTAATCCCAAGCCGGCTGGGGACAACCGAGGCGGCCAGAACAACTACAAGTGCAAGGCGGATCAGATGGGTCCCCGCTCCAACAGCAAATTGGTGGCCAATGTGGAGTGCGAGGCATCGGCTCCTCAAGCCGGCCCTCCACGAAAGCGTCCCAACCGGAGCAACCCCAACTGGCTGCCCAAGCAGTCCTTCGAGCAGCTGCTCGACGCCCCCTGCAAGATACATTCTGGGGCGCAGCAGTCTTCCCATACCCTTCGACAGTGCAGCTTTGCGCGCCGGCTGTCGCAAGGGGATGGCCTGCCGGCTCTTCCGGGTGCACAGGCGGCGCCTCGTACACCGGCTCCCAACCACGCTCCACCTCCGCCACCGCCGCCTCGCGATGACGGTCATCACCCAGACGACTATCCTCATCAAGACGGAGCGTTCGTCGTCTTCACCAGCGAAGGCGACGACAAGCACAGCCTGCGCCAGAGGCGGCGCGAGGTAAATGCCACTGTCCCCCCGGTTCCCCAGTACATGCATTGGTCTGACAAACCAATCACATGGAGTCGGGTGGACCATCCTGCGGTGATGCCCAACCCGGGATCATACGCACTCGTCCTCGACCCCACCTTCGCTTCCAAAAGGCTCACCTGCCGATTCTCCCAGGTGCTGGTCAATGGCGGCAGCAGCATCAACATCCTCTACCTCGACACTCTCCTCAAGCTCGAGCTCAAGGAGACGGACATCCTGCCAACCAGCACTGTCTTCCATGGCATTGTACCTGGGCAGTCCTGCTCGCCCATCGGCAAGATCCAGCTGGACGTCCTCTTCGGCGACAAGGCCCACTTCCGCCGAGAGTCCATATGGTTCGAGGTAGTAGACCTCACTAGCCCGTACCACGCGTTGCTAGGAAGATCGGCTCTGGCCAAGTTCATGGCTATTCTGCATTACGCCTACCTAAAGATGAAGATGTCGGGTCCCAAGGGCATCATCACTGTTGTTGGCGACTACAAGAAGTCGCTCGAGTGTGCCCAAGATAGCAGCCGGCTCGCCGACGCCTTGGTGATTGCTGAGGAGAAGCGGCAGATCGACCGGCTCGTGGCCCAGGCTACCGAGCAGCCGGCGATTCCTTCTCCTCCGTCCCAATCGGCCGACGAGGGCTCTTTCAAGCCGGCTAAAGAGACCAAGCAGGTCCCACTCGACCCTGCCAACCCGAAGCAGTGTGCCACCATCGGGGCTGGCCTCAGCCCCAAATAGGAAGGCGAGCTTGTCGACTTCCTCCATGAGAATTAGGACATCTTTGCATGGTCCCCCAAGGACATGTCGGGTGTTCCGAGGAAGTACGTCGAGCACAAACTTCATGTACGACCAGATGCGAAGCCGGTAAAACAACCCCTGCGCCGCTTCACCGAGGGGAAGCGGCGCACGATCAGAGAAGAAATCACCCGGCTCCTTGCAGCCGGCTTCATCATGGAGGTTTTCCACCCAGACTGGCTGGCTAACCCAGTCCTGGTGCTGAAGAAGAACAACACATGGAGAATGTGTATCGACTACACTAGCCTGAATAAGGCCTGTCCGAAAGACCCTTTCGCGTTGCCTAGGATAGATCAAGTGATCGACTCCACTGCAGGCTGCGAACTGCTGTCGTTTCTGGATGCTTATTCAGGCTACCATCAAATCAAGCTGGATCCAGCCGATCGCCTGAAGACCTCCTTCATCACGCCCTTCGGGGTCTACTGCTACACCACCATGACGTTCGGTCTGAAGAACGCAGGTGCGACATTCCAACGTTGCATGCAGCAGTGCCTACTGCCACAGATTGGCAGAAACATCCACGTCTATGTGGATGACATCATCGTCAAGACGAAGCAGCACTTCAGCCTCCTCGACGACCTACGGGAGACGTTCACTAATCTGCGTGAATACAAGATCCGGCTCAACCCTGAGAAGTGCGTCTTCGGGGTCCCAGGCGGCAAACTCTTGGGGTTCTTCGTATCCGCCCGTGGCATCGAAGCAAACCCTAAGAAGATCAGCACCATCGAGCGGATGATGCGGCCGGCTCTGATCCTCGACGTCCAAAAGTTCGTCGGCTGCTTGGCATCCCTCAGCCGGTTCGTCAGCCGGCTTGGCGAGAAGGCCCTTCCACTCTACCAGCTCATGAAGAAGACGACAAAGCTCGAGTGGAATGACCAGGCGGGCGAAGCCTTCCGCAACCTCAAGCGGGTAATCTCGAGCCTGCCAATCTTGGCAGCCCCATCTGAAAGGGAACCCATACTCATATACATCGCGGCGACCACTCGCGTGGTCAGCGTAGTGTTGGTAGTTCAGCGTAAAGAGGAAGGCAAGGCCCTGCCAGTGCAGCGCCCTGTCTACTACCTTAGCGCGGTCTTGTCCGCCTCTAAGCAGAACTACCCTCATTATCAGAAAATGTGTTATGGTGTTTACCTTGCTGCAAAGAAATTGAAGCAATACTTACAAGAGCATGCCATCACTGTGGTGAGCACTGCTCCGCTTTCAGAGATCATGGGTAACCGTGATGCCTCGGACAGAATTGTCAAATGGTCCATCGCCATGGCGGACCATGATATTCGGTACGAGCCTCGCACCGCCATCAAATCATAGGTGGTGGATGACTTCTTAGTCGACTGGGCCGAGACCCAGTTCGAGCCACCGCCTCCAGACTCCACGCATTGGTGGATGCACTTCGACGGCTCGAAGATGCGGACAGGGCTGGAAGCCGGCATCATCTTGACGTCTCCAAAAGGGGACCATCTCAAGTACGCTCTCCAGATCCATTTCGCCGCCTCCAACAACGTCACCGAGTACGAAGCACTGGCTCATGGCCTCCGGCTTGCCAAGGAGTCCGGTGGCTCATATGCTTCGGCGATTCAGACTTGGTGGTGCATCAGGTCTCTGGCGAATGGGACGCCAGGGACACCAACATGGCGAGCTACCGCTTCCTTATCCAACAGCTCAGCGGCCCTTTCGAGGGTTGTGAGTTCCACCACGTTCCCAGGGCGGAAAATGAGGCGGTCGATACACTGGCGAAGATCGGCTCCACGAGACAGGCCATTCCAGCCGGCGTCTCCCTCGAGCAACTCCATAAGCCGTCTATCAAACCATCTCCCAAGTCGGCATCAATCTTTGTACCGGCCAACTCTACGATACAAGCGCCGTCGGCTCCGCCAGTTACGCCGGCTGCGGACCCCATGCCGGCTGCGCTGGCGGCACCGGCTCCAAATGCGGCACTGACTGAATCCACGGTGCAAGCACCGTCGGCTCCACCAACTACGCCGGCTGCGGATCCTATACCGGCTCCATTGGTCTAACCGACTCCAATGGCGGCACCAGCTACAACAACAACCCCGACTCTGTCCGGGCTAGAATCCTCCCAGTGGGTGGACGTCATGGAGGTAGACGGTGAGCCGGCTGCAGTAGTAGCACCAGAGACACCATCAAGTTCGGGGGCTGCAGAAGCCTCCAACAGTCAAGACGAAGGAGAGGCGACCCTTGTGTCGGCTCCATCATGGGCTCAAGCCATTCTGGACTTCCTTGTTCGCGGCGAACTTCCTCAGAACGAGGCGGAGGCGAGACAGATCCAGCGCAGGTCCGCCGCCTACGCCATCATCAATCGCGAACTGGTGCGACGCAGCGCGACCGACGTGTTCCAACAGTGCGTGGAATCAGAAAAAGGGCAGGAGATCCTTAGAGACATCCACCAGGGGGAGTGTGGGCATCATGCCGCCTCCAGAACCCTGGTGGCCAAAGCATTCCGCCATGGATTCTAGTGGCCCACGGCCCTCGAGGAGGCCGTGGATCTGGTGGACAAATGCGAAGGCTGCCAACGCTTCAGTGCATAGAGCCACATGCCGCCTTCGGCACTCAAAACCATTCCCTTATCATGGCCATTCGCCGTCTGGGGACTCGACATGGTTGGGCCCTTCAAGACGGCTCGCGGAGGGATGACACATCTTCTGGTAGCCGTCGACAAGTTCACCAAGTGGATCGAAGCCAGACCTATCAAAAAGCTTGATGGCCACACTGCTGTCAGGTTCATCACAGACATCTCTGTCCGATATGGTGTTCCCCATAGCATCATCACCGACAATGGCACCAACTTCGCCAAGGGTGCCGTGGCGCTCTACTGTTCCAAGGTAGGCATCCGACTTGACTTGGCTTCAGTGGCACACCCTCAGTCGAACGGCCAAGCAGAGAGGGCCAACGGCCTGATCCTAGCCGGCATCAAGCCAAGGCTGGTGGCACCACTGGTCAGGTCAGCCGGCTGTTGGATTGAAGAACTGCCGGCTGTGCTATGGAGCCTCCGCACCATGCCCAACCGGTCGACCGGCTTCACTCCATTCTTTCTGGTATATGGGTCTGAGGCTATTATTCCCACGGATGTCGAGTTCGACTCGCCTCGGGTCACCCTATACACAGAAACGGAGGCGAAGGAGGCCAGAGAAGACGGTATGGATCTCCTCGAAGAAGCAAGGGACTTGGCTTTGAGCCGGACGGCCATCTACCAACAGAAGCTGAGATACTACCATAGCAAAAAGATCAGGCCTCTCTCTTTCAGGGAGGGAGACTTGGTCCTCAGAAGAATCCAGCGCACTGCCGGCCAGCACAAGCCCTCATCCCCTTGGGAGGGACCCTTCATCATCAGTAGTGCGCTGCACAACAACGCTTACTAACTGATTGACGCCCAAAGCCAAGGAAGCGCAAGAGGGACGACTCCGGCCAAGAAACGGAACGTCCATGGAACGCAGCGTTGCTTCGCCCGTTCTATTGCTAAAAGGCAAAAATCAAGCCAAGGAAAGAGCATGCACATGTATCTCTCTCCCTCTTCAGGGAACAACAAATGCAATAAAAAGAGCATGCTTCATGTTTCTTTTTATTGAGAGTTTTCACTCAGTGTACGCCCTCTGACATGCTTCATTAAGCTTGGGGGCTACACCGCGTACAACCTATTGCTGGCTTAATCAAGCTCGGAGGCTATGCAGCGCATGCCCCTTGCTTGGTTTAACAAGCTCGGGGGCTCGCTAGCCGCCCGAACGCCCTCCCTTGTAAATGAACACATAGTGTATCGGCTGATCCCTGGTCACCCCGTACGAACCTGCGGGCTGGCTCCGGCCGCTCGGTTTGCGAGGTGACGGCAGGTCAGGTCGGATACATGCAAAGTTCGGCTACACTTGGGTCGCCGGCTCGGGCTATATCGATCATATATACGATCTCATTCAAGTCGGCCTCTGACTGGCTTATGTCTTGTTCTTTATGTCTTGATGGCTTTGGATAAGAGAAGTCAACCAGGAATCAAAAGACAGGATCATAAGACAACACGCTTGGCATACGAATATAATGCTGAATATATACATTCACAAAAGCATTGGCCCATGGCCCACGTTCATTACATCCCTCCCGGGGTAGAACAAAACACAAAAGGACACCGGTTACGGGACTGCGGCCTCATTGGTCGTCTCGGCCGCTGCTCCTGATGTGGTAGCATCACCGCCTCCGGCTGCTCCCGAGGTGGTTGCGCCGTCTCCCTCGTCGAGGCCGCCGGCTTCGTCAACACCGGAGTTGGCGTACGCCGCACCGCTGGAGGCGGCAGCAGATTCCACAGCCCGGACCGCTTCGTCGGAGCTGCCGTCGGTGTCATAGGGCTGAAGGCCGTGCAGATCTTCAGCGATCACACCGCCATCTTCACCCCGCTCCAAACAAAGTCGTCCCAGGCTGCGTACTCGGCGACGGCGCTGGCTCTCACACGGAGCTCCTCCTCCATGCCTTGCAGCTCCGCCTCTGAGCCGTCGCGTTGGGCAGCCAGCTTGCCCAAGTTCAGGTTCTGATACCATGACTTGGCCAAGCGTAGGGCCATATAAGCCCCAGACCGCGCGACGGAGGCACGCCAGGCATCCAGGCGCTCTCCATCCACTGCAAGCCAGCGGGTGAGCCGACTCATGGAAGCCGGCTCCACGCCTTCCGGCCACAAGGCCGCCACCATCGACGAGCCTGCGACCTGAAGTTGAGCCACAGATTCGCCCAGGGCGTGCAGGCGGGCCCGAAGGCCCACCCCGATCTGCTCCACGCTCCTGCCGGAGGTAGTATCTACCTCCTGCCCGGCCGCATGACGCTCCTCACGGCACACCTCAACGGCGGTGTCAGCCGCGATCTGGGTCTCGGGGAAGAGACCTGGAGTGACGGCAACCAGGACGTAAGAGCACATCAAAAGGAGGAGATGGCAAAAAGACCAAACATAAGACAAGGAAGAGAGACCCACGATGGAAGGCGCCGTCGGTCTCATGAGAGACCTCGAGGACCTCGCACTCCCGCACCTTACTCGCATGAGTAAGGCGGGCAACTTCCTCCTGGAGGGTCGCCGCAGACTCCAGAGCCTTGGCTAGCTGCGTCTGCTTCCGGACAAGGGCCTCATCCTTCTCCCTCAAGGCGGCGTCCTTGAGGTCCACCTCCTTGAGGTGAAGCGACGCGAGGCGGTCCACGTCGGCAGAGTAGGAGGCCTCCTTCTCCTGTAGCGTGGCCTGCAGCCGCTCCAACTCGACCCGACCGGCCACCTCGAGCTCCTTGTTCTCCGCCTGAAGAAGGCCCAGCTGCTCTTGCAGCCAGCCGCCGGCGTTGCGCAGGGCGTCACGCTCCGCGACGACCTCGCCCAGCCGGGCTTCAAGCTCGGCAATCCGGCTATCGGCCCCCAGGTGCTTGGTCTGTAGCTCGTTGTATGCATGTACCTGAGCATCATAAAGCGCCTGCCAAAAGAGAGAAAAAGGGAACAAGATTAAGATTCGACCTGGTTAAAAACCTAACCAGCCCGATTTTCGGGAGCTACACCCAGTGGGTGCGCTAGCGCGCCCCCACTGAAGAAAACTATGTAGGGAAAAAGGCCTCCAAGAGATTCGGAGCGGTCGGCAATCAACCCGCCCGATTCTCGGGGGCTACACCCAGTGGGTGCGCTATCGCGCCCCCACTAACGCCAAGAGAAGAGAAAAAAGTACAAAAAACCAAAGAAGGCAATGCCTACCTGGGTGCCGGCTTCCAGGCGCTCCATGTCGCTGCATACCACGCGGGCCGACTGCTCCACCTTCGACCGGCTGCTGGAAAACATCGTCACCAGCTCCGGTGCGCCGGAAAGAACGGTGCCAGCGGGCAGTCGCGGGCGGGTCAAGTTTGCCGCCCGCCATGTCCTCATAGGCCGGCTCCCAACCCGGCCCTCGGCTCCTGGCGCAACAGGGCCATGCTGAGGAACAACGATGGCGCCGCCTCCTGGTGCCGGCTCGACAGCCGCCTCGGGCGCCGTCCCGGCCGGCGCTACCTCCTCCACAGGAGGCGGATGGGCCGTGTCCAGCGCATCCATGGTCGCCCTGGGGCGTCAGGGGCCGTGTCCGGCACTGCCAAGTCCAGCTCTGGTGCGTCGGGGGCCGCCTCGGCCCTGGGAGAGTCAGGGATCGTCTCCAGGTCCACCTGTGCCGAGGCTGCCGGTTCGGATGGCTGGCCCCGTCGGCCCTTGGGGCCGGCCTGGAGGCGGCCTCGCTAACTGGCTCCTCTGCACGGGCATGTGCGGAGGGGTCATGTCTAGCCTTCGCACGCTTATCCACTGGCCTCTCGACCCGGCTGGGGCGAGGCTGACCCACGGCGGCCTTCCCCGCAGCCGTGTCCCACCGGCGCTTGGACTCTATCTCAAGCTCCCTCAAGGCCGCATCAGCTGCTGCCCAGCCAGCCCGCTCGACTGCGGACGCGGTGTCTTCATCCGCATCCTCCGCCTCCCTGTCAAGCAAAGCTCCTAAGGAACAAAGCTCATCCCAAGATGGACAAAGGAAACGAGGAGGAAACCGTACCCCACTACTAAAGGGACCTGCCTCCGGCCACCACCACGGCACCTCTTGGCGCCGCCTGCTCGCTGTCCGGCTGGAGGACCCGGCGTCGGCCGCTTAGAGGCCGGCTGGGAAGCTGTGGCACCCTTGCCCTTCTTCCCGATGCCTCGTTAGCAGCGGTCGCTCTGCCACCTTGACGCCGGCCATGCGTCAGTGGTGGGCTGGTGACCTCCTCCACCTCATTAGAGTCTTCCTTGAAGGCTGCACCAGAACAAAATGAGGCTACCTCGTCGTCGTCCGTCCAGTCTGCTACGGCGGGCCGCGTATACTCACCAGACGGCTTGGTCCCTTCCGACTCCAGGGGATCCTCTGAGCCGGCAAAGGAGTCTGAGCAGGGTTCCATCGCGCCCTCGTCCTCAATCTCGGAGGCGTCGGACACCTCCACATCGGGAGCGGGCTGACGGAGGGACCCCTGCAGGGTCTCGAACAGCTACGAAAAAAAATTCAACCAAAGGCTCAGCAACGCCACCGGCTTCGAGACAAAACAACACAGAAAATGGAGTAAAGCTACCATCGGAGGCTGGTGAGCCCTGTTGAACGGGGACATCCCCCACGTCCATTCCCCGCCCTCATCCATGCGGGCGGTGGAGATCAGTTTCACCCTTCGCGCTACAGCGCCCGGGGTAAACCTCTTGGTGGATAGCCGGCATGGATCAAGCCGACCACTCATCTGGCAGACCAGATGCGGCCGCCTCTGCAGAGGCAGAATCCGGCGGACCACCATGGTGGCGAGAAGGTCGCGGCCGAGGGGGCCGCTCTTCTCCAAGATTTCGAGGTGGGCACAGATAAGCGCCACCTCACGATGCGGCCTGGGAGTCTTCGCATCCTAGTTTTGCCGTCGGGAGAGCGATGGCCAACGGGGGCATGTTGAGGGCGTCCTGGGCCGGGTCGGCGCTCTTCACGTAGAAGAAACCCTTCTGCCAATGCTTGATGGATTCTTACAGAGGCATCTGGGGGAAGCCAGACTTCAGGCGATGATGCACCAATGCGGCCCCGCACGGCGTCATGGGGCGCGACCCCTTGAGCTTCTCCACCTCAGATTTCTCCATGGCGATGGATTGCTGCTTGAAGAAGAATAGGCTGCGCCACAGATCGACGCGAGGCTCGATCCCCACGAAGCCCTCGCACAGGACCACGAAGGCGGCCAGCTGCAGTATGGCGTTCGGTGCCAGATGATGCGGCTGCAGGCCAAAGAAATGGAGCCATTCGGGGAAGAAGGAGCTAGCCGGGAGCCCGAAGCCCCGGTAGAAGTGCTCGACGAAGACCACGACCTCTCCCGCGGCGGGTGCGGGAGCGGTCTCGGAGCTGGGGAGGCGCACCAACACTTGGGAGGCCGGGGGCAGCAGTCGATGGTGACGAAGCGCCTCGATGTGCCCCTCGTCGACGTCGCTGCCCAACCAGGCTCCCTGCAAGGATGCCTTCTGCGCCGACGACTTCTTCGAGGAAGAACCGCCGGCCATGGCTGCGGGTGGCGAGAGCTCGAAGTAGTCGGCGATGTCGTGACGGCGAAGATAAACAAGACAAAGGGTGCGAGCTCTTCTTCTCAGGACGCAGGGAGGAAGAGAGCACAGATGCAGGCCGAGAAGAGGGGGCGAATGGCTTCCTCGGAACCCTCACGTCCCATTTAAACCCCCACGAAGCGTCATGGGGAGGGGATCCGGTGCCCATCGGGCCCCATTAATCCCGTGTATTACGGGCGGTAACGCTTCCCTAAGCCCAACCGCCGCGGAGTAAATCCGCAGAGGATCTCCCACGCGGAGGCCGAGGGGGCGTCGTGGCGGGACCCAGGTCCCTGGCCAGGTCCCATCAGCAGTAATCGCCATCATTACGCCAGGCGGGGCCTGGCACGTGGCGTTCTTCGAACAAGTTACGACTAGACCGAGGCGTCTCTTCGAAGCCACCCGGTTTCGAAGCCGGCGTCCTTCGCCGCGAATAGCGGTCAAAATATCAAGACAAATCAACAAGCCGGTGAGGCCGCCTGCCCGTAGGCAGCAGACCTTGCCAGCGTTGGGGACTACTGTCGGGGGGATAACCCCGGGGTAGGCTCATCAAGCCTATTCCTTCATTTCCGGCCCAATGGACATGGACGTATGAAGATTCCCAAGGACCAAGTCTTCTGGCCGGCTAGGCATCACCTGCCGGCTAGAGGACGAGGCGGCCACCTTTCTGGCCGGCTAGGCAACCCCTGCCGGCTAGAATTCAGGCGGCCTCCTCTTCGGAGCCGGCCTGATCCCGCCAGCCGGACTGGGGAGGAGGCGGCCACACTTAAGCCGGCTAGCCAAGCAGGCTAGCCGGCCGAGGATCACAAGTTACATTAGATCGTAGGTAAGGAAGAGACCTCACGATTAAAGGTAGCTACGCGTCAGCAAAGGTACTGGATCAGGGCGCCCGGCACGTACGAGCGTCGGCGGCCACGCCGCTGACCTACCCCGGCTCTGATCCATCACCTAGCATAGTGTCGGACCGTCACACTCCCACTCCATTACTACACTCGGCGTGGGGAACAGTGGAGGCGGTCGTACTACCTGCCCATGAAGAATCTCGTAGGGCGACGCTCGCTTGCTCAGCATCAACCTTACGCGAGAGCCTCATTGGCCAGCCGGCGGGTCCCACGGGCAATCGGGACCATGCACCCGGCGGGCCCCCCATCGACAATACAAGACCTTTGTGGGCCCCTGGCCAACCGGCAAAGCTGCCAGCCGGGTCCCACACTTGTACCCTTTATCCATATTGTAGGCCGGCGGGTTCGTCTATAAAACCCCCCGGTCGCCCTCCCTCAAGGGGGCCGATCTTTCACCAGTCATTCAACGCAACACATTCACCAACCAGAGAGAGAGGTAGAGACGAGCCGGCTGCTCCCCTCTTCCTCCTACCAACACAGCTCCAGGAGCAACATTGTACTATGTTCCTATACATCAAAAACTCCGGCAGGATTAGGGGTATTATCTCTACGGACATCGTGCGTCGTGCGTGTACCAACCTCGTTCCCAGCACCCACCTTTGTCCCTTCGGTTCTCACCGACTTTAGCCTACCTATGGCATATGTTGTGAGTATTCACCGACAGAAGATAAAGAGCTGATTTGGGGGCGGTGGTGCCACGTGGGCCCCACAAGCCCTCACGGCGCGGCCTAGGGGGGTGGTCGCGGCCTGTGGGCTCGTGGCCCACTGGCACGCCCCCTCCGATGGATCTTTGCGCAGGTGTTTTTCTTTTATTCCAGAAAAAATCTCCATAAATTTTCAGGACATTCCGAGAACTTTTATTTCTGCACAAAAACAACACCATGGCAATTCTGCTAAAAACAGCGTTAGTCCGGGTTAGTTCCATTCAAATCATGCAAATTAGAGTCCAATACAAGGGCAAAAGAGATCGGAAAAGTAGATACGACGGAGACGTATCAACTCCCCCAAGCTTAAAGCCTTGCTTTTCCTCAAGCAACTCAGTTGACAAACTGAGAGAGACAAAAGAAAAACTTTGACGAACTCTGTTTGATCTTGTTGTGGCAACTATGTCTAACTCACAACCAGAATTTTAGCAAGATCACAAGCAAACCACATAAGCAAATGACATCTAGGTCTCACGGTAAACTCATATCAATGGCATAATCAACTAGCGAGCAAATAATAATAAGCCTCAAATGTTAACACTTCAATGAAAACAACATGAAGCAGTACGAATAGATGGTATCTCGCTAGCTCTTTCTGAGACCGGAAAACATAAATGTAGAGCACCTTCAAAGACCAAGGGCTGACTAAACATTGTAATTCAAGGCAATGAAGATCCAGTCATAGTCACACTCAACACAGTTAAAAGCAAAGCATAAAAATGACAGAGGTGCTCTCTAATTGGTGCTTTTATAAGAGGAGGATGACTCAACAGGAACATAAATAGACACGCCATTCGCAGAGGGAAACATTGATTTGCAGAGGTGCCAGAGCTCAAGCTTTGAAAACAAAGATAATAATTTTGGGTGGCATGCTTTCATTGTCAACGCAATGACTAAGAGTTTTCAACATCTTCCACGCTACACATGCTATAGGCGGTTCCCAAACAGAAAAGTAAAGTTTTGACTCCCCCACCACCAATCAATCACACTCCACGGCTAGCCGAATCCTCGGGTACCGTCCATACCAACATCAATCCTGGGGGAGTTTTGTTTGCAATTATCTTTTCGATTTTGGCATGGAACTGGGAATTCCAATTACCGGCCCCTTTCTCGTGAATGACAGTGAATAAACACATGTCGAGGATAACACGCCTAGCATGGAAGATACCAATAGCCCCCTATCACCATATGAGCGGTTCGGGCATGCAAAACAGATTATTTCTTGAAGGTTTAGAGAGTGGCACATGCAAATTTACTTGGAACGGCAGGTAGATACCGCATATAGGTAGGTATGGTGGACTCATATGGAACAACTTGGGTTTATGGAAGTGGATGCATAAGCAGTATTCCCGCTTAGTACAAGTGAAGGCTAGCAAAAGACTGGGAAGCGACCAACTAGAGAGCGACAACAGTCATCAAAATGCATTGAGATTAACTAACATTGAGTGCAAGCATGAGTAGGACATAAATCGCCATGAACATGAACATCATAGAGGCTATGTTGATTTTGTTTCAACTACATGCGTGAACATGCGCCAAGTCAAGCCACTTGAATCATTCAAAGGAGGATACCATCCTATCATACTACAACACAGTCATCTCAACATTCATGTGGGCATCCAAGACAAACCATTATAAGCTCCTAGCTAAGTAAGCATGGCATAAGCAACTATGATCTCTAAGTTGTCATTGCAAACATGTTTCTCTCACAACAAAGCTGAATCAGGCATGATGAGCTAGTCATATTTACAAAAACAAAATAGATCGAGTTCATACCAGCTTTTCCAGGCTCAGTCACATCATCATATATCATCATTATTGCCTTTCACTTGCACGACCGAACGATGTGAACAATAATAAGCGTGCTCGTGCATTGGACTAAAGCTGGAATCTGCAGGCAAACACAAAGGAGAAGACAAAATAATATGGCTCTTTGAAAGCTAAACAGGTATGCATGCAAGAGCCACTAAACATTGTAACCAATATCTTCTACCTTGACCCAAAGAAAAACAAAACTATTTGCACGGGAAAGCTCCCAACAAGCAAAAGAAGAAAAAGAAATTATTTTTGGTTTTTTCAAACTAGACAAACACACTAAAAGAAAACGAGAAAAAAAATAAACTAGCATGGATAATGGAGCGGCAAAGTGTAAACACCGGCTAACACAGTGAAAGCATAAGCAAGAATATAAAGTCGGTGAGAACACGTACTCCCCCAAGCTTAGGCTTTTGGCCTAAGTCGGTCTACTCCCATGGTGGGAAATAACCAGCTCCGGGATACTCTGGAGTGGACTGAGGATGCCACTGTTGTGTGAGCTCCTCTGGCTCCCACTGATAAACTGGCGTCTGGTACTCGACTGGTGGCTCGGGCACTATCACCTGTGGTTGGGCTAGGCCCCAATATGCGTAGATGTCCGAGGGCATAATAATGTACCTGCCTGCATGAAGATTGAACAAAGAAGGAGGAGACAAAGTAATAGTCTCACGAGTACCCTGACTAAACACCAGGTTATAAATCATCCTTCCACTTATATCTCTATCAAGAAAGTCATGGCGAACCATGCTATCGTAATCTAGATATCTCTCGGGAAGAAGAACCTCTTCTTCCTCCTCCAGTCTAATGGTATCTCAAAGTGTCTGGAAAGACGGGTAGCATAGATACCTCCATAGATGACACCTTTAGAACGGTTCAGGTTCAACCGTTGAGGTACTAAAGCGCCCAAGCTATAAGTTTTATCGTTATATAGGGCTTCGTGCAAGACCGCAAGATCTGGGGAACTAAGTGACCCAGATTTCCCACGGCCAATCAAACATTTTCCCACAAATAATGAGAAGTACCGAAGCACGGGAAAATGAATGCTAGCAGCTCTAGCGCAAGACACTCCTCTCTCCGCTCCTACGGCAATTGTACCGATGAAAGCTTCCAAGTCCCATGGACGATGTTCAAAAATATCCCCAACGTAAGGTAATTTGCAAACATTGCAAAAATCCTGGAGTGACATGCGCTGGGGGATATCATAAAGTTTAAACTCAACCATAGGAGGATTCTTCCTTGGATAGAAGTTAAAGCTTTGTACGAAGATATTAGTGAGGAGGAGGTATTGCGGACACTTATCTTCAACGAAGGCAGTAAGGCCTGCCTTTTCCACCAAGTGATAAAAGTCCTCATAAATTCCAGCGGCGCGTAAGAACACGTTGATTGGCCACTCGCACGCTCGAACTTCCGCGACTCAAGGGACCAGATACTTGGGCTTCTTCTCACTCCCATCATCCTTGGGGTCACGGCTTGAAGAGCCTCTCAAGAACCTCCTCATCTTTTCCCTTTTCTATCTCTGAAAATTTCTGAAATTTTTAGTGATTCTAAAGAAAAGTGAACAAGGCTCAACGAAACTCGTAGCAACTACTCCCACAAGTGCCTAGAGGCCATATTACGCATCAAAACTACTTGGGACCAGCTAAAATCAGCATGCAAAGCTCAAGAACATGGTTACCAAGGCAGCAAAAATACGCGGAGTATAAGGCACTAGAGCAAAATCTAATTGGACCAATGGAGGAGTCACTTACCAAGGAGTAATTTCCCCAAAACAGTCCGGAGAACGGTGATTTGAGCAAAGAGATCGAAAATCCCAGCAAGAGGAGGAAGAACACGGGTTTGAGCTGCGAAACGATTTTTTCTGGAGGTAGGAGAACCAGATGAGAGCAAGAATGAGTGGAGGGGGTGCCTGTGGGCCCCACAAGCCTGGGTGGCGCGGCCAGGGGGGTGCCCGCGCCCCTAGGGCTTGTGGCGCACTCGTGTGGCCCCCAGACAAGCTCTTTGTCTCAGAATTTTTCAAAAATTCCAGAAAAAATCATACTTGATTTTCAGGACGTTCGGAGAACTTTTATTTTTGGGGTACTTCTCTACCGCACGCTAAAACAGAAAACAGGGAAAACTAAACTAAACCTATAATTTTTCTTCTAAGCAACCAAAAGTGAAAGCTTGGAACAAAGGTTTGTGACTCCTCGATTCATCCATCTCATGGTCATCGAAAGAAATCCATCAGTGAGGTTGATCAAGCCTCCTCGACAAACCTTTTCGAACTGCAAAAGAGAACGGAGAATTTCCGAATAGCCATTAGGTCACCTCAATGGGGATGTGTATTTCCCCAACAAGAAAATCATACATCATCTTGACACGAGGAATAGGGCATTCAAAGCTCCCAATAAGAATCGATGAAGTTTTTTTTCGATAGCATTGATGCAATGTACTCGATATTGTTTCTTCGGAAAGTGCACCGTATGCTCATTACCGTTGACATGGAAAGTGACATTGCCTTTGTTGCAATCTATAACAGCCCCTGCAGTGTTTAAAAAGGGTCTTCTGAGGATGACCGCCATGGCATCGTCCTCGGGAATATCCAAGATAAGAAAGTCTGTTAAGATGGTGACGTTGGCAACCACAACAGGCACATCCTCGCAAATGCCGATAGGGAAAGCAGTTGATTTGTCGGCCATTTGCAGAGAGATTTCAGTAGGTATCAACTTATCCAGATCAAGTCTACGATAAAGAGAGAGAGGCATAACACTAACACCGGCAATTTTTTGGACCTTCCAAAGGATGGCGACTCCCACCTCCCACCTTCCACCTCGGCGACTCCATGGCGATCTGGTGCTCTAGCCGGCGTTTCCTCCTTCCTCGCCGCTCATCTGCTCAGGTGAACTCTCCCGACCCCTCCTCACGTGGTCGTGCATGGCTTGCATGGGTGGTTCTACGTTGGATTTGGATTTTTTTCATGGTTTGGCCTTCGCCGATGAGGTTTATCGTCATTCCGGTGTTACGGTGCATCCTATGAAGCACCACTGCTCCTTCATCATGGTGGTTTACTTTGGTCGTCATGTGTTCCGTCTCTCTGAGGACACGGTCGCCGCAGCTCTGGAATCTGTGATTGGGGGCTCTGCCATTGAGTTTCGCGTCTCTCAAGTTACAGATTCGGTTTTCTCCTTCAAAGTGTCCTGCATGCAAGTTGGCTTTCATATTCTGGACTTACGTTCATACAAATGCTCAAATTTTAAGTGCTTCTTCCATCTATGGGGTCATGGTGGTCCGAATTGGCGTCGGGAATTCTCTCTTTGGAAGAAACAATGTGATGCTGAATGGATTGTTGTGAGTCCATCCAAGAGGAGAGCCTCACTAGGTCTGATGGCAATGCATTCCAGACCTCTAAAATCCTCTCTTAAAACTGGATCATCCGTTCGTAAGAAGCTCACATTCGTGTCCCTCCAGCAATATGAGGTTTGCAAGGGTTATAGATGTCCTATTTCCAATGAAGAGCTTCTCACGCTTGAACATGCTGGTTATACAGTGCCTTCTCCTCAACGTGTCATCATTTCTGCGCCACCGCCGGCGGAACTCCGGTGGATGACGGCCACGCCGCATATTACGTTCGGTACTGTTTCTTGCCAAGAGTCATCCTCCGGATCTCCCGGGCCTGATTTTTGAATTGCCAAGTGTAACGGAAATTCTTCCGTGCAACATGGAGCTGCAGCTGATCCCGCGGAGATTCATCGTGTTTTGAATTATGAGAATCAAATTTCGGTGGAGAGTTTAGATTCTGGGCCGATTTCTACGCTCATTAATGAGCCTTCAGAGGTTACTTCCTCACCTCGGCCCGAACCCAATACTAGGATGGATATTCCCTCCTCACAGGAAGCCCATCTGGCCTTTGATGAACTTATTAATGGCATGGTTGAAGAAATCTTTTCTTGCCCTATTTGCAACTCTCGGGGACATCTAGCTGCCAACTGCACGGCTTCGCCTGGATACGCTGACAGAGAGCTGGGCCACGCACAATCTAGAGGAGCCTCTTTTATGCGTAATAATTGACTTACTTGGAACTGTAAGAGACCCACCACCTCCCCTGTCGCTGATATCTCGGGAACTACCGATACTCTTGGAGAAACCGCAACGCCTGCAGCATAGTTCCTCCCTGTCTCATCGCCGTCGCATCCTCGAACTCCCTCTGAGACACCGCCTACCACGCCGCCGCCTCCTCCCACAATGGCGAACTTTGAGCTTGATCCGGAACTCTTCCTCCCGCGGGGCCACAACATCATCGACGCCGGTCCTGAATGGCTGCCTCGGACTTACACCACGCCTGTCGTCCCCATCACCAGGCGTCATGAGCGCTTCGTCATCGCTGAAGTGCACCCTGCACCCCCGGCAGATAACTTGGCCCAGGTACAGCAAGAGGTGGCCGCTTTTCTTCTTCATAGAGGACTTCATGTTCGATCAGCCCAGCCATGGATCGAGGGCGTGGGGCTGTTTGAACTTCGAGATGCGGCAGAAAGCTTCGCTGCGATACAGATGGTTCCGCAGGAACTAGCTCACAACACTGTGGTTCGTTTCATGCGGCACGATCAAGGTGTTGGCTTCCGAGGACAAGAGGGTTTTCGGCAGGGGTGTCTGATGCTCCTGGGAGTCCCTCTGGATTTCCGCAATACCGAAGACCTGCGGGCTGCAGTCAACACTTTCGGAGAGTTCCATCATTGGGTCAGCGATGATCCCTACTTGGTTCGCTCCATTGTGTTTGCATCTTTCCCGGATGATCGACTAGTACCTCGTAGCATCAGCTTCTCAGAATATGCTGCTTGGGGTGGGGCGAAGGTGTCTTGCTCGGCACGTGTCTACATCCTGGGGGCGGAGCCTGCTGAACTGCTACCCAACGACGAGGATCCTATGCCCCTCAATGGCAACCCTCACCCGCTTCCTGGCCACCTTGTCAATGACAATCTTCTGTTTGCTCTGCCCTTGTACCCTGCTTTGGGCTGGAATGCGGTGTCGTCACCCCCTGAACCTGAACCAGTGGTACCTGCTGCTGCTGATGAAGGTGGTTGGGGGCCGCCGGCAGCGGCTGCCGATGGAGGAGGATGGGAGCCTGAGGCGGCCCTAGAAGCACCACCTGCTGCTCCTGCTCAAGACCAGGAGTCCATGGTGATTGATCAACCGACTCCTTCTTCTTCTGACTCGGTTCATGAGCTTGTGGATTTAGACCCACAACCCGAGGGTGACATTGAGGAGGACGCCGCTGATCTTGCTCCTCTTGCTCCCAACTTGGATGCAATAGTGGCTGCTGACCCTGCTGCCCCTGATGCTGGAGTGGCACCTGTTGTCCAGGCTCCCGTTGCTGAGCCGGAAGAAGAAGTGCAGGGGGAGGATGAGGTGCAGGACGACAATCCTCTGGCGGTCGTCCCGTACAAGCCCCTGCAGGTTCAGTCTGACATTCTTTTTGTTGGGGCTGCCACGGTTTTTTATGGGCCTCCTCTGCCGCCGGTACTCTCCTGGTCCCGAATTTTCGATGCTCTCATGGGAGTTTCCACCACCATGCACGTCCCTCGCCAGTTGCAGATGCCAATGGTGACGCCCATTGTGATCCCCAAGCGATCCTGGGCGGTGGCTTTTGATAGTGCTGCCCCAGAGCTGCAGCCACCAGAGCCAGCAAGCACCCCACTCTCTTTGGACGATGTAATCCCAGTCAGCCCCTCTTCATCTGCAGAGGACTCTTTCTCCTTTCAGTCTCCTTCTCCGACGAAGAAAGGGACCCGTAAGAAGGCCACGCCTGTCGTCGACTCCTCTGTTCGACGATGCACTCGCGGCTCCAACAAACGGGATGGCTTCAAACCGGTTTTGCAGGAGCTGCCGGTGCATGTCCCTAAGAAGAGGAAGCCCAAGGCCAAGCCAATGACTTCTCCAGCGCATGAGTCTGCTGATCCACAAGCGCAAATTCCTCCTGCCACTCCTATCCCGGTGATTCAGGCTGTCGGGCAGACGCTTGGCATCGCCCCTGAGAAGCTGACTGTGGATCGTCTTATGGAAGATCCAGCTGATTCCAAGCCATCATCTACAAATGTTTAGTCTTCCTATGTTAAATTGTTGCTGTACTAGCTCCATGTACCGTCAGATTACTGTTTGCTCTGTCTTTTGGTTAACTGAACCTCGGTTGCAAGGGCTATTACATACCCCTGCTTTTGCTTTATATATATCATCTAATGGATAGTCGTTCTACGAGAAGTTGGCGTGTGCTCTGTTGGAATGTGTGTGGCCTAAATTCGGACCATAGACAACGTGTGGTTCGTAACAGGATTGATGAGAGCCTGGCTGCCGTTGTGTGCTTGCAAGAAACCAAAATGTAGTCCATTGATTTCCGAACAGTCAAGTGTTTCTGTCCTAAACGTTTTGATCAATTTGCTTACTCCCCCTCCAGGGGAGCATCTGGGGGGCTTATCACACTCTCGAACTCATCCATTCTTACTGGTCTGTTAGTGGAATGCACACCTTTTGGATTAATCATCTCATTCACCTCAAATCATACTGTGGAATCCTGGACTTTAGTGAATGTCTATGGTCCTTGTTAGGGTGAAGCTAGAGATCTCTTTGTTAGCTGGCTATATAATCTGCATATACGTGCTGAGGCTAATTGGTTGCTTCTTGGAGACTTTAATTTCATTAGATCACGTGACAACAGAAACCTCCCTGGGCTGATGTAAATGATATGTTCATCTTCAATGAAATTATTGGTCATCTGGGCTTACTGGATTTCCATGTGTCAACTTGGTCCAATATGCAAGATTTCCCTCTTCTTGAGCAACTTGACTGGTTCTTCACATCTGCCAACTGGATCTCTTCATATCCTCTTACACAAGTGCTCCCTCTTGCAAAGACAGCTTCTGATCATGTTCCATGTGTGGTCACTGTCAACACTTCCACCCCTAAGTGTAACCTCTTTTGTTTTGAAAACTACTGGGTTGAAATGGAGGGCTTCATGGAGTGTGTCCAATAGTCCTGGGTCATTCCTTCTAAGAAGGCCCATATTACTGCTGTCATTATGGATAAGATGAAACATCTCAGGCAGGCTCTGAAGAGATGGCAGACAAACTTATCCCAGCTGAAAATTTTCATTTCCAGATGCAATCAAGCTGTGTTATGTTTGGATGAGCTTGAGGAATTAAGGCCCCTTTTCAGACCTGAAGCTAACTTCAGGAGCATTATTAAGTTGCACCTGGAGCACCTATTGCATCTTCAGTTCTTGTACTGGAAAAAGAGAGCCACTATCAGATTTGTCAAAGTTGGTGAGGAAAACACCAAATTCTTTCATGCTATGGCACCTGAGAGATACAGGAGGAACTCCATAGCCTCTCTCAAGTTAAATGATGGATCCATCATATCTGACCATGATCAAATTGCTGCATGCTTTCGAGCATGCTTTAAGGATAGAATGGGAACTTCCCTTGGAATTAACATGGCCTTTGATTTACAATCTCTGATTCAGAAGGTGGAGGGTCTTGATGTTCTCATACAACCTTTTTCTAAGTCTGAAATGGACAAGACTGTTCAGGAAATGCCCATTGACAAAGCTCCTGGACCTGATGGTTTCAATGGCCTTTTCTTTAAGAAATGCTGGTCGATTATTTGTCCTGAGTTTTATCAACTTGTTGCTGCCTTTCATGCTGGTACTGCTAAACTGGAGAACATGAATTCATCTTATATTACTTTGATTCCCAAAAAGAGATCACCTGAGCAAGTGGGAGACTACAGACCAATATCCCTCACTGGGATGGGCCTCAAGTTTCTGTCTAAAATGATAACCAACAGGTTGCAGTTGCAGATCATGAAGTGTATTCACAAGAATCAGTATGGCTTTATCAAGTCTAGAACCATTCAAGATTGTGTTGGCTGGACTCTGGAATACCTGCATCAATGTCATCAATCCAAGAAAGCAATAGTTATTCTCAAGCTGGATTTTGAAAAGGCATTTGATTCTGTGGAGCATGAGTTCATTTTTCAGATTCTCAAACACAAAGGATTCAATGATAAATGGATACTTTGGGTACAGCGGCTCCTAACTTTTGACTCTTCTTCTGTCCTCGTCAATGGTGTGCCTGGAAAGAAATTTATGTGCAAAAAGGAGTCACGCAGGGAGATCCCATGTCCCCACTGCTTTTTGCAATTGCTGCTGATTTTTTTTACAGACCTTGGTTAACAAGCTGCTGATGGAGGGACTGATTCAGCTGCCCATCCCTTGTCATGATAAGGATTTCCCTATAGTCCAATATGTTGATGATACCCTTATCATCCTCCCTGCTGATGAAACTCAACTGTTCCAGTTCAATAAAATGCTCTTGCTCTTCTCCCAATCCACTGGACTACAAGTGAATTATCATAAATCTGCCCTTCTGCCTGTGAACATTTGTCCACAGCATCTCCAAGACCTAGCAGACTCCATTGGCTGCAAAGTAGGATCTTTGCCCTTCACATACCTTGGCCTTCCAATTGGGACAACCAAACCAAGAATCATCGATCTCATGCCACTGGTAGACAATATGGAAAGAATACTCAGTTCTAGTTCATCTTTCCTGGCCCAGGGGGAGGTTACAATATTTAAACTTAGCACTGTCATCTGTTCCTATTTTCTTCCTATGCAGTCTGGATATCCCACCAGGCATACTGAAACAACTTGAAAGAATTCAGAGGCAATGCCTCTGGAGGAAAAATGGGCAAGATCATGCACCCTCTCTTGCTGCCTCGAATCTGGTGTGCAGACCCAAAAATAAAGGGGGTTTAGGCATTATGAATCTGGCAATCCAGAATGAAGCCCTGCTGCTCAAGAATGTTGATAAATTCCTGAATCATGCTGATATCCCATGGCTTCACTTAATCTGGAACACCTACTACCATAACATAGTCCCTCAGGGAACTGCTCTTTGTGGTTCATTTTGGTGGAAGGATATCTGCAAAAGGCTTGACAAGTTCAGATCAGTTACATATGTTCAGCATAACAAGGGTGACACTTTCTTGTTTTGGTCTGACTCCTGGTTGGTTGGAAACTCTACTAGGCCTTTGGCTGCTAGATTTCAAAGGCTATTCTCCTTTGTTGCTGATCCTTTCTGCACAGCTGAGGAAGTTTTTAAAGCTTTTCATGATGAAGGTATGCTCTCCATGTTCCACTTGCCCCTCTCCGATCAAGCTTACCAGGAGCTACTTTCAGTCAACTCCCTGCTTCAAGACCTGAAAATTGATCCCGAGGCCGTTGATAGATGGGTATGGGGTAAGGATGCTAAGGCCTACACAGCCAAGAGATACTATATTCATATTCACAACACCATTACCCCAAACCCCTTGCTAAACTGGATCTGGAGGAGCTGTTGTACAATGAAGATCAAGATGTTTGCCTGGATGCTCATCATGGATAGGCTTAACACCCAAGACATGCTTGAACGACATCACTGGAATGTTTCAGACTTGAATCTCTGTGTTCTATGCCATGCCAGAGTTAAAGAAGACAGAGATCACTTATTTTTCAACTATCTTTTCAGCACCAAGGTTTGGACCTACCTGTAGATCACATGGCAGGGTCCATCCATGTGGAGCTCTGCTTTAGCTGCTAAGTAAGACTTCCACAACCCCTTTTTTGCTGAGGTGGTCTTCACTGCATGTTGGAACATCTGGACTGTCAGAAATGCCAAGGTTTTTCACCAGGAGCATCCAAGGTTCAGAAAATGGAGATCCGGCTTTGTCGTGGGTATAAGTCTGACAGTAGAAGTATGGGGTACGAAAGGATGGGCAGAGCCTTAGCTACGGCGAGGATGTATGAGTTCAGGCCCCTCTACGGTGGAGGTAAAAGCCCTACATCTCAGTGCTCTTGGGAGCTTTGTGTCGAGTGGATTATAGGATTACAGCAAGTGCCAACCCTTGCACCGGTGGGGAAGGGCGGCTTATATAGAGTGCGCTGCCCTTCATAATGGCTCGGTGGACAGGGGTGGAATAGTGGCGAGTAAATGCTTACGTTACAGGTAACGTAAGCTTTAAATGCTAATAATGGTGTATGAAAATGTATGACCGTTGCCCTCCTGGGGGGTTACGACGTACAGAGTGGATTCCAGTCGGTATGTTAGATATGCTACGAGTGGATCATCGCCGACTGGATGATGGGGGCGTCCTTAGTTCAGTCGGAACTGTCTAAGGGCCTTGTCTTCTCTGAAGGGTAGTCCTTGGGTAGGACCTATAGGGAAGACCTATGACCCTACCCTGGGACTATAACCCCATCATTAGTCCCCAAATGGATCAGGGTTGGAACGATGAAGTGATGTCTGGGGTATGGAACCGACTGGTATTGAGGTGACTTTAGCGTTGTTTGCCTCGATCCATTTTATCCTTTCAACCAGTGATCCGAGTGAATATACCAGTGAAACGAACCGTCAGGGACCTAGTGCTTCCGTAGAATCTTTCGACGTGACTGGTCAAACTGACAGTGCCGGATTTTCCGGGATCCACAAATTTTGGTTGCCGCGCGCTCAGCGGGGATGACGACATCGCCATCGAGTAGGTTTTGCCTCCTCGATTACCGTGTCGTTATCTTCTCCACTAATCTTGCAGCGGCCGGTTGGGGGGATAAGATCCTGGGTCCACCTGTAATTGACCCAGTCGGAAGCCTATTTAAGCCTCCCCGGCGGGATTTCCTGTTGCGCTGCTCATCTTCCTCTCATTAATCCCCCTCCTCCCGCAGCTCTATGCACACCTCAAGCCACCTCCTTCTCCTCGTCCTCTGTGGATCCGTCGCCCTCGCCATGACGAAGGGGCAGACCAGCAAGCTCGAGGCGCAGAAGAAGAAGAAGAAGGGGGGAGCCTCCACTCAACGGCGGCAGCGGGCGCTGCCGGCGGGCTGGATCCAGGGGGATTTCCTCCCCTCCTCGGTGATGGAGAACAACGTGTTGGAGCTGGTGGAGCATGGCATGGTCATCAACAAGTCCTGGAGGCTGCCGGAAGGCGAGACGGAGCCGGCGCTGAAGGAGGGGGAGTGTGTTCTGCTGCTCAGCCATGTGGCCAGAGGTTTCTCCTTGCCTCCCCATCCCTTCTTCCGAGGTATCCTGAATTACTTCGGGGCGCAGCTCCATCACTTTCCTCCGAACGCAATAGCTCACCTTTTTGCATTCGTCACCCTCTACGAGTGCTTCATAGGATGTCCTCCCCACTGGGGGCTCTTTAAATATGTCTTCTCCGCTAGATCCCAAACTGTAAAAAAGCTTAGCCAGACGGACGATAAGACGCACATCCTCCAGCTCTGCGGGGGTTTAGGCTTCCAGAAGAAAACAAAGAGTAGCTATCCCTCTCTCCAGCTATCCGAGTCAGTTAGGAACTGGCAATCGTCCTGGTTCTATTGCCAGGACATTGCTTGTCCGAATGCTTCGAGTGGGTTGCCACCTTTCAGTTTAGACCGTCCGGGCCCTCCCAGGAAGCTAGCGCTCTGTAAGGGAGAAAGAACCCAGATCCAGCCTTTGGTCGACGCGCTGATAGCCGTCGTCCGGAGGGGATTCACCAGCATGGACCTGCTGGAGACTTTTCTGGGTCGGCGTGTCCAGCCGCTGCAGGCCCGAGACCACGCCATGTGGCATTACGCGGGGCCTTCGGACTCCACTCGGTCTCATCCAGAGGACGTGAGCGGGGATACTGTGAGCTTGTGGGTCCGCAGCATTACAGGCACGTGTGATAACCCCGTGGGAGCCCGGCGTGTGAAGCCCTTCCGCGCTGAAAATCCTCCTCCGAATGAGGTGCTTTTAACCTTCTCAGCTTTATTGCTTTTCTTGTCTCGCTGACTGACGTTGCCGACTGTGTTTTGTGCAGGAGTGGACGAACTGGCATTCCGCAGTCTCGAACGGGAATCCAGCCGAGGAAGAGGAGGGTAGCCAGGAGGGCAGCGCGGATAGCGCCGAGTACGTCTCAGACAGTGGGGAGACGGAGGAGGAGATGGAAGAGGAGGAGGAGGAGAGTGGAGAGGAGAGCTCGCCACCCTCACCACTAGAGCACCGAACCAAGCGTCGTCATGACCCCGCTGCTCCGTCGGCTCCTCCCGCGGCCCCGAGTGCTTCGCCAGCTCCTCCCGTGGCTCCGAGTGCTCGGAGCGTGAAGAGAACTAGGGGTGCTTCTACCGAGCCCGTGAACCAGCCGTCCAAGGTGGCCAAACCTAGTGGGCCTAAACCTCGGAAAACCTTGCCCCGGATGAGGATCGCTGTTCCGGCCGCCTCAGCATAATTATCTTTACTCTTTCATCTTCCTTCAGTATCCGATTGAACTCCTCTTTTGGGGAACTCATGCTTATCCGTCGAGTGGATTTCACTCAACAGAGCTGCTACCTCCGCCACCTCTCTGTCGCGCCAGGATGATGAGCCCATGGACACGGATAACGCCGCCACGTCCCAGCAAGGTACGTTGTCATGACTCCGAGAGCTGTATTACTGTTTCGCGAGTGCTGTCTTTGATCTTGGCCTTTTTCTGGAACTTCAACATGTCCATCGGGCTTCCTTCGGAGGTGATCCATCTAGACGACGGCGACCAAAGGAGGTCGGAGCCAGCTTTGGCACCTATCCCTGGGGTTGTCCCATCTGCTGCCAATCCCACCATGAACGTGCCGCCTACTGAGATGGTGTCGCCGACTGAGACAGTGGCCCTCACGGCGGAACCAACTGGAGCAGAGCTCGGGATGCCCAGGGAGTCTTCTGCCACGCCGGGTCCATCGGTTGTTCAATATGACGCCCGACGCCTCCCGGAAGACCAGGTAGGAGCCGCCAAGGATGCCATGGTGCAGGTGGAGCTCATGGTGGGCGACGCCAAGGGAGCGTATGACTCCATCGCGTCTCTATACAAGAAGAGCTTGGAGCTTCGGGACGATATCCGAGTAAGTGCGCTAGTAAGTGTTTACGTTCCTCTTGGTACCCACTGGGGGTTTCAGCGATATACTCGGATACAGTAGGATGATTTTGCAGTGGGTTCACTCCGAGTGAACCCAGTGGGTGTAGTCCCCGAGACTTCTGCCGAGTGCTTGCACCGACAGTTGTCATTATATGTATTTTCCGTAATCTGAATAGATCGGAGCTGGTCTTCCCGAATGGTACCAGTGGGGGCACTCCGAGTGCACCCACTGGGTGTAGTCCCCGAGAGTAGTGTTACTCGGGTCGAGTAATAGTAATCTCATAGTGTTGTTGGTTTGCTATGGAGCTCAATAGGGCCGACCTGTTTGAGCTTCATACCAGTGGGGTCACTCTCAATGAACCCACTGGGTATAGTCCCCGAGACCGCTGTCGATTGCTTGCATCGGCAGGGGTCTGAAGAATTTTGAGCTTTGATTGTTTTGCCATATCTGTGGAGACTTTTTCCTTGTTGAATGTGGCTGATCCTCCCTTTGTGTCTCTTTGGCAGAAGACTTGTGAAATGGGATCGGCGTACAATGCTCTGAAGGCCGAGAAGACTCAACTTGTTGCGGACTTGGAGGTGGCTGTGAATGACCTGGCTGGCGTGAAGAAGGCTCTCGCTGACCGAGAGAAATCTTTGGAGGAATCTCTGGAGACCAACAAGGCACTAGTGGCCGAGGTAGAAAAAATGAAGAAGGAGAGATCTGACTGGATGGCCCAGCTGAAGGTAATGAACACTCGGTGCAGGGCGCAGAAGAACTACGTCAGTGACTGGGCGAGGAAGATGGTCGCACTGCTTGGTGGTAAGTTCTTGCCGAGTGCTTTTTGACTTTGGAGTTCACTCCGCGCTTATTTTCTGCTTGTCTTTACTTTGCAGATTTCTGTCGGGACGTTGAGGCTGAAGCGGCCGAAATTGAGCGGTCGCTTGTTCCGAATGTTCCACTCGGAGACGAAGCTAACCGGGACATGCTCCGAGCGCATTCTCGCCTTAACAGGGTGGGCCCTTTCATTGGTCGCCTGAGAAGAGTTGTTGGTCGAATCGACAAGGAGCTGTGGCCTGAAGACGACTCCCGAAGCGAGATAGAGGGGTTGATGACTCGACTGGAGGACGTCCCAGGCAGAGTGCAGGCATGGAAGAAGTCTGTCGCTCGGTGTGGTGCGGACGTGGCGTTGTCTCTGGTCCGAGTGCACTGCAAGGAAGCCCGCGAAGACAAGCTGAAGACGTTGTAGGTCACCAACACCAAGAAGCTTCGATTCGAAGATTTCATGGAGACCTTCCTCGACACAGCCACTCGCATTGCAGACGGAATCGACCTCGACACCTTTGTGGAGCCTGCCAGTCCCGGCGACGCTTGAAAAAACTTTATGGTGAACGCACATTTACCTCGCTATGCTGTTGGCCGTTACATTCGTGGTTCGGTGTGGATAAACTTGATTCACACCGAGCCGACTGATCGTAGATCCAACTTGAATTTGAATCGGATCTTTTGCTCTTCTTTCGCTGAGTTTTTTTTTTGACACGATTTTGGCTCGTGGTTTATGTTTGGCGTCTCTTGGTTAAGCCAATGGGAAACATGCGGAGCATGTAGTTGTAAGTTGTCTTCACATCCACATGAGCCTCAATGAGGGTCTGCTAAGCCTCCGAGTGTATCTCGAGTGCCCACTCGGAGGAAGCTTTTTACTTAGGCGACTCTGGTTCGCAGCTAAGTCTCCGAGTGTGACTTTTGATGCACACTCGGAGCGAGTTTTTACTTAGGCGACTCTGGGTCGCGGCTAAGTCCCCGAGTGTGACTGTTAGTGCGCACTCGGAGCAAGTTGTTACTCATGTAGTTGTCAGTTGTCTTCACATCCACATGATCCTCAATGAGGGTCTGCTAAGCCCCCGAGTGTATCTCGAGTATATACTCGGAGGAAGCTTTTTACTTAGGCGACTCTGAGTCGCAGCTAAGTCTCCGAGTGTGACTTTTCGTGCACATTCGGAGTGAGTTTGTACTTAGGCGACTCTGGGTCGCAGCTAAGTCTCCGAGTGTGACTTTAGTGCACACTCGGAGCGAGTTGTTACTCATGTAGTTGCCAGTTGTCTTCACATCCACATGAGCCTCAATGAGGGTCTGCTAAGCCTCCGAGTGTATCTCGAGTATACACTCGGAGGAAGCTTTTTACTTAGGCGACTCTGAGTCGCAGCTAAGTCCCTGAGTGTGACTTTTCGTGCACACTCGGAGAGAGTTTGTACTTAGGCGACTCTAGGTCGCAGCTAAGTCTCTGAGTGTGACTTTTAGTGCACACTCGGAGCGAGTTTTTTCTTAGGCGACTCTGGGTCGCAGCTAAGTCCCCGAGTGTGACCTTTAGTGCACACTCGGAGCGAGTTTGTACTTAGGCGACTCTGGGTCGCAGCTAAGTCTCCGAGTGTGACTTTTCGTGCACACTCGGAGCGAGTTGTTACTTAGGCGACTCTCGGTCGCAGCTAAGTCCCCGAGTGTGACTTTTAGTGCACACTCGGAGCGAGTTTTTACTTAGGCGACTCTGGGTCGTAGCTAAGTCCCCGAGTGTGACTTTTAGTGCACACTCGAAGCGAGTTTGTACTTAGGCGACTCTCGGTCGCAGCTAAGTCGCCGAGTGTGACTTTTAGTGCACACTCGGAGTTAGTTTTTTAGACCGGAGTCTGCAAACGCGGAAGAATTTTGAATCGGCAAGAAATCAATCTGCTTTGTATTACTTCAATGATACTTGTTCTTTACATTGTCTCCGTCGGCGGTTATGTGTAGAAGCGCTTCAGTAGATCTCCATTCCATGCTCGCGACTCGTCCGTTTCCCTGTCGAGGTTGTAGAGTCAATATGCCCCGTTGTTCAGCACCGTAGAGACGATGAACGGTCCTTCCCAGGCGGGAGCCAACTTGTGTGGTCTCTGCTGATCCACTCGGAGCACCAGGTCGTCTGCTTGGAATGTGCGGCTCCTGACATGCCGCGCATGAAATCGCCGCAAGTCTTGTTGATAAATTGTTGAACGGATCAGCGCCATCTCGCGCTCCTCTTCTAAAAGGTCCACTCCGTCTTGCCTGGCTTGCTCTGCTTCGGCTTCGGAGAAGAGTTCGACTCGTGGAGAGTTGTGAAGCAAGTCACTCGGAAGGACTGCCTCTGCTCCATAAACGAGAAAAATGGGGATCGCCCTGTCGATCTATTCGGAGTTGTGCGGAGGCCCCACAGCACCGAAGGAAGCTCAGTGACCCATGCGCCGGCGGCATGTCCAACTTCTCGCAGGAGTCGAGGCTTCAACCCTTGAAGAATAAGTCCATTCGCCCGCTCTGCTTGCCCGTTTGTTTGGGGGTGCGCCACGGATGCAAAATCCACTCGGATACCTTGGCCTGTGCAAAAACCTTTGAACCTGTCCGAGTCAAAGTTTGTGCCATTGTCGGTGATTATGATGTGCGGAACCCCGTATCTGGCGATGATGTATCTGATAAATTTGATCGTCGTAAGGGCATCAAGCTTCTTGATGGGCTTGGCTTCAATCCACTTGGTAAACTTGTCGACTGCTACCAGCAGATGAGTGAATCCTCCTTGGCCTGTTCTGAATGGTCCGACTGTATCTAATCCCCACACGGCGAATGGCCAAGCAAGAGGGATTGTCTTCAGCGCACACGTTGGCTTGTGGGACTTGTTTGAATAGAACTGACAACCTTCGCAACGGTCGACCATATCTTTTGCCATTTCATTCGCCTGCAACCATAAGAAACCAGCTCTGAATGCTTTGGCGACGATTGCCCTTGAGGAGGCATGATGACCGGAGGTTCCCGAGTGGATTTCTTCCAAGATTAACTGCCCCTCCTCAGGAGAGATACACCGCTGAAGGACGCCTGAAACACTTTCCCTGTACAACTGGTAATCAATGACGGTGGAGGACTTCGACCTGCGAACGATCAGCCTAGCTTGGACTTCGTCTTCTGGTAACTCTTCCCTCAGGATGTACGTAATGAACGGCACAGTCCATTCGGGAATGACAGGTAGAATCTCCATGATCAAATCAACCACGGCAGGGACCTCGACTTCAGTGTGATCTGTTGAGCTCTTCGGTTGTACTGGTTCCTCTGTAAAAGGGTCTTCTTTTACTGAGGGGAGGTGTAGGTGCTCGAGGCAGACATCACTCGGGACCGGTCTCCGAGTGGATCCAGGTTTTGCCAATTCATCTGCTGCTTGGTTTTTCAGTCAGGGAACATGGTGAAGTTCCAGACCTTCGAACTTCTTCTCGAGCTTCCTTACTGCGTTGCAGTATGCAGTCATGGTGGGGTTCCTTACATCCCATTCCTTCATTACTCGATTAACCACTAGATCTGAGTCGCCATAGACCATCAGGCGACGGACGCCGAGTGTGATGGCCATGCGCAACCCGTAAAGGAGAGCTTCGTACTCTGCTTCGTTGTTGGAAGAATCAAAATGTATCTGCAACACATACTTGAGTTTATCACCTTTTGGAGATATGAGCACTACGCCAGCGCCGGAGCCATTCAACATCTTGGACCCATCGAAGAACATGGTCCAATGAGCCGAGTAGATGTGAGTCGGTTGCTGTTGTTCTACCCATTCCGCTATGAAATCAGCAAGAGCTTGAGACTTTATAGCTTTCTTGGCTTCGAACTTGATGTCACAGTATAGCATCTCCATTGCCCACTTTGCCACTCGGCCTGTTGCATCCTGATTGTGGAGAATTTCCGACAACGAAGCATCAGATATGACAAACACTGAGTGGTCCTGGAAATAATGAGCCACCTTCTTTGCAGTCATGTAGATCCCATAAATAAGCTTCTGATAATGGGATACCTCTGCTTAGAAGGAGTCAGGACTTCGGAAACATAATATACTGGCCGCTGAACCTTGTACGCTTTGCCTTCTACTTCGCGTTCGACTGTCAGAACAGTGCTGACGACTTGATTTGTAGCCGCGATGTACAGAAGAAGGGGTTCTTTACTGAGCGGGGCAGTAAGAACCGACTGGGTGGAAAGCAGGGCTTTGAGGTCGTCGAATGCAATTTGGGCTTCGTCTGTCCACTCGAAGGTATATGACTTCTTCATGAGTCGGTACACAGGTAACGCCTTCTCGCCGAGTCGAGCGATAAACCTGCTCAAAGCCGCTAAGCAACCTGTGAGCCTTTGAACATCATGTACTCGTACCGGCCGCTCCATTCGAACAATGGTCCCGATCTTTTCGGGGTTGACATCGATCCCTTGTTCGGAAACGAAGAAACCGAGTAACTTCCCGCTCGGAACGCCGAATGAACACTTGGCTGGGTTGAGCTTGATATCGTACCTACGTAGGTTGGCGAATGTTTCTGCCAAGTCAGTCACCAGGTCGTAACCTTTGCGTGACTTGACAACGATATCATCCATATATGCCTCCACATTTCGACCATTCTGGTCTAGGAGGCATTTTTGGATCATGCGCATAAAAGTTGCTCCTGCATTCTTCAAACCGAATGGCATAGTGATGTAACAGAAACACCTGAATGGGGTGATGAAGGCTGTTTTTAATTCATCTGGACCATACAGACGGATCTGATGATAGCCCGAATAGGCATCAAGGAAGGATAAACGCTCGCAACCCGCAGTCGAATCAACAATTTGATCAATGCGGGGGAGCGGGAAGTGATCTTTCGGACAGACCTTATTGAGATGCTTGAAATCAATGCACATACGGAGAGACTTGTCCTTTTTGGGCACCATGACAACATTAGCGAGCCACTCGGAGTGGTGTACCTCGCGAATGAAGTTGGCTATCAAAAGTTTAGCCACCTCCTCTCCGATTGCCTTCCTCTTGTGCGCGGCGGACCGACGCAGGCGTTCTCGGACGGGCCGAGCAGCAGGATCCACATGCAATCGGTGCTCAGCCAACTCCCTGGGTACACCTGGCATGTCAGCAGGCTTCCATGCAAAAATGTCCGAGTTCTCACGGAGGAATTGGATGAGCTCGGCTTCCTATTTTGGATCAAGGGTGGTGGAGATGTTTGTCGGGGCAGCGGTGTCGTCCATCGGGTGGATGCTGACTTTCTTTGTGTCTCCCGCCGACTGGAATGCGGACTCGGAAGCTGGCTTTTTTGAACGCATCAGGTCAGCGGGGTCGGCGGTCTTCTTGTACTCATCCAGCTCGAGTATAGCCATCTGCTGATCAGCAATCCTCGACCCCTGCTACAGACACTCCTCGGCCCACTGCCGATTGCCTGTGACAGTAATCACACCTTTTGGACCGGGCATCTTCAGCTTCAAATAGACGTAACATGGACGGGCCATGAAACGTGCATATGCCGGACGGCCCAATATCGCATGGTATGCACTCTGGAAGTCTACCACCTCGAATGTCAGCTTCTCCTTGCGGAAGTTCTTGTCAGAGCCGAAGACGACATCCAACGCGATCTGGCTGAGAGATTTGGCCTTTCTTCCTGGGACGACTCCGTGGAACTGCATACTGCTCTCGCTAAGTTTGGACATCGGAATGCCCATTCCCTTGAGAGTGTCGGCGTACATGATATTCAAGCCGCTGCCGCCGTCCATGAGGACTTTGCGCAGCCTAACTCCTTCCACCACCGGGTTGATGACCAGAGCCTGCCTCCCTGGGGTGGGTACGTGTGCTGGGTGGTCTGACTGATCAAAGTTGATCGCAGTCTGTGACCACTTGAGGAACGTGGGAGTGGATGGGGTTGCCATGTTTACCTCCCTGTTGACCAGCTTCAATCGACTTTTGCTTTCCACATCAGCAAAAATCATCAACGTTGCATGGACTTGGGGGAACGGATCCTCCTTGTCCTCATCATCCTGCTCGGTATCCTTCTCACTCGGCTGTCCTTCACTGAATCCTTGGATCAGGAGGCGATACTGCCGAGTGGTATGCTTCGGCAATATGACATTGCCTTCTTCATCCGTCTTCGTGTGGATTGGACACGGTTGATCTAGGATGAAGTTTCCTGACTGCCTCTTCTTTGGGGTGTACTATGCTTTCCCCTTGCCTTTGAACTTGGCATTTGTAACGGCTGCTGCCTGTGCCTGCGGAGTGGATTGAGCTTTCTGCTTCTGCTTCTGACTGCTGTTCCCATCTCCATCGGCGACTGCCTTATGCTTGCCGCTATGTATGCGGTCCTCATCTTCGTCATTTGCATAGCGCGCGGCTATCTCCATCATCTTGCTCATGGAGATGTCGCCCGTCCGACCGAACTTCAGGTACAGATCTCTGTACCGCACGCCTGCCTTGAAGGCGCAGACTGCTTCGTGCTCTGTGACGATCTCCACCATGTGGTAGAGGGTCGTCCAGCACTGGATGAAATCGCGCAAGGGCTCGTTCTGCTTCTGGACACAGTGCTGGAGCTCTACGAGACCAGCACGGCGTTTGCACGTACCCTCGAAGGTCCTAGTGAAGACTCTGGCCAAATCTGCCCAACTGTAGATGCTTGACGGAGCTAACTGGTTTAGCCAGGCTCGCGCCGATCCATCGAGCATCAGTGGGAGATGTTTCATGGCGACATGGTCATCTCCGCCACCGATCTGGACCGCCACTCTGTAGTCATCCAACCAAGTTTCTGGTTTGTACTCTCCTGTGAACTTGCTGATTCCCGTCGCCAATCGGAAGTTGGGAGGGATGTCAGCTGACCGGATAGCCCGACTAAAGCACCCGGGGCCAGAAACGACGGTCCTGCTTCCACTCGGACGGTCTCTATCGTGACCATCACGGTGGGCTCGACTTCTAGTGACCTTCTTCTGGGCAATGTACCCTCTTGCATCAGGCCTTGGATCATGTGCGTCACCGCCCGAACGACGATCATCGTGATGCTGGGGCCCGTAAGGCCCACCCCGCGGAGGAGTACGCGTACGGCAACGATCTTCGGGATGAGACCGAATGGGAAGCGGATTCCGACTTGGGTCCCTGGAGCGGCTGCCCCCTCTGCGTCGCTGGTGAGAGTCGGGACTGAAAACCGACCGGTACGTGTTCGCATGAACAGAACAGTTGTGGATCCTGTTGTGCGACTGGGAGACCGCGAATTTTGCTGCTGCGTCGTATGCAACAAGGCACGGATCTGCTCGATCCCTCTACCAGCCTCTGAATCAGTTGGCTGGAGAGAATCGGCTATCCTGGCGGCCGCAGCCAAGTTGAGGATGGGTGTGCGGAACACCTCGGCGTTGCTCTGGCGAGAGCATCGACTGGAAGAACGATGGTGCTGACGACGAACGTCGGATGATTCTCCGAACTCATGCTCGTTCCGACCAGTCCCGAGGGGACTTTCATGGGAATCGGCCATGAGAATTTCGGCTGCAGGCCCGCGACCCGGATACTCGGAAGGTAGCTCAGTCGAAACTGACTCCAAGCACTGGGAAGGCGGCGGGACCACAACCGATTCGAGCACCGCCACTTGAGAGGAGGATGCGCTCTGTCGCGCCTGGGCGTGTCGTACCCAATGCTGGAGCCGCGGACGACGGGATCGCTTGTTGCGGCGCGTGACGGGGGCGAAGATCGACACCGGGGTCGTTGGTTGGAGAAGAAGAACACCGCTGGAACTGGCACGGAAGTGCATAGCCCCGCGACTGGGAAGCGCCTCGACATCGAGGGGCGCATCCCGAAGCCATGCCGAATCATCGACGATGAAGGAGAGGGCACCGAAGAGGATCTCATGACCCATGCACAGATCTCCGCCGGACGACATGATGAAAAGATGAAATCGCAAACTCGCCGGAAGTCGCTTAGACGCCTGCCCCACGGTGGGCGCCAACTGTCGTGGGTATAAGTATGACAGTAGAAGTATGGGGTACAAAAGGATGGGCAGAGCCTTAGCTACGGCGAGGATGTATGAGTTCAGGCCCCTCTACGGTGGAGGTAAAAGCCCTACGTCTCAGTGCTCTTGGGAGCTTTGTGTCGAGTGGTTTATAGGATTACAGCAAGTGCCAACCCTTGCACCGGTGGGGAAGGGCGGCTTATATAGAGTGCGCTGCCCTTCATAATGGCCCGGTGGACAGGGGTGGAATAGTGGCGAGTAAATGCTTACGTTACAGGTAACGTAAGCTTTAAATGCTAATAATGGTGTATGAAAACGTATGACTGTTGCCCTCCTGGGGGGTTACGACGTACAGAGTGGATTCCAGTCGGTATGTTAGATATGCTCCGAGTGGATCGTCGCCGACTGGATGATGGGGGCGTCCTTAGTTCAGTCGGAACTGTCTAAGGGCCTTGTCTTCTATGAAGGGTAGTCCTTGAGTAGGACCTATAGGGATGACCTATGACCATACCCTGGGACTATAACCCCATCAGGCTTCATCCATGACATTTCCCTGTTAGCCCATAGGATTAAGGCTAGTTTCAGGGATGATCTCCTTAAATGGATTTCCTTTTTGCCTCCTTGAGGCTTGTATCCATAGCTAACAATCCCCTTTGTACATTCTAACCTCTTCTTGTACATATTACTCTTGCATATGGGAATAAAAGAAAAAGGCTGTGGGGGGGGGGGTTTCCCTACAGTAGCCGGTCAAAAAAAACACTAACACCAGCTCCAAGGTCGCATAACGCAGTTCTCACATAGTTACCTTTAATGGAGCAAGGTATAGTGGGC